>NC_044976.1:76322691-76673127 GCF_008728515.1 Papio anubis | reverse complement strand
CTCACCTGCTGCCTGGATTCCAGAGGTCCATGGAGAGAGTGGATCACTTTTTGTCTGCCCCACTCACCCCTACCCCAGGAGTCACTCAGGGCCAGGAATGAGTCCCGGTTTACAGTAACCCCATGCAGGGTTACACCTTCCTCCCCCTTTAGCCCAGTGTCTGTGTCCTGCCTCCATCCACTCTCAATGCCACCCTTCTGAATATCTGCTTGGACTGCACCAGTCTTCCCTGTGTCCTGGTCCTTGGTGGCAGATGTTCCTCCTAGCTGCATCTAGTCAGCCATCTTGCCACAAATCAGTTTTTTTAAGGTTCCTTAAAAATTTCAGTCGTGATATTTGATTTAAATTATAATAAACCTATAAATTCTCAATTTGAAGTAATTTATATCTTCAAAGTTTTTGGCACTCCAGTCAAGAAACAATGTATATCTCTTAATTATTTGTCTTTCATTTTTCTCAGAAGAGTTTTTAATGTATTTCATGCAAGTTCTATTTATTCATCAAGATGTTTTTATGTCTTCTAAAATTATTACAGTTGGGATGCTTTTTCCTGTTGGATTTTTTACCTATTGATAGATATGTCTAGCTACTGTACTAATCTCAATTATTTACTCTCTAATCCCAATTATTTACAATCTTGTTTCTCTTGGAATTTCTGGGTGCACAATAATATCCTCTGAATATAATAATATTATCCAATTCAGTATATACATGCCTAATTTCTGTTTCAGGCCTTATTAAATTCACCATAACTTCCAAAACAATGTTAAATTTTAAAATGGTAATTCGTATGCATCTTTATTTATTATTTTAATACTAATGCCAACAGGAATTCAATGTTAAATAAACATTAATAAGAAAAGAAGATATCTCTCAGAGGTTTTAAAATAGCAACATGATATAGTCATGTTTGTGACTATATCACTATTATTTTGAGAAAAAATAAAGGTGTTTGTTTTTGCATGCAGGCTATCCTAGTGAAACAGCATGGGCCTTGGAATCCAATATATATATGAATTTAAGACTGACTTTACCTCTTTGTGGTAGGTGGAATTCTAACATGATCCTCTAGTGACTCACATCGTTGTATAGTCCTGTCCCCTTGAGTGTAGGAGGCACTTGGGGATATGATAGGATAGCCTCTCTTTAATTGGTGTATATTATATACCACATTTGACCTTCAAAAAGAGAAATTATCCTCAGTGGGCCCAACCTAATCAGGTAAACCTTAAAAAGGTGAAGCTTTCCCTGGCAAGAGATTCGAAGCATGAGAGGGATTCAACACAAGGGAGAGTCTCTCTTAATGGCTTTGAGGATGGAGGAAGCCATGTGGCAAGGAATACAGAAGATAGGACTTGCAAGTTGCCCCAGCTGACAGCAAGCTACAACCACGAAGAATTTAATACGTCCAACAAGACTGATATTGGGACCAGATTCTTTTCCAGAGACTCCAGAAAAGAAATGGCAGCCTGGGCAACATCTAGATTTCAGACTTTCAAGAATGTGAACAGAAAACCGCCCTTACCATGACTAAGTCTCTAATTTACAGAACTCTTAGCTAACAAATGGGTGTTATTTTCAGCTGCTATGTTTGTAGGAACACATTATGCAACAAAGAAAATTAATATACAATAGCTGAGTGAACTTGAAGCCACTCCTTAACCTCTCAAAGCTTATATACCTTCATATGTAAAAGGATCATAGTAGCCACATTGCAAGATTGTGATGGAGGCTAAAAGAGGCAATGTAAGTAAAACATATGCTATGGCTGCTGTGGCATGTTGCATATAGACACTCAATAAAGTCTATGTTCTGTTTTTTAATATTTTTAATTATTTAGATAAGTTGCTAACTATATGTACTTTTTTATTATACTTTAAGTTCTGGGGCGCATGTGCAGAATGTGCAGGTTTGTTACATAGGTATACATGTGCCATGGTGGTTTGCTGCACCCATCAACCCATCATCTACATTACGTAGTTCTCCTAATGCTATCCCTCCCCTAGCCCCCAACACCCTGACAAGACCAGTATATGATGTACCCCTTCCTGTGTCCATGGGTTCTCATTGTTCAACTTCCACTCATGAGTGAGAGAGAACATGTGGTGTTTGGTTTTCTGTTCCTGTGTTAGTTTGCTAAGAATGATAGTTTCCAGCTTCATCCATGTCCCTGCAAAGGACAGAAACTCATCTTTTTTTTATGGTTCCATAATATTCCATGGTGTATATGTGCCACATTTGCATTAGTTCCAAGTCTTTGCTATTGTGAACAGTGCTGCAATAAACACACGTGTACATGTGTCTTTATAGTAGAATGATTTATAATCCTTTGGGTATATACCCAGTAATGGAATTGCTGAGTAAAATGGTATTTCTGGTTCTAGATCCTTGAGGAATCGCCACACTGTCTTCCACAATGGTTGAACTAATTTACACCCCCACCAACAGTGTAAAAGTGTTCCTATTTCTCCACATCCTCTCCAGCATCTGTCGCTTCCTGACTTTTTAATGATCGCCATTCTAACAGACATTAGATGGTATCATATTGTGGTTTTGATTCGCATTCCTCTAATGACCAGTGATGATGAACTTTTTTTTCATATGTTTATTGGTTGCATAAATGTCTTCTTTTGAGAAGTGTTTATTCATATCCTTTGCCCACTTTTTGATGGAGTTGTTTTTTTCTTGTAAATTTATTTAAGTTCTTTGTAGATTCTGGATATTAGACCTTTGACAGATGGATAGATTGCAAAAATTTTCTCCCATTCTATAGGTTGCCTGTTCACTCTGATGATATTTTCTTTTGCTGTGCAGAAGCTCTTTAGTTTAATTAGATCCAATTTGTCAATTTTGGCTTTTGTTGCCATGGCTTTGATGTTTTAGTCATGAAGTCTTTCCCCATGCTATGTCCTGAATGGAATTGCCTAGATTTTCTTCTAGGGTTTTTATGGTTTTAGGTCTTATGTTTAGGTCTTCAGTCCATCTTGAGTTAATTTTTGTATAAGGTGTAAGGAAGGGGTCCAGTTTCAGTTTTCTGCATATGGCTAGCCAGTTTTCCCAACAGCAATTATTAAATAGGGAATCCTTTCCCCATTGCTTGTTTTTGTCAGGTTTGTTAAAGATCAGATGGTTGTAGATGTGTGGTGTTATTTATGAGGCCTCTTTCTCTTCCACTGGTCTATATATCTGTTTTGGTACCAGTACCATGCTGTTTTGGTTACTGTAGCCTTGTAGTATAGTTTGAAGTCAGGTAGCATGATGCCACCAGCTTTGTTCTTTTTGCTTAGGAGTGTCTTGGCTATGCCAGCTCTTTTTGGGTTCCACATGAACTTTAAAGTAGTTTTTTCTAATTCGGCGAGGAAAGTCAATGGAAGCTTGATGGGGATAGCATTGAATCTATAAATTACTTTGGGTAGCATGACCATATTCACAATATTGATTCTTCCTATCCATAAGAATGGGATGTTTTTCCATTTGTTTGCGTCCTCT
Source organism: Papio anubis (assembly GCF_008728515.1). Lineage (NCBI taxonomy): Eukaryota > Metazoa > Chordata > Mammalia > Primates > Cercopithecidae > Papio > Papio anubis. Next base: position 76,669,638 of record NC_044976.1, on the reverse strand, counting down.
TTTATTTCCTTGAGCAATGTGGTTTGTAGTTCTCCTTGAAGAGGTCCTGCACATCTCTTGTACTTTGTATTCCTAGGTACTTTATTCTCTTTGTAGCAATTGTGAATGAGAGTTCACTCATGATTTGGCTCTCTGTCTATTATTGTTATATAGTAATGTTTGTGATTTGTGCACATTGATTTTGTATCCTGAGACTTTGCTGAAGTTGCTTATCAGCTTAAGGAGATTTGGGGCTAAGTTTTCTAAATATACAATCATGTCATCTACAAAGAGAGACAATTTGACTTCCTCTCTTCCTATTTGAGTACCCTTTATTTATTTCTCTTGACTGATTGCTCTGGCCAGAACTTCCCATACTATGTTGAATAGGAGTGATAAGAGATGGCATCCTTGTCCTGTGCCGGTTTTCAAAGAGAATTCTTCAAGTTTTTGCCCATTCAGTATGGTATTGGCTGTGGGTTTGTCATAAATAGCTCTTACTATTTTGAGATACATTTCATCAATACCTAGTTTATTGAGAGTTTTTAGCATGAAGAGGTGTTGGATTTTATCAAAGGCTCTGCATCTATTGAGATAATCATGTGGTTTTTGTCATTAGTTCTGTTATGTGATGGATTATGTTTATTGATTTGCATATGTTGAGCCTTGCGTCCCAGGGATGAAGCCAACTTGATCATGGTGGATAAGCTTTTTGATGCGCTGCTGGATTTGGTTTGCCAGTATTTTATTGAAGATTTTTGCATCAACATTCATCAGGGACATTGGCCTGAAATTTTCTTTTTTTCTTGTGTCTCTGCCAAGTTTTGATATCGGGATGATTCTGGCCTCATAAAATGAGTTAAGGAGGAGTTCCTCTTTTTCTATTGCTTGGAATAGTTTCAGAAGGAATGGTACCAGCTCCTCTTTGTACCTCTGGTAGAATTTGGCTGTGAATCCATCTGGTCGTGAACTTTTTTTGGTTGGTAGGCTATTAATTACTGCCTCCATTTCAGAACTTGTTATTGGTCTATTCAAGGGTTCGACTTCTTCCTGGTTTAGACTTGGGAGGGTGTATGTGTCCACAAATTCATTCATTTCTTCTAGATTTACTAGTTTATTTGCGTGGAGGTGTTCATAGTATTCTCTGATGGTAGTTTGTATTTCTGTGGGATCAGTGGTGATATCCCCTTTATCACATTTTATTGCATCTATTTGATTCTCCTCTCTCTTCTTCTTTATTAGTCTGGCTAGTGGTCTATATATTTTGTTGGTCTTTTTAAAAAACCAGTGCCTGGATTAATTAATTTTTTTGAAGCATTTTTTGAATCTCTGTCTCCTTCAGTTCTGCTCTGATCTTAGTTATTTCTTGCCTTCTGCTAGCTTTTGAATTTGTTTGCTCTTGCTTCTCTAGTTCTTTTAATCATGATGTTTGAGTGTCAATTTTAGATCTTTCCTGCTTTCTCTTCTAGGCATTTAATGCTATAAATTTCCCTCTACACACGGCTTTATTTTTGTCCCAGAGATTCTGGTATGTTGTGTCTTTGTTCTCATTGGTTTCAAAGAAGATCTTTATTTCTGCCTTAATTTTGTTTTTACCCAGTAGTCATTCAGGAGCAGGTTGTTCAGTTTCCATGTAGTTTTGTGGTTTTGAGTGAGTTTCTTAATCCTGAGTTCTAATTTGATTGCACTGTGGTCTGAGAGACTGTTTGTTATGATTTCCATTCTTTTGCATTTGCTGAGGAGTGTTTTACTTCCAATTATGTGGTCAATTTTAGAATAAATGCAATGTGGTGCTGAGAAGAATGTATATTCTGTTGATTTGGGGTGGAGAGCTCTGTAGATGTCTATTAAGTCCTCTCGGTCCAGAGCTGAGTTCAAATCCTGAATATCCTTGTTAATTTTCTGTCTCATTGGTCTGTCTAATATTGACAGTGGGCTGTTAAAGTCTCCCAAAATTTTTGTGTGGGAGTCTAAGTCTCTTTGCAGGTCTCTAAGAACTTGCTTTATGAATCTGAGTGCTCCTGTATTGGGTGCATAGATATTTAGGATAGTTAACTCTTCTTGTTGAATTGACCCCTTTACCATTATGTAATGGCCTTGTCTGTTTTGATCTTTGCTGGTTTAAAGTCTGTTTTATCAGAAACTAGGATGGCAACCCCTGCTTTCTTTTTTTTTTTCTTTCCATTTGCTTGGTAGATCTTCCTCCATCCCTTTACTTTGAGCCTATGTGCATTTTTGCACGGGAGATGGGTCTCCTGAAAACAGCACACTGATAGGTCTTGACTCTTTATCCAATTTCCCAGTCTGTCTTTTAATTGGGGCATTTAGCCCATTTACATTTAAGGTTAATATTGTTATGTGTGAATTTGATCCTGTCATTATAACACTAGCTGGTTACTTTGTCCATTAGTTGTTAGTTTCTTCATAGTGTTGATGGTCTTTACCATTTGGAATGTTTTTGCAGTGGTTGGAACCATTTGTTCCTTTCCATGTTTAGTGCTTCCTTCAGGAGCTCTTGGAAGGCAGGCCTGGAGGTGACAAAATCTCTCAGCATTTGCTTGTCTGTAAAGGATTTTATTTCTCCTTCGCTTATGAAGCTTAGTTTTGCTGGATATGAAATTCTGGATTGAAAATTTTTTTCTTTAAGAATGTTGAATATTGGCCCCCACTCTCTTCTGGCTTGTAGGGTTTCTGCAGAGAGATCCACTGTTAGTCTGATGGGCTTACCTTTGTGGGTAACCCAACCTTTCTCTCTGGCTGCCCTTAACATTTTTTCCTTCATTTCAACCTTGGTGAATCTGACAATTATGTGTCTTGGGCTTGCTCTTCTCAAGGAGTATCTTTATGGTGTTCTCTGTATTTCCTGAATTTGAACATTGGCCTGTCTTTCTAGGTTGGGGAGGTTCTCCTGGATAATATCCTGAAGAGTGTTTTCCAGCTTGGTTCCATTCTCCCCATCACTTTCATGTACAACAATCAAACGTAGTTTTGGTCTTTTCACATAGTCCCATATTTCTTGAATGCTTTGTTCCTTTTCATTCTTTTTTCACTACTCTTGTCTTCACACTTTATTTCATTAAGTTGATCTTCAATCTCTGATATCCTTTCTTCCACTTGATTGATTCTGCCATTGATACTTGTGTATGCTTCATGAAGTTCTCATGCTGTAGTTTTCAGCTCCATCAAGTCATTTATTTTCTTCTCTAAGTTGATTATTCTAGTTAGCAATTTTTCTAACCATTTTTCAATTTTTCAAGGTTCTTAGCTTCCTTGCTTTGGGTTAGAACATGCTTCTTTAGCTTGGAGGAGTTTATTATTACCCACCTTCTGAAGCCTATTTCTGTCAATACGTCAAACTCATTCTCCATCCAGTTTTGTTTCCTTGCTGGAGAGGAGTTGTGATCCTTTGGAGGAGAAGGGGCATTCGATTTTTGGAATTTTCAGGCTTTTTGCGCTGAACCCATCTTCATGGATTTATCTACCTTTGGTGTTTGATGTTGGTGATGTTCGGATGGGGTTTCTGAGTGGACTTTTTTTAATTGATGTTAATGCTATTCCTTCCTGTTTGTTAGTTCTTCTAACAGTCAGGCCTCTCTGCTGCAGGTCTACTGGAGTTTGCTGGAGGTCCACTCCAGACCCTTTTTGCCTGAGTATCAGCAGCAGAGGCTGCAGAACAACAAAGATTGCTGCCTGTTTTTTCCTCTGGAAGCTTCATCCCAGAAAGGCACCCACCAGATGCCAGTTGGAGGTCACCTGTATGATGTGTCTGTCAGACTCTGCTGGAAGGTGTCTCCCAGTCAGGAGACATGGGGGGTCAGGGACCCACTTGAGGAGGCAGTCTGACCCTTAGCAGAGCTCTAGCGCTGTGCTGGGAGATCCACTGCACAGAGCTGGCAGACAGGAACATTTAAGTCTGCTGAAGCTGAACCCACAGTCGCCTTTTCCCTGAGGTGCTCTGTCCCAGGGAGATGGGAGTTTTATCTGTAAGCCCCTGACTGGAGTTGCTGCCTTTCTTTCAGGGATGACCTGCCCAGAGAGGAGGGATCTAGAGAGGCAGTCTGGCTACAGCGGCTTTGTGGTACTGTGGTGGGCTCCTTTCAGTTCGAACTTCCCGACTGCTTTGCTTACACTGTGAGGGGAAAAAACTGCCTACTCAAGCCTCAGTAATGGTGGACACCCCTCCCTCCACCAAGCTCAAGCATCCCAAGTCGACTTCAGACTGCTGTGCTGTCAGCGAGAATTTCAAGCCAGTGGATCTTAGCTTGCTGGGCTCTGTGGGGGTGGGATCTGCAGAGCTAGACCACTCGGCTCCCTGACTTCAGCCCCCTTTCCAGGGTAGTGAACGGTTCTGTCTCGCTGGCATTCCAGGTGCCACTGGGGTATGAAAAAAATCTCTTGCAGCTAGCTCAGTGTCTGCCCAAATGGACGCCCAGTTTTGTGCTTGAAACACAGGTCCCTGGTGGCATGGGCACCCGAGAGAATCTCCTGGTCTGTGGGTTGTGAAGACTGTGGGAAAAGCGAGTATCTGGGCTGGGGTGAAACATCCCTCATGGTACAGTCCCTCACAGCTTCCCCTGGCTAGGGGAGGGAGTTCCCTGAACCCTTGCACTTCCCAGGTGAGGTGATGCCCCACCCTGCTTTGGCTCGCCCTCTGTGGGCTGCACCCACTCTCTAACAAGTCCCAATGAGATGAGCTGGGTATCTCAGTCGGAAAAGCAGATATCACCTGCCTTCTGCATTGATCTCGCTGGGAGCTACCGACTGGAGCTCTTCCTATTCCGCCATCTTGCCAGGTCTCCCAAGTCTGTATTATTTAATATGAGAATAGTTAACTGGGCACAATGGCTCACACCTGTAGTCCCAAGACTTTGGGAGGCCAAGGAGGAAGGATCACTTGAGGCCAGGTGTTACAGACCAGCAACATAGCCAGACTCCATCTCTACAAAAAAAAGTTTGTAAAAATTAGCCAGGTGTGGTGGGTGGCATGCTCCTGTAGTACTACTTACTTAAAAGGCTGAGGTAGGAGGATTGCTTGAGCCCAGGAGTTTGAGACCACCATGAGCTATGATTGTGCCACTGCGCTCCAGCCATGACAAAGCAAAACCCTGTCTCAAAAAAAAATTTTTTTTAATTTAAAATGTAAAAAAAGAAAGAATAGCAAAGGTCACCAATGTTGACACTATAAGGAGAATCTCCAGGGATGGGAGAGAAGTTGTTATTCCATAGTGTCTCAACTCTGTTCCTAAGGATTCAACTTCTTATGGCAGACAAAGTAATGACCTCTCAAAAATGTCCTAATCTTTGGAACCTGTGAATCTATTAGGTTACATAGTAAAGGGGAGTTAAGGTTGTAATTGGAATTAAGGTTGCTAATCAGCTGAGTATGATATAGGGAGATCATCCTAGTTAACCTGGGTGACTCCAATGCAACCACAAGGGCTTTTATAAGTGGAAATGGGAGATAAAAGAGCATACGAGTGACAGTGATGGTAGCATGAGAATGGCCCACTCAAATGTTACTGGCTTTGAAGATAGGAGGGGAAACAAGACAAGGAATGCCAGCAGCCCCAGAAAGCTGGAGAAGGCAAGGAAATTGATTCCCTTCCAGAGCTTCCAGAAATTAATGCATCCCTGCTGACATCTTTATTTTAGTCAGAATAAACCCATACCAGACTCTGACTTACAGAACTGTAACACATTTATGTTGTTTTAAACCGCTAAATTTGTGGTGATTTGTTATAACAGCAACAGAAAACTAATACACTTTCCCTTGTGTTTCTTGTTCATTATCATGTCATGTCCCCTCTGGCCACTGAGAGCTGATGGCTCCCTCTTTCAACCCCAGACCTAGTATTAATGTATCTATGCACTGATACCCAGTAACAAAGCTATGACATGGCTAGAGCACTTAAACAAGACTTGACCAAAATTTGGGGAATGAGAGTAGCATTACCTTAGCAGAACACTGGAACTTACAAACTGACTTCTACTTCATCAATTTATTGTGTTAATTAAATGACATAACAGATGTTAAGTGCTACACAGCCTAGCCTAGAGAAAGCAGTCAACAAATATTAGCTGTTATTATTGTGGTGATTGTTGTTTTTTGTAATCCCCTAATCTAACAGGGAGACTTTGGCTATGAGCGTGTGAGGAAGCTGTAGCAACTGATTGACCATATTAAGATAAACAAGAGACAGGGCTGGTTTGGGATGAAGATGGTACAAATAGTGTAAAGGGCAAGTGCTGCAACACAACCCATAGCAATAGTGAGTGACACCAGCCTTCATGTAGGAAAACAGACCAAATGATAACAGTGCACAAAATAAAAAGCATGAGTCAACCATTTGTTTACAGATCTTTTCAGTAAGATGTATTTGCATGTAATGGGATATCAAAGAATCATAAGAAAGAAAGACCTAAAGAAGAAGATGCAGAGAAAAGTGCTTTGTCAACAATAACAACAATAATAATAGCTAACATTTATCGAACATTCATTCTGTGCCAGATTGTGTGCTAAGCTCTTTAAAAATAAAAATAACATGAGCTCATTTGGGTCAAGATTATTAAAATCAAGGAAACATTTCAATGGATAACATTCCTCCATGCCCAAAGCTCTCGTTGTCAAAGTGTTATTTTAACTCTGTTTTAGGCTAAGCCTGAGTGTGCGGAACCAGAGGCTACTCGTGTCTACTAAGAACAAATTTAGACTAGAGTTTATCCCACTCATCATTTTTACCAGTTGTGAAGTGGAGTTGGAAATCCATAATCCTAACAATGTTGCTTAGAAACTACAAATCAGCAAAGAACAACCCTTTAAAAGGACATTAAGACCACAACAATTTGACAAGTTCTGCAAAGACATAGTCCAGTGCACTCTGAATAAATGCATTAGGGCTAAAAGGTTCTCAGAAATCTCTCTCTGAATGCCCTTACCCTTAGCTTCTTTTAGGTGAAGGAGCCGTCCCAAAATAATCATCTTCTAAGTGAAATTCACAATGTAAAAAGACATGAAAAATAAAAATGGCATATAATTATAAGAAAGCTAAGAAAGTCTGAGAAAAACCAAAAGGACTATGTTGAATTATGTTCATGGCAGGAGAAACATAAATGATAAGACAACTTTGAGGCAGAGGGTATAATATATCCATTCATTCATTCCATAGGTAACAGAATAGATACTAAGTGCCAAGCACTACAGGAGATAATGAGAATGCAGTGATAAATCAGACACTGTCTCTGCTCTCAAGGAGCTTACACTCTAGTATGGTAGAGGGGCATAAGATGTGACAAAGGTAAACTGAAGTATTCATCTATTATTTTGTTTCTGTAAAATAAAAATAGGGCCTGGGCATGGTGGTTCACGCCTGTAATCCCAATACTTTGGGAGGCCAAGGCAGGCAGATCGCTTGAGCTCAGGAGTTTGAGATCAGCCTAGGCAACATGGCAAAACTCCATCTTTACAAAAGTTACAAAAGTTAGCCAGGCACTGTGGTGCGCGCCTGTAGTCCCAGCTACTGAGGAGTTAGAGGAGGGAGGATAACTTGAGCCCAGGAGGTGAGGGTTGCAGTGAGCCAAGATAACATCACTGCACTCCACCCTGGATGACAGAGCCAGACCCAGTCTACAAAAAATAAAACAAAATAAAATAAAAATGGGCTTTGTTCTGCATAGGGCTTGTCATGTCCAATAGTTCTTCTAAGCAAGACTGTCTGGCATCATGCTGTACATGGAACAAATTCAGCCTTGTTTTATTTCACATGAACCTGTTCCACCACATCCAGGCAGCTCCAGTCAGAGAAGGGAATTTAACACAAGTGCAGCTCATCTGTAGACTGACTCCAAGAACTGAAGCTAAAAAGATGCATACAAAGAAGAAGAGTTTGAAGTAGTGAGCCAATTAATTGGCTAATTACCCTGATTGTATCATTAAACAATGTACACATAAAAACATCACATTGTACCCCGTAAATATCTATAATTATGTATCAATTTGAAATAAAACTTTTTTTGAAAGATGAAAAGAGCAATAAGAAACTCACAGTTATAAGGAAACTGAAACAATGAGTAAGTAAAAGCTATGGTGGATATAAATCTAGCATAGAAAGAGAACAAGCGAGATTGGTTAAAAAAAAAAAAAAAAAAGCAAGAAGACACACCTAAGAACTTTAACATCTGGTCAGGATGGAGTGATAAAGACCAGTTACCCTCTTACCTGAAACAACTGAATAAAACAGACAAATATATTAAACAATGGTTTTCAAGATACTAGATGCTAGGCAATGAGTGACAGTGGTCCCTGAAAGATGAAGAACAAACAAGGTGAGCCCAACAATTGCCCGTCAGCCTCTGAAGCTAAGAAAAGAGTCACCAGAAATTGTTAGAGGTAACCATATTCTCAGAGTTCTCCAGAGAAACAGAACCAATATAACCTGTGTACATACAGCATGAGAGATTGATTAAAGAATTGACTCCTGTGATTGTGGAGACTTGGTAAACCCAAAATCTGCAGGGTAGGCCAACAGACTGGAGACCCAGGGAAGACTTGTAGTTTGAGTCCTATTGTTGGCTGCTGGCAGAATTCTTTCTTGCTCAGGGGAGGTCAGTCTTTATTCTGTTAAGGACTTTCCCTGATTGGATTATCACTGCCCATATTATGGAGGGTAATCTGCTTTACTCAAATTCTATCCATTTAAATTTTAACCTCATCCGAAAAAACACCTTCACAAAAATATCCAGAATAATGTTTGGCCAAATATCTGGGCACCATGGCCCAGCCAATGTGATACATAAAATTAACCGTAACAATACCTGGTGCTTACACAGGTCCAGGAATACTGTTTGTTTCCACCAACCAGACTGGAAAACAATCTCATAATTCATAGGGCATCAGGTAGAGTAGTTAGAAAGTTCCTGCCTCAGGAAGGGGAAAAAATTAGTCCTAAAATGAACTCTATTATGGTCCTATCTAACAAAGATGAAAAGCAAAACTTACAGGATCGAAATGTTTCCAAGTAACTCAACTGCATCCCAGAACAAAATTCAAGAATATTTATAGGAATACAAAAAGAGCACCCAAAAAGCTAAGTCACAATGTCTGGCATTTAACCAAAAATTACCCAGCATGCAAATGAATTAGAAAATATAACCTAGAAGGAGAGAAAATAATCATCAAAATTGTTTCAGATAAAAATTAAATTATAAAATATTTATTTTAAAAATAGTAATAAATAAATGCAGTTTTAAAGTTTTATAACCATATTCCATATGCCAGAAAAGTAGAGGAAAGACTGAACATATTAAGTGAAGACATGAAAGCTTATTTTTTAAGAAAAACTACAGTGTCTGAGGAAAAAAATACACTGTTAGATGACTAACAGACAAGTGTCTGGGGAAGGAAGCATTCAAGAGCCCAAAGAGACATTGCAGCAAGTGGGGAAGGGGGAGATCCAACACAGAGGGGACGAAGGAGGGAGAGGAAGAGTTTTCCTTCATAACCATAACAGAGGTCACTACCCAGAATGACCCCAAGTTTCTAGAACGTAACACTCACTGTCTTTAAGAAGGTGGCTAAGTCAAATCAAGCAGAGCAGTCATTCTAGAGTTAGACTAAACCCCTAATTGGAAGATGTGACTAAAACCCAAAGTAAAGTACTATGGGTTTTTTTAAACTTCTTTTCAGCAATTTTTTACATGATTGACTGGCAAAAGTAGCATTGTTAATAATAGGCAGTAACACGCTCCCTTATACAAAAAGTACAGAATCCTGGGGTTACATAAGCAAAGTGGTCCTGCAGGAAACTCAGCAGATTAAGACATTTTACCCCAAGCTCTTTGATTTCAGTATCCTCACAACAATTAATAACAGAGACCCTTCGGGTTTCAATGTGAATGCTTCACACAGTTGTTATTTAACCTCTCAAGAGATATTTTTCTCAAGAAATTAATTCAGAGGTTTTTCTCTTTTTTTCTGCCAAGATTGTTCCCTCAAATGAAAAACACAGTTCTTTTGTCCAGCCAAGAGACCAAAAATTAACTTATATATATAAAAAAAAGAGGTCACCTGAAAAGTCCAATTCCTTGAGTAAATTCTGTCAGGCATCTTGACTCCTAACACACAGAATATAATCTCTTGAAAGATCTATCTAGTAACTCTTTCACATCAAGCCCAAGAATATTACCCTCATAGCCAATAAGCCCTATGGGGAAAGTTCAATAATTCGGGTTTTCTTGCAAAAAGAAATCTGCTCTTCACTGATTCCAAATGTTCATGTCTCTGACGTCAGTGGTTCTCAGTCAATGAGGCCCCATCCCCTTCTGTAGCAAATTTTTTAATGCTCCCTTTACTGTCCTAAAATGGGAATCTGAAAAAAAAACTGTAACCTGCATATACAAGTAATTTAACAAAACAGTGTAATGCCCTGACTGTAGCACAAATGAGAAATGAAAAGAATGGAATTTATGATAAAATAATATGTATGCCAAGAGGCTCAGGCACAGCTATTCCAGAAGACACAGTGAAGCAGTCAATGCATCTACACGTGGAATCAGTGGGAATTTGTCATCCACACATGCATGCTGATTTAGGTGTGTTGCATTGGTGATTGGAATGCCAAAAGCAGCATGGTCTTTGGGTAATATGGGTTGCCAAAATAGGGAACAACTCTTGGTAAACTTCCAAACAAGTCAACTGTATACTTCCATCAATTGACGAAGTAGTAGTCATGGAAAATTCAGCCTGTTTTTAAAGCATGCAAAAAAAATACTATGGATGTATATGTAAAATGTAATTAGATTCCAAATTCATAATTATAAACAAGTTTTCACTTACCTGAGCCACTAGCTATGCATTCAAGTTATGCAGAACATTAAATAACTCTTCCTGGTGTAGGATTGTCCTGCAAATTGCAACATTCTAGCAGCCCTAGACTTTGCTCACTAAATGTCTCAAGCATTCCCTCCAACAGTCAAAAACATCTCCCCAATTGTCCAAAATGCCCTCCAGTATCATTTCTATTCATGATAAGGTATACTTTTTGTCTTTCTTTCTTTTTTTAAGACAGATTCTTGCTTTATCCCCCAGGCTCAAGGGCAATGGCACAATCTCAGCTCACTGCAACCTTCGCCTCCCAGGTTCAAGCCATTCTCCTGCCTCAGCCTCACAAGTAGCTGTGACTACAGGCATGCACCACCATGCCCGGCTAAATTTTGTTTTTTGTTTTGTTTTTGTTTTTGTTTTTTTGAGACGGAGTCTCGCTCTGTCCCCCAGAGCTGGAGTACAGTGACGTGATCTGGGCTCACTGCAACCTCCACCTCCAGGGTTCAAGTGATTCTCCTGCCTCAGCCTCCCGAGTAGCTGGGACTACAGGCATGTGCCACCATGGCTAATTTTTTGTATTTTTAGTAGAGATGGGGGTTTCACCGTGTTAGCCAGGATGGTCTCGATCTCCTGACCTCGTGATCTGCCCGCCTCAGCCTCCCAAAGTGCTGGGATTGCAGGTGTGAGCCACCACGCCTGGCCAAGGTTTACTTTTATCTGTGCTTCAGAAAACAAACATATTTTAAAAGCAATCTCACTTCAAAGTTCAAGTTTTAGGTTTAGCTTTGGTTTTAGTATCATCTGCATCAAAAGAGGGGAAACAAGTCTGAGTTTTAGAATCACATTTTGATTTCAATTTCAATTTCACTTCACTGTACTGCTTCACCTGAGCAACGTTGAACAATTCCAGTTGTTCTCCTATAAAAGGGAGAAAATTAGGTCTTTACCACAGGACTACAAATTTAACTCATATTCAACTCAGTACTGTCTTGATTATCCATAATCTAATCTGGCATTTCTCCCAAAAACTCACTCACCGGTTAAAGGAAAAATAATTAACTATATGTCCGACACAGTTTAAATTTAATCCAATCTGATTATTAAAATAATCCTTTTGGGTAATGTTGACAATCTCAATCTCTAGGGAAAAAAAGAATTTAGACTCTCAGCTGAACTGGCTTCATGGGCATGCGACCTGTGCAGTTGCACAGGGACTTACACTCAGAAGGGCCCCACACCTGGTTCAATGCTCTGCTGACACAGTTTTGAAATTTTTAATTTTAGAACAGGAACTTGCATTTTCACTTTGCACTGGGACCAGCCAATCCTGGCCCTCAGACGGCTGCCTCCTTCCCCTGCTCCTTTCCTTAAGATGGCATCTGGATATCTGAGGAGAGGGAGTGTTGACAGGTCATCATGGCACTGGAGTAACAGCCTCCTGTCCCCACACAGGCCATTGACATGCATCAGGAAGTTACTACCGGTCACCAGGACAATGGCAGTTATTCACTAGGGCTTCTTGCTTGGTCAGGACTTAGTAGCACCTATCCATGAATCAGTCTCACTCCTGCTATGTTGGCTACAGACTGAGGAGTGACTGCTCTCTCTCACCCAGTCTACTGGTCTGGTAGTCCACCCTGACTTGTTGAGGCAGGATAGGCAGAGGATACCTGGAAAGCCTATTGGTTCTTGTCAGTGTCCATAAAACATGGAAACTGGGAACAATGTAGGAAAACAAAGCCACAATTTCTCCTTCTGTCTGATCGTGCTGCATGGCCAAGATGTGGTAGTCGCACCCTAAGTTGGTACAGGTGGGCAGGACAAGAGATGTACTTTCTAGGACACCCAATTTGGAAATGAGCAATAGCTCGCCTCTTTGCCCTTGCTATTCCTCTCACTTTTGTAACACAGCTCCCTCTTTCCAAGCCAAGTGGGAAAAAATTACAGAAATTAATTACAAAAAATTACTTTTCTCTCTATTCCATTCCAAAACCTTCTTAGCCAAAAAGCAAGGGATGGGTGAGGCTTTTCTTTACTTTCCCTATATCATAGCCTCCTACTTCCTGATGCTAATCTGGGAGGTAAGCCTTACTATGCACAGGGGCGTCTTCTCTACATATGAGGAGAACTATGATAAGAGTTTTCTGAGCTCAGCTAGCAATGTGTGAAATACTAAATAACGTAATTTAGCGAACTCTCTTTCTCTTTCTTTCTCTCTCTCTCTCTCTCTCTCCCCCCAACACCTAAGAGGTCAAGAGCCAAGAGCTCATCTTCTCTCTCCCCAGGACAATAAACCTCATGCTGCCCGCTTAGAGGCCTGCTGTTTGCACACACACACACACACACACACACACACACACACACACAAAGACAGAAGAGGAAAATTAAAATGCATCTATTTAACATTTGCAAAAATTTGAAGCCAAACTCAACAACAGAAAACAAACAATCCAACCAAAAAGTGGGCAAAGGGCTTGAATGGACATCTCTCCAAAATAGAAATACAAATGTCTAGTAACTACATGAAAAGATGCATCAGTAAGCATTACAGAATGAAAATCAAAACTATGAAGCTATCACTTCATATCCACTCAGATGGCTATCATGAAAAACACAGAAAACAACAAGTCTTGGCAAAAATGTGGAGAAATTGGAACACTTGTGCATGGCTGCAGGAAACGCAAAATGGCACAGCCTCTGTGGAAAATAGTATGACATTTCTTCACAAAATGAAACATAGCACTATCACAAGATCCAGCAATTCCACTTCTAGGTATATACCCCAAAGAATTGAAAGCAGAGACTTGAAGAGATGTTTGTACACCAATGTTCATGGTAGCATTATTCACAAAAGCCAAAAGGCAGAAACATCCCAAATGCCCACCGACAGACGAATAGATGAGCATAACATGGTGATATATATACAATGGAATATTACTGAGCTTTCAAAAGGAATGAAATTCTGATACCTGCTGCAACATGGATAAACCTTGAAGATACTGTACTAAGTTAAACAAGCCAGACATAAAAGGACAAATATTTTATGATTGCACTTACATAAAGTACCCAAAATAGTTAAATTCATAGAAGCAAAAGGTGGAAAATGGGCGTTATTGTTTAATGGGTACAGAGTTTCAATTTGGGATGAGAAAAAAAGGCCTGGAGATGGGTACTGGTGATGGTTGCACAACAATGTGAATATACTTAATGCTACTAAAGTGTGCATTAAAAAGTGGCAAAAATGGTGAATTTTATGTTGTAAATATTTTGCCACAATAAAAAAGTAAACCAAGAGTGTCCTTTTGGCAAATTTGTTTTGAGAATTTCACAAATTAACATATGTAAAGCAACTAGCATCATTTGGTACATAGTAGATAACAATAAATATTAGGTTCCTTTCCTAATATTTATCTTCCCTACCAACTGATATTATAAATTTTATTCAGACATTATTAATGTCTCTCTGGGATTCAGCACTGATTATATGGAAAATAAATTGCCTTTTTCCTTTCTAATTAATTCTTGAGTATGTACAAGAATCAGAGCAATCAAGAAGAGTGCATACACATTGATTATTCAAGGATGAAATTCACTCCACTCCAGACATTCTATTGAGTCTCCGTCACTCCTGTACCTTTTCCTGAATGGCTCACAAGATTCTCAGACTCAATATATCCAAAACTGAATCCATTCATCTGTTCATAAAATTTGCTTTATTTCCTACCTTTCTTCTTTCATGAGCAGTAGAAAATTTGGTTAAAATAGAAGTTCCCAACTTTTCTTGGTTCATGGCATGTGTCTTGATTATTTCACAATACTCCTAGACCAAAAGAAATACTTAATAGCTCCATTTACTATGTGCTTAGAGACAGAAAAGTTAGTAAGTATGTATGTTCTAACAACTTAGACATAATACATTTAAACACTTAAAACATAATACATGGCCAAGTATGGTGGCTCATTCCTGTAATCCCAGCACTTAGGGAGGCCAAGGCAGGTGGATCACTTGAGGTCAGGAGTTTAAGACCAGGCTGGCCAACATGGCAAAACCATGTCTCTACTAAAAATACAAAAATTAGCCAGGTGTGATGGCGCATGCCTGTAATCCCAGCTACTTAGGAAGCTGAGGCGTGACAATCACTTGAACCCAGGAGGCAAAGGTTGCCTTGAGCTGAGATCATACCACTGCACTCCAGCCTGGGTGACACAGTGAGACTGTCTCAAAAAAAAAAAAAAAATACACAAATGGTTTAAGACAATATTTTGTTTCACTCTTAACCACAATAATGGGATATAAGAACCTGTTAGGCATTAGGCACTGCACAACTTCTGATATCTTAGGATCATATTGGACACCATGACAGTTATCTGCTGTTCCACACTGATTTTATGCAGTACTTGCTTTTTATCACAGCAACCATCAAAATCCAGCTTTGCAAAGATATGACAGCTCACTCCAAAAGGAATATAATGATGTTGACATTGCATACTACATAAAGCCACTAGTTTCTTAGATGTCCAGCAGTCATTGAGTATAACTATCTGTCCCTAGAAACTTTAAAATATCCCACAACACCCCTGTGAATTCACTGTGGCATCCCTGGGCCCCTCAGCCACAATCTGGGAACTGCAGGGCTAGAATAATAGTTTGGAACATGCTGTGGTCCATGGTTGCAGTAATGGCCCCTGCAAACCATGCCTTCCCATATCCATGCACATGCCTAGTCCCATCCTCACAAATGGAAGCCATTGTGACTTGCTTTGGCCAATGGAACATTAGCAAATGTGACACAAGTAGTGACTTGAGAGGTACATGTGTATTGGAGTTTGCCCTCTCTTGCTGCTGGAAACCCTCCTGCTGCCATGTGACATACTCAAAGAAGCCTCCTGGAGCGTGAGACTTCGTGGAGAAAGACCTCAGTCATCCCAGTCATCCCAGGTGAGACCCCAGGCATGTTAGTGAGGCCAACTTAGAGCATCCAATTCCAGCCAAGCCAACCCAGACCAAAAGAACTGCTCACTGGTCCATATAATCATGAAATGTAATATGACACTGTTTTATTTTAAACTCCTAAGTTTTGGGTGGTTTTAGACAGCAAAACTAACTGACACAATGTTAAAGATATTGAGCTTTATACTTAAGGCAATGGAAAACCAATAAAGAATCCATTTAGTTAAGTTGAATAGTTATAATTAACGAATGCATGATCATTCAATTGTTTCCATGGAATTCTCTTAGAAATAGCTTGTGATTTCCAGTCGTAGAGCTTCAGGAATAGACTCTGAACTTCACTAATGTTTAATTGTGAATGAGATTAGAAAGTTTACTGCATTTGTTTAAAACACACCTTCTAAAATTATAATGTAAATGATCATTAATCTATAAGGAAGCCTGTTTGTAAGGAAAATGTGTTTTAATTTGGTTGTGAAAAGATGAATAGGAATCTTGTAAGAACGACCTATTCAATCAGAGATCAGATTGCTGACCACCATAACCACAGTAGCCAAAACCCAGCAGAAAACTCAAAAACAAATGAAAACAGCCTCACATCAGCAGAGATACATCTGCCACGAGATGCTGAATCTTGATGTCCATCAGAGCCTTTCCCAATCAAATGCTTACACAATATGGCAGGGTCTCAAAAGAACCAGAATACACAGGTTCTCAGCTGCAACAGTTTTCAGCAGGGCAAGTAGGCCAACGGTCTAAAAAACACAGGTGTGCCCTTAAAAGAACAATAACCAGCAGTGGCGCTTCAGGGTTCCATGATTTAATGAGCTCAAAGAACATCACCCTTGTAGAGCACAATAAAATACTCTTTATAAGGAGGACTCTGAGTCATCAAGAAAAAGTTAAATGTTTATTGAACTAAATTGAAAAGGCTTCCATAAGATTTCCATTAAAAATGATTAAGAAAAGTAATATAGGATCTTAAAATAGTAAATGCTAGCTATCTAGAGAATTCAGTTACGTGGAAAATTCCATTTCCCAGGAGCCATTGCAAATGATGATGATTTAGGCATCTCCATGAATTAGAGGTTACTCTGTGCACCAGCTCCACACCCTGATCTTGTTATTATCTACAGGTTTATTCTCCTAAGTGGGAGTATTTTCCCTTTCCTCAATAGCTCCAGGGCAGCTGAGGCTTTCTCCTCAGGCAGAAGCTTCAGCCTTCTGGGAAGGAGAAGAAACAGGGCAGCGGAGGAATGAGATGACTGTTGCCTCCTTTAGGCCCATAGATGAACTTCTTTCTGACCAGGTGAGGCTCTGCAGAGAAGGTAAGGGGCTGGAGTCAGTAGTCACAAATGACCAGGGGTTCTTGTCCTGTGAGAGGTGGCCATGTAAAGGAGGTGACTGGCTAGGGAAAGCTGAACCAATTTTAGACCCGCCTGTGACCAAGACCCTGCTTACCCCACCAAGGAAACTGCCTGAGAAACAAAAGAATAAAGTAAAGCATGTGCCAGCCCCCATCAACCAGAGGCAAGAATGTCATTAACCCATTTTTACTTTACTTTTAGCAAAAGTAGTTACAGAAGCTTCAGAAAATATAGGTGAAGAAAGAAGGGAGAAAAAGAGGGAAAAAGCAGACTATATACATGGATATGTGTGTTCATATGCTAAATGTGCTGCTAGAATTTATTTTTCCTTATTTACCAGTATATGCCTCAGCAGGATCATTTTGAATAACTACATCCTATTCAATTTTATAGATATACCATTTTAATCAATTCCATGTTTTGGGATATCCAATTTTTGTTTTGCTATTATAATGGTTACTTTTTGGGGTGTCAAGAAGCCCTGGTTCAATACCAACTGAGCAATAGAGGGGAGTCAGACGAATGGAAATCAAAACGTCTGCCTTTTCTTTTTTTTTTTTTTTTTTTTTTGAGACGGAGTCTCACTCTGTCATCCGGGCTGGAGTGCAGTGGCCGGATCTCAGCTCACTGCAAGCTCCGCCTCCCGGGTTCACGCCATTCTCCTGCCTCAGCCTCCCAAGTAGCTGGGACTACAGGCGCCCGCCACCTCGCCCAGCTAGTTTTTTGTATTTTTTTAGTAGAGACGGGGTTTCACCATGTTAGCCAGGATGGTATCGATCTCCTGACCTCATGATCCGCCCGCCTCGGCCTCCCAAAGTGCTGGGATTACAGGCTTGAGCCACCGTGCCCGGCCTGCCTTTTCTTAAATAAAAGTTGGATGGATGACACGTCTCAGGTGTGCAGCCCAAACATGGTACCTGCAGCGAAACAGGGTTTTCCACACAGGCACAGGCAGAGTTGGAAAGCTGCAGGCTTCTCCCATAAAGGGAGGCTTTCCCTATAAAGCTTCACTTGGCAGGGGGTCCATGAGAGCACAGCTGTCTGCAAGCAGACAGATCCCAAAGTGGAAGAATGGAGGGAGCAGAGCCCTGACTCATCAACGAAACAAGTTACTTCTTTTCCCCTGGAGAGGATTGTGTGGTGGGAGAGGGCTCAGAAGCCTTACCGAAGTGGCTGTTCTTCCTCACAGAAACAGGGTGCCAGACAAAAGGAGGTCATTTACCCAATATCATTCCATAAATAATGTTGCAGTGAATATCCTATAATGTATACATGTGTACATTTGTCCTATTTTTTTAGAATAAATTTCTAGAAGATTCCAGAGTCAAAGCTAACAGCATTTCTAAACCTTTTCACATATACTATCAAATTGCAGAGAAAGACTACAGATTTACACTCCCAAAAGCAATGGATGCAAATGTCCATGTCTTCTAACACTTTGCTATTGCAATTGGTTAAAAATGTTATCTCACATTGTTTTAGCTTCCATTTCTTTATTAGTAAGATTAAAATATTTTCATATATTGGCTGGGCACGGTGGCTCACACCTGTAATCCCAGCGCTTTGGGAGGCCAAGGCGGGCGGATCATCTGAGGTGCAAGTTCGAGACCAGCCTGGTCAATATGGAGAAACCCCATCTCTACTAAAAAAAATACAAAAAGTAGCCAGGCATGGTGGCTCACGTCTGTAATCTCAGTTACTTGGGAGTCTGAGGCAAGAGAATTGCTTGAACTCTGGAGGCGGAGGTTGCAGTGAGCTGAGATTGCACCACTGCACTCCACCCTAGGAGACAACTCTGTCTCAAATAAAAATAAATTTTAAAAAATAAAAATAGAAATAAAATAAAATATTTTCATATATTTATGGGCCATTTTTATCCTTCTTTTCTGATTCTTTTGATAATGCCCTTGCCCATTTCTCTAATGAGATTTTCATTTATTCTTATTCGTTTTTAAGATGCAAAAATATTTAAGCAACTCACTCTTCTTAATCTTAGAATTCTGATGCATTAGGTGGCAGTTAGAATCACTGAGCCTAACAAAAAACAATACTGCTGTTGAGAGTGATTATTTTAATTTTTTTAATTTTCTCATTGTCACAGTCATATATATTCATGTTTCTTAAAACATTTACCAATGCAAGAACCTATTTGAAGAAAAGACAGGTTATTAGAAGAGGTCAAGATTTACAGCCCACAAAAGTGCTTAGACTTAATATCTTCTGATACCAAGTTATACACTTGCATTTTTATTCCAAATTTTAAGTTACTGATTTTCGCTCCAGACATTTTTAATATAAAAAAATCTTACATATGTACTTTATTTCAAGCATATTCAGTGCATGGAAATCTGACATTTGAGAGGGAAAAAATACCTCAGAAAGTAATTGCTTTTTTTTATTATTAAAATACCATCATCAGAAACTTCAAGAATAAACTACTGACTGAGGTAAGGTAACTTGTCAAAATATTGAGCTCATACAGATATTATATAATTAATAGATCGCTGCCAAGATGTTGATCCAGATTGCCAAGGATAGCAACTTTATATTTTTAAGTATTAAAATTGACCACTAACAAACAGAATATTCTTAGAGAAATGTTTACGGATTATCCAATAATATTTTTGTAAGAGGCCTGAAAGTAATGGATATTGAACAAATGATATAAACAATACCTTGACCAAAAAAAAGTCCTTAATAATTCTTTCTATTAAGAGAACTTCCATTCTTAATAAAAACAATTATATTTCAAAATCTACTAAATCACCACATTTCAGAATTCTAAAAATTCCTGCTATTATACATTGTCTTCATATTTCTCAACAAGTATATCAATGCCTGTTAGATTCTTCATCATTTATCACCATTTATTTATTCAATAAACATTTTTAAGAACTTGCTAGCAAACATTTTGGAGAACTTTGTGGTAGTTTTGGAGCTAAAGATACAAAGACAAAAAGAGGTCTAACCCACAAGGAAAACATTGTCTAGAGTTCATAGTCTAGTAGAGGAGATACTCTATAGTTTATTGTAATGGTTAATTTTGTGGAATTGACTTGACTGGGTTAAGGTATCCCCAGACAGCTGGCAAAATAGTATTTGTGGGTGTGTCTGCAAGTGTTTTCAAAGGAGATTAGCATTTGAATCAGTAGACTGAGTAAAGAAGATGCCCCCACCACTGTGGGCAAGCCATCACCCAGTACATTGATGGGTGATTAAAATAAAAAGGAGAAGAAGGGCAAATTTTCTCTCTGTTTCAGCTGGCACATCCATCTTCTCCTGCCCTTAGACATTAGAGCTCCTGGTTCTCAGGCCTTTGAACTCTGGAACTTACACCAGCAGCCCACCAGTTCTCAGGCTTTTGGCCTCAGACTAAATTATAACTGTCCCAGTTCTTTAGCTAGCAGATGGCATATCACGGGACTTCTCAGACTCCATAAGTGCATGAGCCAATTCCCACAATAAATCTCCCCTTATACATCTATATCCAATTAGTTCTGTTTCTATGGAGAATCCTGACTAATACATTTACATAGTAGGGGGAATTAAGAAGGTAACAGAAAAATATAATTTATTGTAATGGTCATCAAACACTGACTGACAGCCCAAGGTAGCAGCCATTAACTGAGGCTAAGAAACCAAGCACCAAAGGAGTCTTCCAGAAGGAAATGATGATGAGTTCCTGGGTCCTAGAGAATGAGCAGATTCTACACAGGAGAAGAAAAGAACAGTATTTCAGGTAGAAGGCACAGAGG
Source organism: Papio anubis (assembly GCF_008728515.1). Taxonomy (NCBI): domain Eukaryota; kingdom Metazoa; phylum Chordata; class Mammalia; order Primates; family Cercopithecidae; genus Papio; species Papio anubis. The sequence continues at coordinate 76,648,767 of NC_044976.1, read as the reverse complement.
CAGAATGGGTCACAATATGGAGAACTACTACAAGAAGTTTGGTTTAGCTGAAGCTTAGTTGGGCTGGGGATGGACAATGGTGAGAGATTGCACTATAGAAAGGATAATAATACTATTTCAACATACATTATTGAAAACTTAGCATGTACCAGATATAATGCACTTAGTAAAGTGCATTCATTATTGAATCCTGACAAAAAATGATGAAAAAGCATTATTCTTATCCTCCCTTTCCCCATTTTACAGCTAAAGAAACAAAAGCCCAGTGAGACTAAGTGACTTACCCAAGGTCATATATTTTGCAAGTGGATAAGATAGTATTACAACTTAGAAATTCTGATTCCAGAGCCTAGGCTCATCTGCTAACCATGAACAGATTTTATGCTACACTAAGGAATTTGAACTTTACCTTGACGGCCACAAGAGAACAAGAAGGATTTTAGGTAGGAGAATGACATGGTGAATTTTATCTTTTAAAGGACTGTCCAAACTTCTGGAGGTAAGGGGAGGGGACAGACCTGAGACAGGACCACTATTTATGCATCTGCATGTTGTATTCTGTAAACCTCTAGGAAGAGCCATTAAATTGTGGTCTGTGAATGGCAACTCCTGGTGCTGTGCAGTGCACAACCTACATAGCCATACTTCATGAACCTGCAAGTTAGGAGGCTATTACAGTGTCTTAGTCCATTTTATGTTGCTATAACAAAATGCCTGAGACTGGGTAATTTATAAAGAAAAGAGGATTGTTTAGCTCATGGTTCTGTAGGATGAGAAGTTCAAGGGCATGGCACTTGCTTCGGAAAATGGCTTTTGTGCTCCTTCACAACATAACATTGAAGGTCAAACAGAAGGCTGACACATGCAAAGAGCAGAAGACCTGAGGGGGCTCCTGGCTTTATAACAACCCACTTTCTAAGGAACTAATGCTTCCCTCAAGAACTAATCTGGTCTCTTAAGAGCAAGATCTCACTACTGAAAGAACAGTACCATGCTATTAATGAGGGATCTGTCTTCATAACCAATGCATCCCACTAGGCCCCACCTCCCAACACTGCCACATTGGGAACCAAATTAAAACATGAGTTTCAGTAGGGACAAAGAAACCAAATCCAAACCTCAGCATACAGTAAGTCAAGCATAAAATGCATGAATGTTTGAACTAAGGGAGGGTGATGGCAAAGAAGAGAATGAGTCATCATCCAGAGATATTAAGGATGTGAATCAACAGGAATTGATGACTAAGTGAAGATAGTAAGGCAAAGACAGCAGTCAAAGATAAGGTAGTTTCATTTTGTAACAGTCTGGCTAAGTTGGAACTACATTTTAGAATCTCCTTCCCTATTTGAATCTGGGTTAGGTTGGGCCAAAAGAGAAAATTGTACAAGATTTGTAAGGTGAAGTGCAACAGTAGCCATTATACTCTTAAGGTCATCACTGTTAAAGGTGATAAAAGACAAACACAGGTGCCAGCAGGGATCAACCTGTCCTTGATCTTCCTCTCAACTCTACATCCTCTTCTGCCTCTGCACCAAGTTGTTCTTCCCATCAGCCAGCCCTACTGACCAACAGAACTCATGACCAGATGCCTACTGCAAACAAAAGATCATTTGTGAACAGAAGGAAAGACTGTGGAGGACACAGGACAGAGGCAACAGCTAGGATAGGCCACAAGCTTCTGTAGACTTCTACATTGGCCCTTTGCAGTCCCTCCCCAGCAGATTTCATGGAGCTCTGACTACTGCACCAGGCCAGTATTTCAAGAGGGCTGTCACTCTTCCTTGAATCAGCAACCCTACTTTCTGAGCCCCTACTTTCCCAGCTTCATTCCTAATCCCAGAAGAGTTTTTTTAGAGCAATTGAAAATATTCTAAAATCCATGTAGCCTGTAATCCCCGCATTTTGGGAGGCCAAGGTGGGCAGATCATTTGAGGTCAGAAGTTCAAGACCAGCTTGGGCAACATGGTGAAACCCCGTCTCTACTAAAAATACAAAAATTAGCCAGGTGTGGTGGTGGGTGCCTGTAATCCCAGCTGCTCACGAGGCTGAGGCAGGAGAATCACTTGAGCCCGGGAGGTAGAGGTTGCAGTGAGCCGAGAACGCGCCACTGCACAACAGCCTGGGTGACAGAGTGAGACTCCATCTCAAAAAAATAAAAACTAAATAAAATCCTTGTAGAACTGTAAAGGGCCTGTGATAGTCAAAACAACTGAAAAAGAACAAAGTTGAAGGAGTTTTCGCCATTTGATTTCAAGACTTACAAAGAATACTATAACAGAGTTGTAAAGATGAACACCCACATTATGCAGAGGTGAAACATTTGGTAAAACTGTTGCCTTAGTTTTGGAGACGTTTGCATGTGGCTAAACTCCACATCTAAATAATGTACTGAGAATCCAAGCTCCAGAAATATAAGGAATTTCTCTTGGAACTGGCTTCTAACAACATTTATGCATGCAAACAAAAGCACTGTAAATCAGCCTTTTCTAAAAGAAAGGTGCTCAAAGATTCAGCATGCCTGGTTACTGGTATTCTTAGCAGGACCTTCTGTTCTCTTTCATTCCCAGTCCCTTTCTGACAGCTTAATCTTTCTAAATCTTACTTTGGATCACTTGAGCTTCTAGGAAGTACTTTGGATTACTGAAACTACAGACTTCGTTCAAAATTTCTTTTTATACGCTCTTTTTATGTATTGCTAATCATATTAGAGAGAGTAATATTGATGCCCTATTTCATCATACCTTTTTAAATCTGAGGGTTTACTGGTATATGCCTGTTAGAAAAATTACGGCGGTATTACTGAATTTTGTTCCCACATCAGTGTGGTCTTGTTACCTTACTGGCTGTAGAGAGTTTGGTAATATAACTAGATAGATTTTCAGGATATTTCCAGCTTTATTCTACCTCATTTTAAAGTTTTTGGATTTTTTTGGATATCTGGAACTTTCAAATAGGTTTTTGTGAATATTTTTTATGCAACAAAGTTACTGAGTGGCTTGTTCAGATGTGTTCAATACATCAGGCAGAATTTCAGAAGCTTATTCTTCCCATCAGTTCACAAACATTTTATAAATAGTCCAGTGCCCTATGGTTTAACAGAAAATATGTCCATTGTGTAGAACCATATTTTCAGACTATATACACAAATGGAAAGATGGGCCACTTCATCACACTTTCAAATATATTAAGTCCTATAAACTATTAACCCCACAAAATACTAATTTCATTTGTTTGCAATGACTATTACTAAAAGCATTAGACTGGATTTTCAGAAACATTTAGCAAGAAAAATGTTTCCAAGCATTTTGGAATATTAGAATAAGATTTAAGTGTACATTTTAATTGTTCATTTTTTAAAGAATAAATGAATGAAAACACATTGACTTTTTAAAATTTTTAAGTAATGGTAAGCCTGGTGTATATTTCAACATTTATTCTATCCTAATTACTCAACAGATGATTGAAGAATAAAATTGTAAATCCATTTTCTTCTTAATGCTACCAAAACAGCAACTGGATGACTAGAACCCATGGTTTTAGAGGAATCTGGGTAGTCTTCCATGACACAGTTTTCAGGATAAAAATATTTTTCATAATATTCATACAGCCAACAGACACACGAAAAAATGCTCATCATCACTGGCCATCAGAGAAATGCAAATCAAAACCACAATGAGATACCATCTCACACCAGTTAGAATGGCAATCATTAAAAAGTCAGGAAACAACAGGTGCTGGAGAGGATGTGGAGAAATAGGAACACTTTTACACTGTTGGTGGGATTGTAAACTAGTTCAACCATTATGGAAAACAGTATGGCGATTCCTCAAGGATCTAGAACTAGATGTACCATATGACCCAGCCATCCCATTACTGGGTATATACCCAAAGGATTATAAATCATGCTGCTATAAAGACACATGCACACGTATGTTTATTGCGGCACTATTCACCATAGCAAAGACTTGGAATCAACCCAAATGTCCATCAGTGACAGACTGGATTAAGAAAATGTGGCACATATACACCATGGAATACTATGCAGCCATAAAAAAGGATGAGTTTGTGTCCTTTGTAGGGACATGGATGCAGCTGGAAACCATCATTCTTAGCAAACTATCACAAGAACAGAAAACCAAACACCGCATGTTCTCACTCATAGGTGGGAACTGAACAATGAGATCACTTGGACTCGGGAAGGGGGACATCACACACCGGGGCCTATTATGGGGAGGGGGAGGGGGGAGGGATTGCATTGGGAGTTATACCTGATGTAAATGACGAGTAGTTGGGTGCTGACGAGTTGATGGGTGCAGCACAGCAACATGGCACAAGTATACATATGTAAGAAACCTGCACGTTATGCACATGTACCCTAGAACTTAAAGTATAATAATAATAATAATAATAATAAATATTTTAAGATAGATCTTATCAAAAAGTAGAATTCTCTTTAGCATAAACTTTTATAGTTTCCATTCTCAAAAACTCTTAAAATTTTCCTAAAATTTATGTTTAATGAACGTTCTGTATGCTACATTTTACCTATAATAGATTTTTAAGTAAATACTAATTTACTGATAACATATGTTAATATTGCATTACTCTCTGTAATACGATTAGCAATAAATAAGAATCATTTAAATTTTTTTAAAACCTCAGCATTGTTGCAAATAGTACATTAAAGATGTGGCCTTTCCACCCAAACCTACGGCCTCAAGGTAGCTACTATTAAATTGAGAAAGAAGGGCATGGGGGTAAGGAAGCAAATAAATAAATGGGACTTGAGAAGGACATCCAGTCAAACTTTGGATATATTTACCAGCACGAGGAACTGACTGGAAGCCAACAGGTCAGAAATTTCCTGAGTTTCTGAATAAATTGTACACCAAATAAATATGATCCCAACCTGAAAAAGCCTTTGACTATTTGAGCATTAAAGCAATCCTCAGAACCCCACACTTACATAAACAGGAAGGCCCTCAAGAATACACTCTCAAAGGGCCTCTTCAGATGTGGCCATGGAGAACAAGACATGAAGACCCTCCCAGGGGATGGACCGAGGGCCGTGGGCTAGGGATTCCATCCCAGAAAGCAGAATCAGAATCTAATTAAGGAACTTCCCCACCCACAGGACAGGCTGCCTTCATAATGCCTGCTTAATAGGATTCCATATGTTCCAGCAACCAGTAATTGCTGAGTGTCTTTCATTCTTCTCTTTTCTAAAAGATAGTTTTGGCTGGGCATGGTGGTTCACACCTAGAGTCCCAGCACTTTGGGAGGCCAAGGTGGGAGGATCACTTGAGCACAGGAATTCAAGACCAGCCTAGCAACATAGTGAGACCCTATCTCTACAAAAACAATAGAAAAAATTTAGCCAGCGTGGTGGTGCATGCCTGTAGTCCCAGCTACTAGGGAGGCTGAAGTGGGAGGATGGCTTGAGCCCGGGAGGTCAAGGCTGCAATGAGTCATGATTTTGACACTACACTGTAGCCTGGGCTGCAGAACAAGACCCTGTCTTAAAAATAAAAATAAAAGATAGTTTTTACAATAGTCCTCCTGTCCCTGCTCCACCACTGTGTATTGAGAGAAGAAGGGATGAACAGCCTTTTTATTCACAGGTTGCCACCGGAAGCCCCATCCAGACACCATGGAGAAGACTGAGCATCATATGCAGACCCTGAACTTTGCGCTGCTGCTGCTGCTGCTGCTGCTGCTGCACTGACCTCATGAGTTTTGGGGTTGCCTCTCTGGGTCTTGGGTTTGCCTCCCTGGGGAAAGTGTGAGTGTGTTCTGTGTAAGAGAGGAAGAACAGATCATTTGTGAACAGAAGGCAAGACTGTGGAGGACACAGTCTTAGTGGTTAGTCTAGTGGTTAGCTAGTCTCCAAAAACCACTTCCTTTTTCTCCCGGGCCCACTGCTACACTACGCTTCCCAGGCTTCTTTACAGCTGCCATGCCATGTGTCTCTGTTCTGACCAATGAAATGTGGGCACCAGGCCTGGTACATTTAGCCTCTGACTCACGACCTTCTGTGCCCGTTCTCTTCCAAAGGCTACACTGGAAATGACTAGGACAATCTTGGGAGTTGGTGTGAAGATGGTTGATCCAAAGATGGAGAAATCTGGGTCCCTAAAAACCTGAGTCCCTGAGGGTGGAGAAAGGCCACCCTCTAGAAGTGACTGCATTTGACTACTATCTGAGCAAAAAATAAATAAGCTTTAACCATATTAAACCCCTGAGATTTGGGAGTTTATCGCTAGGTTACCCTAATCTATATACAAGCAGAAGGAAAAGCATGGGCAAAGACAGGAAGATTGGAATTCATGACATAGCCTGAGAAGAGTGAGGACTTCTCTAGACATGAGGAACAGAGTGACAGAAGATGAGCTTGAAGGATTCCTTTGGGAAAATTGCCGCAGGTCTTGAATGCCATGCAAAGATTTGGACTTTATTCTACAGAAAATGGGGACCACTAAAAAAAAAAGGTTTTTTCCTTCAATTTAAAATTGCTATAGTAAATGCTGCCAGTAATCTGCCTCTTCTAAAGCAATTAAGAATCCAAATCTTTCACACACTATTGCCCCCCAAAATTGAAAATGTGAAAAATGTAATCGCCAGGCTGACAACAGCTTTTGCAGTCTGTTAAAGCTGCAACTTGTAGCAAATGGGTCCTGCCAAATTCATTGAGAAATCAGTAACTATCAGAGAAAACTCCCAACTTGTAATATTTGCATCTTCATGAAACTCTGTGTGTGTGTGTGTGTGTGTGAGAGAGAGAGAGAGAGATACATATATATATATATTTATTACCATTTATTACCTGTAAATATATATATATATGGTATTCATGCAACAAAACAAAATTTGAAATGGGGCTTCAATTAAGGTCACATTTACCCAACTCATTCTGTGTGACAGGTGTTCTGATAGGTGCATATGATAGAAAAATAAATGCTCAACTAGGACTTCAAATCACTCCCAGATTAATGCAAGAGGCAGGCACATAAACAGGTTAACCATAAGGGCACATGCTACTATAAAAATAGGACTCACTAGATCCATGGAGGTTAGGAGAGAATCCGAGGTAACTGAACTTTCTTAACCTGATCCTGAAGATCATTCTTGATCGGACCCAACCTACCTTTTCAGGCTGAAATTCCATTACTTTTCTTCACATGGTTTCTTGCTCTTAAACCTATCCTGCACTTTTGCATTTCCATGCTTTGCTCTCTGCCTCGAATTATCTCCCTGACCTATCGCTAATCCCTGTTTACAGTGCCACTAAGATTCCATTCAGGAAATCTTCCCTGGTTCCAGTGGGGTGTATCTTTTCCCTTCTTTAGAGTCTCCTCTTCTCTCTGTGTCTCTGAGGAAGTTACCACTTTCTGCTTTGCATCATATTTTCTGACTTGCTGGTCTTGTCTGAACTCTACGCTAAACCATAAGCTCTCTGAAGACCAGGAGTGTTTCTATTCCTGTCTTATACTTCTGGTATCAAGTATAGCAATTTGTAGGTACATGGTGGATGCTCAGTAAGTATTTTCTGAATGTCGGAATGTAAAACTCAAAAGCCACTGGAGACACTGAATCTACACACAACACTGCAACCCTCTCCTTGGCCAAGAGCTTCATTGTTGGGTGATATAGGATGTTTTCCAGGGGAAGGAAGAAGGGCAATTTTATGAGGGAATTAAGTGAGGGTCCACAAGGAAAGTAAAAATAGTGCTACACTCCATGTTCCAAATAGTGTGTAGTTGTATAACAAAAATTAAAACTATCCAATAAGCCAATATCTTAGCTTATTGATTAAAAGAGATAGAAATCTCCAAGTCTTATTTATTGCAAAAAAAAATCTTTTATAAAAGAATCTCTATTAACATCATGTCAGCATTCTCTTACAAAATCCAGCAAGGAGAAAATGGGCAGATGCCTCCCTTTCTAATATCAACACCATTAACAAACAGTATTAATATTTGGGCAGCTGAATGGGGAAGAAATATTGACTATCTGTAATGTTCTCACACTGGTGCTTTAAGAGTGCTGGAAGCTGCAACATAGACAAGTCAGCATTACTCAGTAGAGAAGGGCCAAAGCCAAAAGTAGAAAAGATCAATGTTTATAAAATATTGAAGTAAACCAAATTTGTTTACTAAGATCTGGAATATAATAAAGAAGGAGAAATACACTTGATGTTTAAATGAGTACAAATTTAGGGTACATAAAAATATGTACAAATTTTGTCTCATTTGAGTAAACTTTAGGTTTTAGTTAACTAAGACAAGAGCAAACAAGAATGAAAAGATAAATCCATAATGTCTCCATAAAAAATTATTGAAAGTAGACTTTTGGGGGAATGATCCTGAATTGGTTAGGTTCCAGGGCCTAGAGGCCACTGCAATTGTTACAAGAAGACCTGGAAATACATACTCACATCAAGCCTTGTCTATGGATTGTACAAATGATATGCCTAACTCATATGTGCTACCATTTGACATGAACACGTGGATACTTTACTGATGAGTAACAGAATGTCAGCAGGCTAGGGAAGCCAGGCAAAGCTAATCTCCCAGGGACACACTCCATGGTAGAAGCTGTCAGAGGGAGGGAGGGGCCTTACTTTCCAGGGCAGGCACATAATCAATGTCAGGGATCACGGTAGGAGCATGGGCTTTGAAAGGCCCTGAGTAGAAGAGAGAGGGAAAAGCCAGTAAGGCAGACTAAGTCTGTATAGGAAGCAATGGAACGTCTCGGGGCTTCAGGAAAATTTCCACAATCAAAATTCTGCATATGGCTAAATTTTTTGTGAAAAATGGTTAAAAGGCTGAGCTTCTGGATTTGACACAGGGCTCCTCCTAGACAACAACAACAAAAAAAAAAAGTAGGAATAAAGCAAAATATAAGGAATTAGAGTGGGAAACTCAAAGAAAAACAAATAGCACTTTGCGTGCTACCACGTTATAAGGCTCTGGAAATGGAGTTCAAGCCAAATTTCACCTGAGGTGAATGGGGACCTTGAGTAATACTTTAGTTTCTCTGATGTTGCTTTTGTTTTTGAGACAGGTTCTCCCTCTGTCAACAAGGCTGGAGTGCAGGGATGTAATCTCACCTCACTGTAGCCTCAACCTCCCAGGGTCAAGCAATCCTCCAGTCTCTGTCACACCTGGCTAATTTTTGTATTTTTTGTAGAGATGGGGTCTCACTATATTGCCTAGGCTGGTGTCAAACTCCTGGATCAAGGGATCCACCCACCTCAGCCTCCCAAAGTGCTGGGATTATAGGTGTGAGCTACCAGGCCCAGCTGTTGTCTAAGAGACAAGATCTCAGCCTCCTGAGTCACTGGGACTACAGACGCATGCCACCACACCTGGCTAATTATTTTTTTAATTTTTGTATAGATAGGGTCTTACTATGTTGCCCAGCCTGGTCTTAAACTCCTGGCTTCAAGCAGTCCTCCCACCTTAGCCCACCCAGTGGCTGGGATTCCAGGTATGAACCACAGCACTCAGCCTTAGTTTCTGAAATAAATTCACTTTAAAATGTTCCTGAAATCTTGGAAGCTTTTTTCCACTATTTTCTCAGTTGATGGAATAATTTTTAACAGTTTACATTTTAAAACATTTTCATATTATAAGCATTAAGAACTGGCCAGGCGCAGTGACTCACACCTGTAATCCCAGCACTTTGGGAAGCCAAGGCGGGTGGATCACCTGAGGTCAGGAGTTTGAGATCAGCCTGGTCAACATAGCAAAACCTCATCTCTATTAAAAATACAAAAAATTAGCTGGGTGTGGTGGCAGGTGCCTGTAACCCCAGCTACTTGGGAGGGTGAGACAGGAGAATTGCTTGAGGCTGGGAAGCAGAGGTTGCATTGAGCCAAGATCACGCCATTGCACTCCAGCCTGGGTGACAGAGCGAGAATCTGACTCAAAAAAAAAAAAAGGAATTAAGAACCATTATTTTTCAGAGTATTAGCATATTATGGTTGATGTCAAGAACACAAAATTGTTAACCTCATCAGAGGGAAGATTGAGCTGAGTCCACTGCAGGCCATGGTCTTTAAGGAGAGCATCCATCTACTACATCCCGACCCCACATGCTATTGGGTGAATAGCATGCTGACAACAAGGAAGGCCCAAAATGGGTGTAAACAGTCACAGCTTTCATCAAAATTAATGCTTTCCTTTCCTTGCTATACCTAATTTAATCCCCCAACAACCCTAGTATCTCAATAATTAAGATGAAGAAACTGAGGCACAAAACTGACTAATGTTACACAGGTAATAAATGGAAATGTTACAAACGTTTTACTTTTTTTTTATTAAAGTTTAAGTTCTAGGGTACATGTGAACAATGTACAGGTTTGATACATAGGTATACATGTGCCATGCTGGTTTGCTGCACCCATCAACTCATCATTTACATTAGGTATTTCTCCTAATGCTATCCCTCTCCCCTCCCTCCACTCCACAACAGGCCCCAGTGTGTGATGTTCCCCACCCTGTGTCCAGGTGTTCTCATTGCTCATTTCCCACCTGTGAGTGAGAACATGCAGTGTTTGGTTTTCTGTCCTTGTGATAGTTTGCTCAAAATGATCGTTTCCAGCTTCATCCATGTCTCTGCAAAGGACATGAACTCATACATTTTTATGGCTGCATAGTATTCCATGGTGTATATGTGCCATATTTTCTTAGTCCAGTCTATCATTGAGGGACATTTGGGTTGTTTCCAAGTATTTGCAATTGTGAACAGTGCTGCAATAAACATACATGCACATGCGTCTTTATGGTAGCATGATTTATAATCATTTGGGTATATACCCAGTAATGGGATTGCTGGGTCCAATGGTATTTCTAGTTCTAGATCCTTGAGGGATTGCCACACTGTCTTCCACAATAGTTGAATTAATTTACACTCCCACCAACAGCATAAAAGCATTCCTGTTTCTCCACATCCTCTCCAGCATCTGTTGTTTCCTGACTTTTTAATGATTGCCATTCTAACTGGTGTGAGATGGTATCTCACTGTGGTTTTGATTTGCATTTCTCTGATGGCCAGTGATGATGAGCATTTTTTCATGTTTCTGTTGGCTACAAGATGTCTTCTTTTGAGAAGTGTCTGTTCATATCCTTTGCCCACTTTTTGGTGGGGTTGTTTTTTTCTTGTAAATTTGTTTGAGTTCTTTATAGATTCTGGATATTAGCCCTTTGTCAGATGGGTAGATTGCAAAACTTTTCTCCCATTCTATAGGTTGCCTGTTCACTCTGATGGTAGTTTCTTTTGCTGTGCAGAAGCTCTTTAGTTTAATTAGATCCCATTTGTCAATTTTGGCTTTTGTTGCCATTGCTTTTGTTGTTTTAGTCATGAAGTCCTTGCCTGTGCCTATGTCCTGAATGGTATTGCCTAGGTTTTCTTCTAGGGTTTTTATGGTTTTAGGTCTAACATTTAAGTCTTTAATCCATCTTGAATTAATTTTTGTATAAGGTGTAAGGAAGGGGTCCAGTTTCAGTTTTCTGCATATAGCTAGCCAGTTTTCCCAGCACCATTTATCAAATAGGGAATCCTTTCCCCATTTCTTGTTTTTGTCAGGTTTGTCAAAGATTAGATGGTTGTAGATGTGTGGTGTTATTTCTGAGGGCTCTGTTCTGTTCCATCGGTCTATATACTGATTGGAATAGTTTCAGAAGGAATGGTACCAGCTCCTCTTTGTACCTCTGGTAGAATTCGGCTGTGAATACATCTGGTCCTGGACTGTGGTCTAAGAGACAGTTTGTTGTGATTTCTGTTTTTTTACATTTGCTGAGTAGTGCTTTACTTCCAATTATGTGGTTAATTTTAGAATGAGTGCAATGTGGTGCTAAGAAGAATGTATATTCTGTTGATTTGGGGTGGAGAGTTCTGTGGATGTCTATTAGGTCTGCTTGGTACAGAGCTGAGTTCAAGTCCTGGATATCCTTGTTAACCTTCTGTCTTGTTGATCCGTCTAATGTTGACAGTGGGGTGTTAAAGTCTCCCATTATTATTGTGTGGGAGTCTAAGTCTCTTTGGAGGTCTCTAAGGACTTTCTTTATGAATCTGGGTGCTCCTGCACTGGGTGCATATATGTTTAGGATAGTTAGCTCTTCTTGTTGAATTGATCCCTTTACCATTGTGTAATGGCCTTCTTTGTCTCTTCTGATCTTTGTTGGTTTAAAGTCTGTTTTTATCAGAGACTAGGATTGCAACCCCTGCTTTTTTTGTTTTCTATTTGCTTTGTAGATCTTCCTTCATCCCTTTATTTTGAGTCTATGTGTGTCTCTGCATGTGAGATGGGTCTCCTGAATATAGCACACTGATGGATCTTGACTCTCTATCCAATTTGCCAGTCTGTGTCTTTTAATTGGGGCATTTAGCCACTTACATTTAAGGTTAATATTGTTATGTGTGAATTTGATCCTGTCATTATAATGTTAGCTGGTTATTTTGCTCATTTGTTGATGCAGTTTCTTCCTAGCATTGATGGTCTTTACAGTTTGGCATGTTTTTGCAGTGGCTGGTACCAGTTATTCCTTTCCATGTTTAGTGCTTCCTTCAGGAACTCTTGGAAGGCAGGCCTGGTGGTGACAAAATCTCTCAGCATTTACTTGTCTGTAAAGGATTTTATTTCTCCTTCACTTATGAAATTTAATTTGGTTGGATATGAAATTCTGGGTTGAAAGTTCTTTTCTTTAAGAATGTTGAATATTGTCCCCCCACTCTCTTTTGGCTTGTAGAGTTTCTGCCAAGAGATCCACTGTTAGTCTGATGGGCTTCCCTTTGTGGGTAACTCGACTTTTCTCTCTGGCTTCCCTTAACATTTTTCCCTTCATTTCAACCTTGGTGAATTTGACAATTATGTGTCTTGGGGTTGCTCTTCTCAGGGAGTATCTTTGTGGTGTTCTCTGTATTTCCTGAATTTGAACGTTGGCCTGCCTTGCTAGGTTGTGGAAGTTCTCCTGGATAATATCCTGAAGAGTGTTTTCCAACTTGATTCCACTCTCCCTATCACTTTCAAACGTAGATTTGGTCTTTTCACATAGTCCCATATTTCTTGGAGGCTTTGTTCATTTATTTTTACTCTTTTTTCTCTAAACTTCTCTTCTCACTTTATTTCATTAATTTGATCTTCAATCACTGATACCCTTTTTTCCACTAGATCAAATTGGCTATTGAAGCTTGTGCATGCATCACAAAATTCTCATGCCATGGTTTTCAGCTCCCTCAGGTCATTTAAGGTCTTCTATACACTGTTTATTCTAGTTAGCCATTCGTCTAATCTTTTTTCAAGATTTCTGGCTTCCTTGCGATGAGTTCAAACATGCTCCTTTAGCTCGGAGAAGTTTATTACCAACCTTCTGAAGCCTACTTCTGTCAACTCATCAAAGTCATTCTCCATCCAGCTTTGTTCCATTGCTGGCGAGGAGCTGTGATCCTTTGGAGAAGAGGTGCTCTTATTTTTAGAATTTTCAGGTTTTCTGCTCTGGTTTCTCACCATCTTTGTGGTTTTATCTACCTTTGGTCTTTGATGTTGGTGACCTACACACGGAGTTTTGGTTAGATGACCTTTTTGCTGATGTTGATGCTATTCCTTTCTGTTAGTTTTCCATCTAACAGTCAGGTCCCTCAGCTGCAGGTCTGTTAGAGTTTGCTGTAGGTCCACTCCAGACCCTCTTTGCCTGTGTATCACCAGTGGAGGCTGCAGAACAGCAAATATTGCAGAACAGCAAATATTGCTGCCTGATCCTTCCTCTGGAAACTTTGTCCCAGAGGGGCACTTGCCTATATGAAGTGTCTGTCTACTGGGGGGTGTCTCCCAGTTAGGCTACATGGGGGTCAGGGACCCAATTGAGGAGGCAGTCTGACCGTTCTCAGAGCTCAAACACCATGTTGGGAGAACCACTGCCCTCTTCAGCTGTCAGGGAAGTTTAAGTCTGCAGAGTTGTCTGCTGCCTTTTGTTCAGCTAAGCCCTGCCCACAGAGATGGAGTCTAGAGACAGTAGGCCTTGTTGAGCTTGGTGGGCTCTGCCCAGCTCAAGCTTCCCAGCTGCTTTGTTTACCTACTTAAGCCTCAGCAATGGTGGATGCCCCTCCCCCAACCATGCTGCTGCCTCACATTTCAATCTCAGACTACTGCACTAGCAGTGAGCAAGGCTCCATGGGCACAGGACCCACCAAGCGAGGCATGGGAGAGAATCTCCTTGTCTCCTGGTTGCTAAGACCTTGGGAAAACACAGTATTTGGGTGGGAGTATCCTGGTTTATCCAGGTATAGTCTGTCATGGCTTCTCTTGGCTAGGAAAGGGAAATCCCCCAACCCCTTGCACTTCCCAGGTGAGGCAATGCCCCGTCCTGCTTCAGCTCACCCTCCGTGGGCTGAACCCACTGTCCAACCAGTCCCAATGAGATGAACCAGGTACCTCAGTTGGAAATGCAGAAATCACCCGTCTTCAGTGTTGATCACGCTGGGAACAGCAGACCAGAGCTATTCAGCCATCTTGGAATGGATCCCTGGTGAAACCCCATCTGTACTAAAAATACAAAAATTAGCTGGGTGTGGTGGCATGTGCCTGTAATCCCAGCTACTCGGGAGGCTGAGGCAGGATAATTGCTTGAACCCAGGAGTCAGAGGTAGCAGTGAGCCAAGATCACCATACATAACATTTTAAAATAAACTTTTCTCTCAACTCTTTTTCTTATAATTTTACTTGTCTAGAATTTAATAGTAGTACTTTATAGTCCCAAATTCTTAAGAACCTACAATTCCCTTTATAGCAATTAGGGAGGTCATTTACATTTGTATGTCTTATTTTCAAAGTTAGGAATTGAAAGTCTACATTTAAATTAGACTTTAAATGTTGACTTTCAATTACTGTGTCCTCAAGGAATGTTCTAACTTACTAAGACATAAATCTGACATTAATTCTTTCAGAGTTAATCTTTCTGATAAAATATCTTACTTAAGTTTATTGTTTTTCACATTTACTATATTGACAAAGACAAGGGAAAAATGCCTGAGTGAGGGAAATGAGTACTGAGGAGGCAGAAAGGACAACTTAAATCAGGTGGTGATGATTATTGACAAAATTACAAGCAGCAGCAAATAAAATGGCTGGTGAAAAAAAGAAATCAAACTTCAGGGTTGTAAAAGTGATGTCTAAAACAAACGACCATATCCTACATTCAGACCTAACAGTCAGAGTTAAGTTTACGTCTGAGTTAGGCTTCCCCCGAGAGCAGGGATCACACATTTATGATCCCAGCATGAGGTATAATGCAAACCTACATAATAAGTGCTCATTAAATTGTTTTTAAGCTGAAAAAAAAATGGATACTTTTAGAAAGATATTTTGGCAGAAGGGAATAGAAGGTAAAAGAAAGGCATGTGATGTCCAGGCATGTCATGTGGCTTGGTTACAGGCTTAGTAGGCACAGAAGCTGAGACTCCAAGATTTTATCTTTGGATTATCAATTGGCAAGTTCTCAAAGCCTAATGTTTCTTTAGTTTAAGAAATACTTAAATTCTTCCCTATGGCAATAGAATATATCAAAAATTGGATGTTTAAGAACCCCTACTACATACATCTCCCATTCACCTGGCTTTTTTTTTCCCTAAAAAGCTGTGTAACCTTTCTAGGTTAATTAGGGGAAAATAATATTCATTTCAAATCGTCCTTTTCTGATATTTCTTTCTACCACCTTCAAATATTTGGGCTTTGTCTTCAGCTTGAAAATATTTTTTAAAACACACATATTAGGATTTCTGTTCCTTTCAGCTCTGATTAGAAATGCAAGGTCAGCTTTACTTTACTTTATGTATAGCATTATGGGAATTCCGATGCTATCAGATGTCGGACACTCTTCAAAGCCACAAGACTTCCCACATAGATATATTTATGGCAATACAAAAATCTTTCCATTTCATATAGTACATTTCCTGGGAAGAAACCCAAAAATTTCACAATCAATACATGTACCGCATCAACTAAATAAAGTCTTCATCTCAAAGCTTTCAGAACAAGAGCACAATTGCTAACCCAGGACACAGGGTCCAGAACTTTGCATCTGGAAAAAAATGCCTTGAGATTCTTCAAATCCCACTACTCTTTTTGAAAGAATCATCAAAGTCAAATTGCGTGGACACAAAGTCAACTCACTAGGAGCAGATATAAAAAGGGACACTTCATTAGCACTGAAGTGTGGTCAGAGATGAATGAAAACTGTTAACCCGAGCCTTAGGTGTCACCCAGTAATGTTTCTAACCACTCTTACTGATGAAGTTATAAAATCACAGAAATTTAGAAATGGACAGGTATTAACATATCAGCTAGATTCTAGAGCAAAACACTGCACCAGGTGCCTGACTATCCATGTTTTGTCAATTTTTTATGTTTAATGAAATGTATTTGGAGATAAGCAAAGAAAGTTTGAATTTAGCATTTGTTAAGTTGCTGGTAATTTTACATCCAACTTCAATTCAAAAATTACTTGCCAAAAACCAAGGAGGTACAGTATGATATTTAGGAAAATAGTTATTTGGGAAATTCTGATATATGTTTTTTAAATTTTTGAACATCTGTTTTGAAACTGATTTTAGATAACACTGAAAAAGACAAGATTAAACATCAGAAAAAACTGAAAAATATCACATGAATATTACTTCTCTGCCAAAGCGTGAAAATCATGGTCACAGGCACGTGTCCTCCTGATTCTAGTGGGATCTCTATCCCACTGGCCTGGTCAGCTGCTTGAGTCTTAAAGTTCAACTAAAGCAGACAAGAGGCAGGTATTTTATTCTGACATTTCTCTATGGCTTTACAACAGCTAGATTTCACAATGTGACATATTTTCCCCCGAAGTCTAAGACTTTTTAAATAATGAGGTCATAGATGCTAAATATTTTCCCAAACTTGTTGCCACTAGTCAGTCACTTAGTTCAATTATCGAGTCCTGTCATCTAACACAGGACAGAAATGGCCCTGATGAGACTTTCTAGAGAGTAATGTGCAGTCTACCTGGGAGAACTGGCTTTAAAAATTATGTCTTCCTTTAGCTCTGAAAATATACCATGTCTCTGAGATAAAGCAAAGCCTGAAACAAAACACAACTGTCATCCATGTAACCTTGATTTTCTGGGGTAGTCCAATTTTGTGTATTTAAATGCAGTATTGTGTCTAATAATAGAAGTGTGATTAAATAAATTATAAAACATCAGACAATGGGCAACCACACAGCCATGTAAAAGATGTTGTGGAAGAATATGAAATTGAAACTGTCTGTAATATGTGGTAGATTAGAAGACAAGATAAGAAACTCTATTAGAGTACAATCCTGATTTTGTAGGGAAAAAAAGGCAAGGAGAAGACAAAGATAAACCAAAATAATAATTAATAATTATAATTATATTTAGGTGATGAAATTATGTAATTTTTACTTTTACTTTGAACTTTTCCATATTTTTAGCTTTCCTATAAGAACATTATTTTATTACACTTAAAATAATTGTATAAAGAAAATAGTTACTATCATCCAGTCAGCAAAAGATATCCTGAAAAAGTAAAAGTTCAGTATTTTCTACAATCTTCAGTATATACATCTTTTTCATGGCCTTTGAATTTGCTCTTGCCTCCTTTTTCTAGTTAAGTCTGTATTATTGTGAATTGCTGCATAACAATTTACCCCCAAAACTTAGCAGCTTAAAACAACACACATTTTCTATCTGAGTTTCTATGGGAAATGAGTCTAGGCATGGCTTATCAGGGTCTTATGTGTTGTAGTCTCTGTCAAGGTGTTGATGTGGGGTCTGCAGTCTCATCTGAAGCTCTGGCTGAGGAAGGAGCAACCTCCCAAGCTCAGGCAGTCATTGTCCATAGCAGTCAGTTCTTCACAGGCTGTTGGGCAAAGGACCTCACTTCCTGGCTACCTGGTGGCCGGAGGTCGCCCTCATTTCCTTAACAATGCACCTCTTCCACATGGCAGCTTGCTTCATCAAAGCATGCAAGCTGAAAAGACAACAGGGAGGATCTGCTAGCAAGACAGAAGGCATTATATTTTATAACCTAATCACAGAAGCAACATTCCACCACCTTCACCATATTCTTTTGGCTAGACACAAGTCGTTAAGTCCAGCTTGCAATCAAGGATAGAAGATTACACAAGGGCATGAATACCAGAAGATAGGAACTATTTTTGAAGTCTGCCTACCACATCATGCTTTTCAATTAGCCCTTTTTTCCATTTCTCTGATACACCTTAGAATCAGTCCTCCTCTTTTATAGCCTGCAATTTCCCTTCCTTCACAGTCTATAAATTTATAAAAATAATACAATAAAAATCAAGTGTTCTGCTTTACACTTCAAAGTTTGGGAAAAAATGAATCATTCAAGAATTATCTTTTTATGATGATAAATTGATGGATTTGGGGGGTTGTATATGTCTGAGGAATCTTATATCCCTTTAGTGGGAAAAGGAAAAACTTTGATGTCATTTGTAATACCAACAAGTTATTTTTACAAACCTAAATTTTCAGTGTACCTAAATCATGATACAGAGGCAGATACAAAGGCAGAGTAAAAGGCTCCACCCATTATGCCTCCCACCACCCACAAGGACACCAAGTTAACAACTGTCTACACAGAGAAAACACCTATTGGCTGAGTGTAGTGGTTCACGCCTGTAATCCCAGCACTTTGGGAGGCTGAGGCAGGTGGATCACTTGAGGTCAGGAGTTCAAGCTGAGTCTGGCCAACATGGTGAAACCCTGTCTCTACTAAAAATACAAAAAATAGCCAGATGTGGTGTCAGGTGCCTATAATCCCAGCTACTTGGGAGGCTGAGGCAGGAGAATTGCTTGAACCCAGGGACAGAGGTTGCAGTGAGATGAGATCACACCACTTCACTCCAACCTGGGCAACAGAATGAGACTCTGTCTCAAAAAAAAGGAAAGAAAGAAGGAAGGAAGGAAGGAAGGAAGGAAGACGCGGCAGCACGCGGCGGCTTGCGGCGGCAGGAAAAGGAAAAAGGAAACACGCTTGCATTGCGGCGTGGCGGCAGCGGCGGCGCGCGGCGGCAGCGGCGGCGGCAGCGGCGGCGCTTCTCAATCACTCGTCAGCTCAGTTCATCGCTTGCGCTCCAGATCCAGTCAAACCAGAGTCGCTCGTCATCAAAACATCGGGCCTTGGGTGAGCCTCTCAGTCTTGCTGGCTTCAGGTACCAGCATGCAGTGGGTAGAGCACCAAGAAGGCTCTTGAGGTCTCTGATTCAACACTTGACTCTTGGATGGAATTTCTAGACACACCCTGCACCAGGCAGGGCCCTGCCCTCAAGGGGTGACTCTAAGGGTAGGCAGGATTCAGGACAAGCTGACTTAAGAGACCTTAGGCTTTAAGGAACAGTGGTGATAGTCTGACGAGTACTCCTCATGGTCAGGGGTAGTGGTGGCTATGGAGTGAGAGCTCCGCGCTGGAAAAGGGGAGGGAAGAGTGGCAAGGACTGTCGTTTGACTGCCAGCTCAGCCACAATACAATAGACACCAGGTAAAGTTCTAAGGTTTTAACTCTAGTCACTGACTCCTGTATGGCACTTCTGGACCCACCCAGGGTTTAGGGGGACCTCATCATGCAGAAGAGGACACTTGACCAGGCTGACTGCCACCTGCTGATTGTAGAGCCCCCAGACTTGACAGAAGCATAGACAGTGGCCACGGGAAATGGTTACCTTGAGCCTTGGACAAGACCCAGTGCTATGCTGGCCTTCAAGGTCTGATAGCACAGTCAAAGCAGTGGTGGCCACAGAGGTGCTGTGTCACTTTCATCCCCAGCTTTAGAAAGACTCTGTATGTTTTGGGAGAAAGGTGGGAGAAAAAAGTCTTTGCCTGACAACACAGAGAGAATTCTCCCGGATCTTGTAAAGAGCATCAAGGCGGGCCTCTACCGTCTGCAGGAACCATAGCATTACTGGGCTTGGGGTAGCCCCTAAAGGAGAAACAGCTTAGATCACAACACTCAAGGTTCTTTCAAATATGTGGAAATCCTTCCCAAGAAGGATAATACAAATAAGCCCAGACAATGAAGACTATAAATCATGATACAGTCATCAGATGGGGTAATATTAAATCATTAAAATCATGCTGTAGAAAGAATATTTATTATATTAGAAATGCCTTCTATATGGTTAAATGAAAAAATCAGGATCTAAAAATGAAAGTATGTATAATGTGATCCCAATATGTTAAATATATAAGCAAACAGATAGGAATAATACCAGAATTATGCACACCAAAATATTAATTTTATCTTTGGGTATTAAAATCTCCAAAGTGATTTTTCTTCCGGCTTCACAATACTTTCAGAATTTGAATACTGTATTAATTAATACATTAAATTTTCTCTCCTTTCAACAAAGCAATATCTAAATGTATGTATTACTGATATTTAATTAATATATGTGATAGCGTTATTTCACAAATTAAGTAATAGAATTTTAAGTAATCCTTAAAATACTACATTATTTTGAAATTCAGGTGATATAAGTGGATTTTTGAAGATGTAAACATTGGAGAATGGTACAATGATCTTACAGTAAGAATATTATCTGTTAAGGCTAGGAGAACAAAGGGAGAAGGAATGCCTAGAATCCTTATTAAATCTCTTTGGGACATGAAAGATAAGTGGAGTACCAATTAATAAAGTTTTAAAAACAAATTCATTTTTTCATGTACTATTGAGTATCTGTTGTATGCAGAGAGACCTCTATAGTTCTAAATTCAATGTTATTTGGAATTAATGTAAAATACAAGTTAGCATGTAAGAATGCTTCCTATTTTAAAGTCAACCATGTTTTTCTGATTAATTTATTGAATTTCTGTTTATATACCTTAAACTTTTGTTATAAGTTGCCTTGTTGAATGTTCAGTAAACCAGCTTCTTCCATTTTTGATCCATTACAGGAAACCAGACAAAAAATTAAACAGAAAGCTCATCACTAAAACATCACCTAGGGAATATTCCAGTTAGGAATATTCTGCCTGCTACTATTCAAATTAGGTGTCCTTCACAACTTGAGCAGATAGAACTCACCCATTTTAAAAAATGTCTTAAGGGACTAAATCGAAAATGAAGAAAAGAAATAAAAGTGAAACCTCCAAAAAGCTTACTAAGGACAAAAGTTAGCCATGAAATTGTCTAGCAAAATCTTTTTCATAAACAATTCAATTTTATATTCTTGCCTCCATTTTGATATGGCCAGAGTCTTCTTGTTAAATAATATTCCTTTTCTAATTACAGAAATAATGCACAATCATTATAGAATTTCAAAATAGACAAAGGCACAAGGAGGAAAACACAAAGTCACTCACAATTGTACTACGGGTTTTACTATTTATTGGCAATATTGAGTTGGTGCAAAATGTGTGACCACGGTTACTTTTGCGCAAGCTAATATTTTTTTTTTTACTAACAAAAAGGATCCTGTTGAATATAAGGATATTTTGTTATCCGTTTTCACTAAACATAATACATTTTCTCATGACATTAAACGTCTTGCAAACATAGTATTTTAGTGATATTCTAATCCAGTGATCATCTTTGACCCAAATTTCTGCTCAAGTATTCTAAACCCCTTTTTATCAAGTTTTGTGTCAGCATCACACTACATTTGTAAATTAATTGATAAAATTTCAGCATGACATATCTGTGCTCTGCAACAGCTTCTATAAAACAAGATTATCTTTTTCCAAAACTTAAAAATTGCCATTTTTCTAACTATTTGCACACAGCATCATTAGGAAGGTTGGGGGGAAATTCCCACAGGGTCATTGAACAATTCAGGTTTTCTACTCACAGTGAATCAATTTGAGGATTTTTTTTGAAAATTATAGCTTTTTGTCTGTCGTTTATTGGTCAAAATTTCTTCTCAAGTAAGGTGAATTGTTGCCGAATATTCTAGTTTTCAATGTATTTCAAGATTATTTAAGTGAGAAAGTGGAGAAGACAAATCAGGCACTTCTAGGTAGCTGCCGTCATGTTCAGAAATTTCTCCACCAGCTTTTGAAAACTCAGTGTCTGCCCAGAGAGTATCAAAAGCAGTAATAAATAAACGTATTGAATATTTACTATGTTCCAGATACTGTGCTAAGAGCTTTAGGTACATTACCTAATGTAACCTTTACAACAACCTCATAACAAGCAGGTGGCATTAGTCTCATTTAAGAGTTGAGGAAATGGAATATTGGAGGAGTTAAGTAATTTATTCAACCTATTCCCTTACCTGTAATGCAATGTTGTCTCCCATTATGAGCCATTTCTCTCTCTGCCATTCTTCACTGTATTATTTAATTGGATGTGTTTACAAATGTTTCTCTCACCTGTAACAGATGGTGAAAGAGTCTGACTTGAAAAAGAAGAAAAAGGAATCTATAAGATCTACAGGATGTTACAGATCCTACAGAAAGAGGAATCTATAAGATACAAAAACCAGGCCAGGAACAGTGGCTCACACCTGTAATCCCAGCATTTTGGGAGGCCAAGGTGGGTGGATCACCTGAGGTCATGAGTTCAAGACCAGCCTAGCCAACATGGTGAAACCCCATCTCTGCTAAAAATAGAAAAATTAGAAAGGCATGGTGGCACACACCTGTAATCCCAGCTACTCGGGAGGCTGAGGCAGGAAAATCACTTGAATCCATGAGACAGAGGTTGCAGTGAGCAAGATAGCACCACTGCACTCCAGCCTGGGCGACAGTGAGACTCCATCTCAAAAAAAAAAAAAAAAAAGATACCAAAACCTTCACCACAACGTGTCAAGAGGGATAGGCTTAGGAAATCCCAGACTTTTCCTAAAACTGAAAATGTTGTACATTTCAGTTTTAAAATGTTATATAACATTTTCTTGCCAAAATGAAATTCTAAGTGCAGGGCTTGTTCTGTAGTACATTAAATGATATGCAATGATATTTTCACTTACACTGCTGCTTTTACATCTTAGAGCCAAGAGATTTACAGCAGTAAGAATTTCTCAGTGTATAGGACATTTAAAACATGACATTATCTATGGTTTTTAAAACAAAAGTGAAAATATCCATTATGAGAATGGCTGAACTAGTGCCTCGACAATCAAATAATCAGGGATAGAATTTCACTAATTAAGAGTCAGTGTCTAGAATAACCGAAGGGGAAAAAGCGTTCAATTGGATCAGTTCTTACAGTAAATAAAGGAGAATATCACTAATATTTACCATTGCCTGTGAAATCCAATTTGGAAAGTAAATATGTAATTTATTGGGATTGGGAAGATGCTTGAGCATGGACAAGAAGGAAGCAAAAAAAGGGCTTTGCTCATTTAAATCAGTTAAAAGCCTATTAGTTCTTTAATATGATTTTTCTATATCCTTTGCATTGAGATACTCTGTAATAATGAGGTCAGCCTAATAAAATTCTTTCAAGTAAAAGACTTTGTATCAGAACAAAGGATTTTTTTCAAGAAAAGAAAACTGGAACACTTCAGTCACTCAATAAGGCAACTAAAATACAACTGAAACAAAACAAAAACACAGCAGATGGTTTCCCAGCGAGTCCCAAACTAAAAGTAGCCCCAATATGTGCCATATCACCAAAGAGAAATGCAGAGAAAGGTGTGTACCAACAAGATGCCACATGCCACACAACTCAACAATCTGTGTGTATGTGTGTGTGTGTGTTTCCATAGGTTATTGGGGTACAGGTGGTATCTGGTTACATAAGTTCTTCAGTGGTGATTTACGAGATTTTGGTGCACCCATCACCCAAGCAGTATACACTGTATCCTATTTGTAGTCTTTCATCCCTAGCCCCCCTCCCACTCTTTCCCCACAAGTCCCCAAAGTCCACTGTAGCATTCTTACGGCTTTGCGTCCTCCTAACTTAGCTCCCACATATCAATGAGAACTTACAATGTTTCATTTTCCATTCCTGAGTTACTTCACTTAGCATAATAGTCTCCAATCTCATCTAGGTCAGTGCAAATGCCATTAATTAATTCCTTTTTATGGCTGAGTAATATTCCATTGTATGTATATACCACAGTTTCTTTATCCACTCATTGATTGATGGGCATTTGGGTTGGTTCCACGATTTTGCAATTACGAACTGTGCTGCTATAAACATACGTATGCAAGTATCATTTTTGTATAATGACTTATTTTCCTTTGGGTAGATACTCAGTAGTGGGATTGCTGGATCAAATGGTAATTCTACTTTTAGTTCTTTAAGGAATCTCCACAGTTTTCCAAATTGACTGTAGCAGTTTACATTCCCACCAGCAGTGTAGAAGTGTTCCCTGATCACTGTAGCCACATCAACATCTACTGTTTTTTTATTTTTTTATTATGGCCATTCTTGCAGGAGTAAGGTGGTATCACATTGTGGTTTTGATTTGCATTTCCCTGATCATTAGTGATGTTGAACATTTTTTCATATGTTCGTTGGCCATTTGTATATCTTCTTTGGAGAATTGTCTGTTCATGTCCTCAGCCCACTTTTTGATGGGATTGTTTTTGTCTTACTGATTTGAGTTTGTTGTAGATTCTGGATATTAGTCATTTGTCAGATATATAGATTGTGAAGATTTTCTCCCACTCTGTGGGTTGTCTGTTTACTCTGCTGACTGTTATTTTTGCCATGCAAAAGCTCTTTCTTTTAATTAAGTCCCAACTATTTATCTTTGTTTTTATTGCATTTGTTCTTGGGTTCTTGGGCATGAAATCCTTGCCTAAGCCAATGTTGAGAAGGGTTTTTCCAATGTTATCTTCTACAATTTTTATAGTTTTAGGTCTTAGATTTAAGGTTTTAATCCATCTTGAGTTGATTAAGGTGAGAGATAAGGATCCAGTTTCATTCTCCTACATGTGACTAGCCAATTATCCCAGCACCATTTGTTGAAAAGTGTCCTTTCCCCACTTTATGTTTTGTTTGCTTTGTCAAAGATCAGTTGGCTGTAAGTATTTGGGTTTATTTCTAGGTTCTCTCTTCTGTTTCATTGGTCTATGTGCCTGTTTTTATACCAGTACCATGCTTCTATACAACAACAGCAACCAAGCAGAGAATCAGATCAAGAACTCATCCGCTTTTACAATAGCTGCAAAAAAAAATAAAATAAAATACTTAGGAATATACCTAACCAAGGAGGTGAAAGACCTCTACAAGGAAAACTACAAAACACTGCTGAAAGAAATCACAGACAACCCAAACAAATGGAAACACATCCCATGCTCATGGATGGGTAGAATCAATATTGCGAAAAATGACCATACTACCAAAAGCAATCTACAAATTCAACACAACCCCCATCAAAATACCATCAACTTTCTTCACGGAGTTAGAAAAAACAATTCTAGGCCAGGCGCGGTGGCTCACGCCTGTAATCCCAGCACTTTGGGAGGCCGAGGTGGGCGGATCACGAGGTCACGAGATCGAGACCATCCTGGCAAACACGGTGAAACCCCGTCTCTACTAAAAATACAAAAAATTAGCCGGGCGTGGCAGCGGGCGCCTGTAGTCCCAGCTACTGGGGAGGCTGAGGCAGGAGAATGGCGTGAACCCGGGAGGCGGAGCTTGCAGTGAGCCGAGATCACGCCACTGCACTCCAGCCTGGGCGACAGAGCGAGACTCCGTCTCAAAAAAAAAAAAAAAAAGAAAAGAAAAAACAATTCTAAAATTCATATGGAACCAAAAAAGAGCCCACATAGCCAAAGCAAGACTAAGCAAAAAGAACAAATCTGGAGACATCACACTACCTGATTTCAAACTGTACTATAAGGTTATAGTCACCAAAACAATTAATCTTTGAAGTTCACGTTTACTTTATGTCTTCAAGAATAAAATCCTCTAATATAGATGATGTTGTCTTAAGGCAATGGTGTCTGCTTGGGTGGTACTGTTTTATCCTGTGTCCAATAGCTACCTTCACCAACTTTCACATATGCCTCAAAAGAGATGTTAGCTATTTCTTATTCACTAAAGTACTGATTTTATTTAAAAGGAGAAGCATAGCAGCATTAAAAAAGAACAAATAGTTTACCAACCTATATAAAATGTTCTGGCTATCTGGTTACTATCCATCATGCCAAAAAAGAAAGTCTGGATGAATAGATTTTTACCAATTTGGAAAGTAAGTTTGAGTTGGTCTGACTTACATACAGACCACTGGTAATGGCAAAAAAATATATAGAGATTGGCATGCTCACCATCTAATCCAGTCTCCTCGTGTTATCCATATACGATCATGGCCAAAAACCTAAAGCTGACCTTTCCCAGATTTCCTTGCAGTTATGGGTTCTGGATATGATTAAAGTTTTGTCAGTCACATGCACTCAAGACTTGACTTCAGAAGTGAGTTAATCATGAGAAAGATCAGGTATGAGGCATTGCCTGTGCTAGTGTAGACAGAGCAGAACTGGTATGGTACCAGAGTTGGTACCACTTCAGCAGGAGAAGCTTCCTGACCAGAGCAGCAGCTCCTTCAGTAGCCCACCTGGGGACTAAGGCTTTGGGAATTCATCGTAGTGTCTGTCTTCTCAGCTTAGCGTCTTCTCTTGAGTCCTACTAATAATTATGGGGTTTGTTTAATAAACTATACTAAATCCCTTCCTGCTTAAAACAGGGTAGATTCTGTTCTCTGTCACTGAATCCTGACTAATAGTATGGTTTATATACAATTCCGTATATCAGGCCCAGAAACAATAAGAGGTCCCCAGATCATCAAAAGAAGCATACTCTCTCAAGGGCAATGAGACTGATGCCCAAAGTGGAGATTTTCTGTGGCTTCAAAGAGATGAGTCATAATTCTCCAGATCCATAGAAAATGAGGCACATAGATAGCCCCCTGTGACTGTCCATTAGAACATGATTTCTCACAGGCTACTAAAATCCATTTCTGATGTTTGGTTGGGATATTTGGTTCCAATTAGGAGGAACATGCCATACCTAATAAAACACTGTGGACAGAGAAAACACAGTGGTGTAAAAATGAGCCACAAATCTGCTATGTTAATAAATCTAACAAAAATTTAATGTCTGACATTCACCACCTAATTGTCTATGCTACTCCTGGAACCAATTACTAAGCTCCAGAAATTATGAAATCCTTATTATCAAAGCAATATGAAGAATTCAGACATTTAAAATAAGATCAATGGTTACAACAGGGCTTTTCAGTAGGTGTAGTGAAGGGAAACTCTCTAGAAGCCACTGATTCCCTTCATCTTCCCCTTTGCTTTTATGTCTCTGCTATTCCCTGTAATCCTCTAATATGCCACATCCAGTTATAAAGCTCAGAGAAAACATTCTAACTTGAGGGTACTGATTAGTGATTCAGTTGCTTCTCTTACAGGCAACTCTACCTCATACCACAGCACGAAGTCATTCATACAGTCCCTAGGTCAAGAACTGGTAAATATGGTCAATTAGGAAGAAGTTTTATATTTTTATAATTTTAGAAACCATTATGGTTCTAACTTTAAAAACTCTTGTTTCTAACAAATGTCATTTAACTATAGCTAATGAGTCTCCCAAGTAACAGCAGATGATAATAGAGCTAATATACAATAAGTAAAGGAATACACAGTGTTATAGCTCAAAAGTGTTAGTAATTTACTTGAATCTGAAAAACATCAGAAAGAAGAAAAAGTTAGCTCAACTGAGAGCTGTCGAAACAGTCATCTTATGAGTCGATGTCTGGCCATAATTTTATCTCAACAAAATAAAGACTTTTGTGATGTGATTTATCATCTAATATTGATTAATAAATGCAAAGAAGTTCAACTTTATTCAAGCAAAGGACAATTTAATTCACAATCAACTGTTTGCTTGAATCTCATTTAAAAGTTTTAAAGTCATGAACAAGGTTTTAAAGATATTAATGTACCTATTTAATTTTATGCTTGGTATGAAGTCATCTATAACTTTCACAGAATATTAACCATAATCACCTGTGAAGCACTGCAGCACTCAGTCATTTCTTCGCCTCTCAGGTCTAGAGGAACCTTGGTTGGTTAGGTAGAATTAGTCATTCACTCTGAATACCCTCTGGGACTATGTGATTATAATCCCCGAGATTTGGAAAAGAAGCTATCTGGGTATCAAAGACACTTTAGTTGTCAAGGGGCGATCCTTAGCAGGATCACGAATGAATTCAAGACTCAGACTGGACAAATCAGAATGGATACAAGAATACAACAAATGCTTCACTGGTTATTCAGGTTCCCAGACAGACTTGAAGAGGCAGCCAGGGCAGGCAATGCCACCTACTGGTCAGCCAAGGTAGAAAAAAGAAACAGCCTAGTGAATTAATTTCTGCCATACTAGGCCATTTGGTGTTGTGACACAGTGGGAAATCTCCTTCTAATTAGTGAAATAAACATTAGATCATCTGCAATAATCTTTCTGGAATATAGCTACTTAATTTTAAAAGAATAAACCAAAGTGCTTATGTTTATCAAAAAAGTCAAAAAGAAAAACCACAGAAACATTCCATAGGATTTCAGAATGAGCCCTCTTTAGAATGCCACTGTCTCTATTTCAGTCTATCTTCCTATTTCAGAATTTCCCCGGACCTCATTCAAATTGGAATTCAATAAACATGTCCCCATTACAAATGAATATTTGATTCTCTGGAAAGGAACATGATTGATTTCATTTTTTAAATCTACACAGTTACAGTCTGAGTTCAATATTGAGGGAAGCCTCATGAGTATTCCTTATTCATTAACTCACAAGTTAATATGTTGAAATTGACTGACTTTATGTATAGGAAAGCATTGAGTAGGAAATATATTAAGGGAATTTAGAATCATCTCTACAAACTCATCCCTTCAGCATACAAATTAGAGTTTTAGTCCAGAAGTGGGCTTCTGAAGCAATATAACTTCCCAATTCATCTCTCAGAACTTAAATATCTCAGAATTTTATAAGTGGTTAATAACCTTCCATGGTCCATGAAACCTCAAATGCTAATGCCATTTTCAACTGGTAAATGGCACACAAAGTATTTGATAATAAGGTGCTACTTCTTAAAATTTTCTTTCATAACATCATAAAAAAGCCTAAAGAACACAGAAATAATCCTTTTCTGAAACATAAACAACAATGACTCCAGAAAGCAAAATACCCACTGTCCAAGTCAAATCAATTAAACTATGAAATCACCTTAACCAGAAGAAGCTTGGAAGGATTCTAAGGCCAGGCCTCATCCTCATTCTCCTAGAAATGGTCAGAACCTTTCTTGTGTTAATCTTTTTCCTTAAGCCATATTAGCAAGAATGTATTATGCCAGTGACCACAGGGTTTTAAGAAAATCCTGAAAATAATTACTAATATTCATATTTTCAAACCTAAAGAATCACTGAAGTCCTTGAGCATATGATTTCTAACCTAAAATCCATCACATAACCATGTAAATCTACTTTGTGTTGGCCTGACCGCTGTGAAGCTATTCCCTTACTCAGGCTATAGAGAGTAGTTAATTGAATCTATAACTTTGGTCTCCAGGGTTTAATCCCCTACCCAACCTTCTTAGTCAAGTGAGTAGTACATTTTACATTGTTCTGGTAAAATATTAACAGAATCAACTTTGGAGAGAATTCAGGACTTAAAACCAGGTTCAAATCCTGTCTTTGCCACTAACCAAATATGTGCCCTAGAGCAAATAATTTAATTGCTCTGGACCTGTTTTTTCACGTTTAAAGTGGGGGTAATCCTTACCTACTTCAAGGGTTAGTAAAGATGAGGTGAGGTGAGCCATTTCCTGTGCTGGGCACTCAGTAAGCATTCAACAAATATTTGAGTTCCTCATCAACAACTTTTTAAGTGTTCAATATACACCAGGCTCCATGCTAATTGCTGCAGCTACAACAGTGAGGAAGACAGAAATGATCCCATCCTGAGAATGATATTCAAGTACAGAATAGCACAGAAAGCCTACTAATAAAATAATTACAAACAGCGATGTGTTATGATGGAAACAAACAAGGGCTGAAATAGAGAACACAGAGAACAAGGGAAGGGAGAAGATCAAGACAGCCTTCTCCAAAGAAGTGGCATTTAAACTAACAGCCAAAGGAAGACAAGGACTTGGGCATGCAAAAAGAGGAAGGGTGTTCAAGGCAAAGAAAACAGCAAGTGAAAAAGCTCTAAGAAATGTAAGATTTTGAAAGTGAAAGGAAGTTCAATGTAACCAGAGCATAGAGCTAGGGGGAGTGTGGCAATAGGGTGGACAGGGCTGTAGAGGCTACTAAAGAAACTTGAAGAGGAGGGATGTGATCCCATTAACATGTAGCAGAAAGGATCATTCTCTCATGTCCCAGACAGGGTTCTCATGCTAGTTTAGGTCAGTCTCCCAAGCACAGGCACAAAGGTTTCCCCACCATTCCACCAGGTGTCCAGGGAATCACCTCTTTTTTTCTAAGTCTTTCGAGTGTTAGGTCATGTCATTGCAAATAAAGAGGCTGGGAGTGGGGCATCCACAGATATAAGCCAAAAAAGTCTAGGCTGATGGGGTGACACTCCTGCTGGGCAGTTAACAGGCAAAGCTGCTGACAAACAAAATCCTCACCTTTATTCTCAGGCTTTAGGACTCACATTGAATTACACCACTGGCTTTCCTGGTTCTCGGGGCTGTAGACAACAGACTTTTGGGGACTTAGCCTCTATAACCAACTCCTATAATGTTCATATTTATATATTTGTCTTTGTGTGGGTATATATGCGGAGATGTATGTGTATATCTATATTATGTACATCTATATATATACATACGTGTGTGTGTGTGTGTGTGTGCGCGTGTATCTCCATCCTATTGTTTCTGTTTGGAGCTGTATGTGTATCTCCACCCTATTGTTTCTGTTTCCAAGAACCCTAACAGTGCTCAAATACCACCCCTCACTGTGGTCACTACGGGTCTTACTGCTTCTGTTCCGTGCCGTGCTGAGAGATCAGGAAGCTTTTGCAGACTTTTGTTCCTGTCTGTCTAAACACTCCATGTGGCCACAATATGCCTATGAAAAAACAAGAAACAGTCTTCCTCTATTTGAATGTCTACAGGCATCATTCTCTCTCCCCATCCTACACATACACACACACACACACACACAAAGTTATTTATAGCCTTTAGCCTACACCTGTGAAAGTTCTTCCTTTTGCCTCCTCCGTCCTTCCAGCTTTCTCACAGTAGATTCTGTGCGCCCTACAGTAGCAGAAGATGAATCATCCAAAAACAAGAGTCCCTTCCCTCAGAGACAGAGGGGCTTAATATCAAGCCCTTCCAGAGAAGAAAGAAATGAGACATTTACATTCTCACTTAGGGAAAAAAAAAAAAAAGCTGCACCCTCATGTCCTGCCACAGCATTTTCACAGTCCAAAATGGAGGAGGGCAGGAGCTGAAAAAGGAGCAGCAGCCCAGAGATGTGAAGATGTGACAGTGAAACCGAGAGGAAGGGCCATATTGGGGAAGTAGTTTGGAGACACAATGAAAAGAACTTGCTGATGCATTTGGTGCAGCAGGTGAAGGAGCAGTGAGGGGAATTGTGATGCCATTTCCTGTCAGAGAAAACTGAAGGAAACAAAATTTTTAAGAAAAATCTAAAGTTCCATCCTGGACAGGCTAAAATTTCAAGACGAGTGGAGATGTCAAGGAAGAAGTGGAATTGAGTTCAGAGCTCAGAGGAGAGGTCAGGACTGTGGATATATACTGTGGAGTCATAAACATAAAGATGTTAAAAGCCATGGGAATAAATGAGTCACCTAAGAAAAGAGGGTGGGGGGGGGGAAAGGAACCCAGGTCAGAGGCCTGAGGAGCCTCCATGGAGGGAAGTTGAATAAAGAAGAGAGCCAGCAAAGAAAAGAGTAAGAAAGGAGGGATGTTGCTGGAAGATAGTTATGATGTGCCTGTGGACCTTCTCTCAAATATCACAGCATTCTTTCACCATTCCATGAATTTGCAGGATTTTATTTCTGCATTTTTCTCCAGTGCTACTGCAGAAGAGGTCATGTTTTGCTTTATAGAAAAGAAAGTACTTGGTGTATTTCATTTTTATATTTCCATTTACTTTTCACTGAATAGTTGTTAAGAATTAAAACTAATCAAATTATGTATATAATAACCTATCTGAACCGCAAGGGGGTAGAAATTCTAACTTTTAGGGAAACCACTTTCCAAGGCTAAACTAATTCATTGAATCTATAATTTTTAAAAATCAGAAACATTGTTTTTCAGATGACATATAAGATAAAGCATAAATCGTGTTCAGTATCCTATCTCATACATGAAGGGATGCTCGCTAAGCAAAAATCTAGACAAGGAGAATTAGAGTAGCATTTTTATAAGCTTAGCTTTTTCCAAATCAAAACCACAGCACTTATTATCTCTGAGAGAGGCCAGTTTTCTTAATTGTACATACCAAGTCCATTCCACGAAAAGCAAAAATGTTCTTTGAAAACCATTGTTTCAGAAGATCCTCGTCTGCAAAACTAGAAGAGGATAAAATACCTAACAAGGGTAAGTAAACAGCTAATATGTATTGGTATCATTGGTAAGCATCAAACACTGCATGTAAACTGATGGGTTAATCCAGAGTGTGTCAATCAAGAAGTCTATTTCACTAAGGTAACCAATTATTCCAGCATACCAAGTTATATTTAGAAAATTGGCTACTTTGTAAAATTAAGAGCTATCCTACTGTCATAGGCAGCTTTTTGCCATACTACCTTATAGTCCATGTTAGCACTTCTCTGATTGTATTAGAAATCTCTTCATGTCTCTGCTTACCTTGATAGATCATAAGTTCTCGAAGTCATGTCTATCTTCTCACCGTAGTGCTAGGTCAGGGCCTTCAGAGACCTCAAAGTAAAGGTCCAGGATTCACCTCCATTAGGATCACCTGGAGGATGTGTCAAAATGCAGATTGCTGGGCCGCCCCCTTAACATATGGAATTAGCATAGTATTTGCAAGGATTTCCAACAGCTCTAATAGGGCTTTCAAGCTGTACCAATGAAGACAATAAATCCCAAAGGCATACTACCTAACAACTATAGGTTGACATTTCTTCTACTTATTGACTTACACTACTGTTTGGAAACTACTGCCACAATACTTGTTGAATGAAGGAACAAAGAATAAAGTGTCACCCTGGGTAAACCTCCACCTTATAACAGAAACAGCTTATGACTATTTTATATTAACAGTATTATGGCAGTGCTTATCTATGCAATTTTACTGAATCAAGGCAAATAATTTGGGGATTTTAAATAGAACTTAGAGGTTATACCTTGTATAAAATATGTTAAGAAAAAATACACCAAAGAATGTTAAAAACGTAAAGGCCTAAACAATCACATTTGTTATCCTTATCATTTATTTAAACAATATGAAAGAGTCCAAAATTATTAAAACCCTAACTCTATAATGAAAATAGTCATCACTTTTTTCATGAAAAACTTCTTATTTTAAGGAGTCATATTTTAAATATAATTAATTAGTCAGGCATGGTGGGAGGTGCCTGTAATCCCAGCTACTCGGGAGGCTGAGGCAGGAGAATTGCTCGAACCCTGGAGGCGGGGGTTGCAGTGAGCCAAGAATGCACCACTGCACTCCAGTCTGGGCAACAAGAGTGAAACTCCATCTCAAAAATAAAACAAAACAAAAATAAAAATAAATAAAAATTTAAA
Organism: Papio anubis; assembly: GCF_008728515.1. NCBI lineage: Eukaryota > Metazoa > Chordata > Mammalia > Primates > Cercopithecidae > Papio > Papio anubis. Next base: position 76,615,060 of record NC_044976.1, on the reverse strand, counting down.
AATATATATATATATAATAGCTTTACAAATAATTCACTTTTTGATCAACATATGACTAAATCTGTACATCTATCAATATAAATGTGGTAAACAATACATTTTAGAATGGTACCAAAATATAATTTACAATTTCATATATTGAGACCTTCAAATTTCAATCTCAAAAAAGTTTTTAAAGTTTAAGTAATGATTTTCATTAAAAAAGAAAAACCTTTTGTTCCCACAAATATAGAATAGAATATAGTCAATACTATTGCATGGCACAAACAGTTCAAAACATTAAATATTGACTCAAAACTACCTTTAAGAAATTTTTCCAAATTTCTCCTTTTTGTTACTGCTTGAAAAATATATATGGTTATATTTAAGTCTTAGGAAGACTGTATCCATTTGAATTAAAGACGTCACATTCAATTTTCACACTCCTAGCAGATAATAACCATGAGTCATTTCTTAGAACTACGTTTTCAGGTAATAGAGTAGGAACAGGCTGTGCCATTTTGTACACTTCACAATTTTAGAAACATTTTATCACCATGACATGTGTAAGAACTTGTAATTACTTTATCTCCTTCAATCTGTGTCAAGAAGACAATAAATGTGCATTTTATACAGGGCACTAATACTTGGAACTGTGAGTTGAATAGCATCTCCTATGTCTTTATTCACTAATAGCTTGGGTAAAACACTTACCTGTCCTTCTAACCTAGTATCTCCACCAGAGTAATGGCAATGCTATTGGTATCCATATATATATTTAGATGTCTCACAGAGCAAAAGGGCCATTATATGATCAATCTTTTACATCTTTGGTTGATAACTGAACTCTTTTTAGAAGAACCATTATGTTGAAAACTCCATTTTGCTGATGAAATTCATTTTGCTACTATGCTAGACAGGCAATGATAACTGAAGGAGACCAGGGAGTCTCTCGAAGTGATGAAGGTCTAGCAATAAATAACATGGAACTGGCTGGGTGCAGTGGCTCATGCTTGTAATCCCTTTGGGAGGCCAAGGTGGGAAGACTGCTTGAGCCTAGGAGTTTGAAACCAGTCTGGGCAACATGGCAAAACCCCATCTCTACAAAAGTACAAAAATTAGCTGGACATGGTGGTGCATGTCTATAGACCCAGCTCGAGAGGGTGAGGTGGGAGGATCACATGAGCCTGGGGAGGTTAAGACGGCAGTGAGCCATGATCAAACCCCTGCACTCCCGCCTAGGCAACAGAGTGAGACCCTGTCAATAATAAACAAATAGATAACATGGGACTAAATAAAGTTTTACTTGGAATATGTGTATTTGCTAAAGTTACAAGGGAAAATACTGCAAATTATATATCATTTGAAAAATTATCTCTCTTTAGTTAATTTTCAGTCACAATATTGGATATAGCAGCTCCAAATAGAGGTTACCTGATTATTGCTTTTATGTTTGAATTCTTAAAGAGTTTACATCATAATTATATAATTATATTTTTGAAACATCACAGAAACCCAACATGTACCTATTTGTAATCATCAGACTATGTACACCTGATTAGGGCTCAGCTATGTTCAAGGCCTCATCGAGCTCAACGTTATCATTTGCATTTTCTGCCACAATCAAAGAAAACACATTGTGTGCTCCTAGTGGCCACTGCAAGAAGGAAGATGCTGTTTCAATAAAAGGAAATCAAGAACAAACAAAATAATCATCCTCCATTGAAAAAAAAAAAAAGCCTACAAAAAAGAGAAAAGGACGGGGTCCTAAAAACATCTAGTGATGTCAATAAAATGGAATGTTTTTTAAAAAGTGATTTGTCTCACTGAAGCTGAAGGGTATCCCACACTTACATGTCACTGCACTAAAAGCAGACCCTTTTTGTGCACTGAGCATTACAAAAAGGCAGAAAGCTCACAAATACATGCATTTTCAAGTATGGGAATAAAATGACATACAGAAACTAACCTTGTTATCAGTTTAGCTATAGATATGAAAGATAAAGATATTTCAAGGAAAAACCTATTACAGGTAGTATATAGAGTACTTGGGCCCAGTTGAAGCCCAGGTAATGTGATGACAGTAATGATAATGGTCCACTGAATGCTAACAGACAAGTATAGTTACAGCTGTACAAGGATATCACAACCTTACACACAAATTCTAGAAAGATCATTGTGAAAATGACATTCCATAAATCACAGGGAATCAACACCAAGTGTGTCTTTATGCACGCCCAAAAAGGAAGGAGAAACTGACATCCATCAATAATGAACAATGACTTATTTCAAATCTAATATCTAGTGCTGATAAATTTATTTTGTTGTTGCTGTTTAAACTAGAATGTTTCTATGGGCCTCCTAAGTCATCTTATGCCTAAAAATAGCAGGTCTTTTTTTTGTGTCTTTCCAAGAGAGGTAATATTAAGAATTAATAAGTATTTCAGAGCCTCCAAAACGAACTCACTAAACAAGTACCAACAAGTTACAACCTGAGCTAGATTTTATTTTCAAATGATAAGCAACAGCAATAAGAAAATCCATATTCTATAAGCTACTTTTGTTACACATTAATGACTAAAACAGCTTCTGTGCAGATTTCAAATTAATCAGACAAAGAATATCAGCTTTATGGCATTAAACTCATTTGACAAAGGAGTGGATGGTAGTAAAACTAAAGTTTTATCAGAAAACAAGAGTTATCTAAGCAACAACCCAGCAAGAAAAGAGAACTACTTCTGATTTCCTAGAATACATCCCTAACAGGTTATTATTTCCGATTACCAAGGCAGCACACAGCATTTTTCATCTAACACTTTACAAAGATGCTTGGTCACACCATGCTCTGCTGTATTAAATGATCTTTGTTGAAACCATTCATTTCCATTTCTCTTACACCTATAAAATGTCAAATAAGAGTGATAAGACAGTCATTTACCCTCAATTTTCTCTACAATGTGAGGTTTAGAGGAGTGCATTAGAACTCTAAAATAATAGACTAATATATTTTCTCAATTCTCCCTTCCTCCTTTCTTTCCACTGGAAGGAAATCTATTTCTGACAGTCTCTCTTCTAAAGTTTAAGGAACTAAAAAGTGCTGATGTTTAACCAAAAAAAAAAAAAAAAAAAAAAAAAAAAAAAAAAAAAAGTTCTAAAACAGTTATTTTGAGTAAATATCTTTCCAAAAACTCTACAAAAAAATATAAAATCTTCCCTGGAGTGCTTATAAAAGTAACATAAAAGTAGCTATGGGTGAAAAAAAGAAATAATGTTTTAAGGACTGAAAAAAATCAAATTCAAGTAGTTCTACCCTACCTACCTCTTTTTTTACCTTTCTTTTACACATGCAGAGACACAGCACAGATTTCAACCACAAGTTTTAAGAGCTTGTATAAAGAAGCATACAAGAAAATCAATCAATCTTTGTTTTACAAAAAGAGAAAGTTGGCCATAGAAATCAACATGCCACAGGAATCTTCCTTCCCTTACTCAGAAAATCAAAAAAAAAAAAAAATGCTTCTAGAACAATAAGGGGCATCATTCACCTTTCATTGCCTGAACATATCCTGTTCAAACTAGGATAACACAATGAAGATGCTATGAGGTAAATCATACTCCAGTCCTAGTTTACATTAAGGTTTTGAAAAAAAAAAAAACTACAAAGCTATTGAAATCAACTATTTATATGTGAAAAACAAAGCATGGGTATTAATGGAGAAGAAAATCATCTATCTAGAAATACTCCTTAAAACTTACTTTTAAAATCCTTTTGAATGAATATTACAATTTATCCTTATTTAGGTCATTTCTCTTAAGCATACTACATCAGTAACATTAAAAAGTGCCCAGAAATCAAAATTACCAAAATTATATTTCAAAGAATATATTCCATACACACGAAATTAAACCACAGTTAGTAAAGGTGTCCAAAAACAGATCTTATGGGACTTTTTAAAAAAGAAAAAAAAAGAACGATAGGTCGTTTCTTCAGAGATGGAGTGTCCACATCATAATCCTCTTCGTTTGGCATCACCAATGACTCCCCAAACATCAAAGACAAATTCGTCTGGGAACGCAAAGTCTCCAAGAGTTTCGTCAAGCGCCACAGCAAATTCATCTGGATTAACTTTGTCCTTTCCAGCTTCAAACATTGTGGTGGCTATCAAAAATAATATTAAAAAATTAACGATAAATGAAATAGCATCAAAGGACTGAGAAAAATGGCAACAGGAAAATTACTTGCTAAAAGTAACATACATAAGTATATTTCAAATTAAATGCAAAATTAAATGCAAATTAGAACAGTAAGATACCCTCTCTCACACGCACACATCAAGGTGGCAAAGATACTTTTCAACAGTCTGTCCACTGCACCCAGGTTTGCAGCTGCTACCCTTGCCCTCTACCCAATCTTAGAGCCTGTCAGTTGGGAACCTCTGGCATTCCCAAGAGTAGAACAATATCCCCTGAAAGAAACCCTGTGGCTGTGACTAACCTTAGCAGGAAACTTAAAGAACACCCCTTCCTCAACCTCCTAATAGTCACTACTCTCCCTCCCTCCTCCACCAGTCCCCAACTCCCAGCTGAGGCGGAGTCCAGTCCTCCCTACCCAAAGACAAAAAGACAAAGGATGACAGTTTGCACTGCAGCAGTCAAGCTGGGGAGAAGCAGAGGAAGACATAAGTCCACCTGTGGAACCGAGGTACCTTTTCTGAGCCCCTCTCCAGTTTGGGATAGAACGTGAAAGTGGCGACCTTGTTCAGTTTTTCTACTAAGTTGCCTGGGTCCCATATTCTATGTCTTGGAACCAGCATCTTCAGGAGTACTTAGGACTTGCCCCAGCTGCCTGGGAGCCCAGGAGGCTCAGCAGATTTCCACTCAGCACCCTAGAAGCACCAGCAACCAGAAAGAGACTGTGTATATGTGACGTGGGACTTGGGTGAAAACCTCCACGTGAAAGGGAAACGCCAAAGCCCCAGGGAAAAGCTCCAGCATCTCCTTTCCTTCCAGGTTAAGGATGAACTAATTCTAGTTTGCATGACTTCTCTGAATGAGCCACAGGGTCTGGAGAGACAAAAGCTATGCCTCTTCCCATCAGTTCAGTCCTAACACAAGGCAGGCTAGGAAGAAAGGGAGGAATGTGGCCTGCAGAAGGGCACCAGGATCAGAGCAGAAGTGGGGTGGGGGTGTGGTGAACTGGTAGAGGGATCAAACCTCTAGTAAGGTAAGGAGGGCTTCTATATGGCCAGGCAGACTGGCGTGGGGTAGGAGAGTACAGATGTGGTGAGGAGGGCATGGGGATGGGAGGACAGCAGCCACAGTGATGACAGATTGGTTACACATGTGGAGATGGATCACATACACACATACATACATACACACATACATACAGAACAATATGAATCAGGTTTGTCACTGCTGGAGAAGGATAAATAGGGAAAGGGAGAAAATAAGAATGAACCCTATGGAATTAGAATTGTAGATATCACTGGAAATATATATATCTCCAATTAAGATGTTATAAAATACAGACATAAATGCATACACACACATGCATACACATTCCTCAGTCCTGGAAGCATGACACCCCAACAACAATGAGTACACAAAGCACCCAAATCTTGGTTCTTAAGTACCATTCTCCATTAGAAAGATTAAGACTTCCTCAGAAAATGGTAGATTCCAGGGCTGGAGCAGGCAAAGTGCAATATGAACCAAGAATATCTTGTACCAGAAAGTAAGAAAGTACCAAAAAATGATGGGAACATGTGAAAAGGACATAGACGTCAGAGTGCAAGAGTTCACACTGACTAAATCAGGGATAATTTAAACATCAAAATAAATAATGATGGTAACAGGCTATAACGCCAGTGAATAAAACAGGAAGCCATGAATCCATAATAAAATACACAACCGACTGAAGAGATAGATTAAAGAAAAAATGAAGAAGCTGACTGATTCACAAAGGACTGTATATTTACATAGTTTTAAAATGTCTCCCCACCGATACCTATCAATGAAACAGAATAATTTTACAGTGTAGAAGCCTAACAAACACCACCTTAAGTGATCAAAGTGAACGTTCCTAACAAAAAAAATCAAAAACCTGCGCTTCCCCATAAGATGTAATGAAAAGAATACAGAATCACATTTGTGATGTTCCTGCCAAAGAGGTGTAACCTGAGTGTACTTATGAAAAAAGTATTAGACAAAGCAATGTTGAGGAACATTCCACAAAATAACTGGCTTGTACCCTCCAAAAGCATCAAGGTCATGAAAACCTAGTAAAGAACAAAGAACTATTCCAAATTGACACAACATGATAAGTAAATGCAACATGTGATTTGGAACACATTCTTTTGCTATAACAGATATTAAGGAACTTGGTGAAACGTAAATAGAATATGAATATTAAATGGCAGTAATGTATCAATGTTAATTTCATGGTTTGGATGGTTATGTTATGGTTCAATAGGAGAATATCTTTGTTTTTAGGAAACACACACTGAAGTATTTGGGGGCAATGGGACAGCATTGAGGTAACTTACTCTCAAATAGTTCAAGAGAAAAAAGTCTTTGTGCTGTATTTGTATCTTTTCTGTAAATTTAAGATTGTTTATATATATATATATATATATATATATATATATGAATGGCAGTGAAGAAATAAGATAAATTAAATCTCTTCTCTTTATTATCATCACCTCGCTCTCCATCTTGCCCCAGATCTCAGCCATTACTCAGCCTTCTTCATTTACCATCAATCTGGAAGCAAACACTTCACAAAGGAGGGAGTTCCTCAGCTGCAGCTGGAACCTCTGCTCCAGCCCAAGGGTCCTGCCAAGTTACCCAGACTCTTCCAAAGTTCCCGAGTTTATTAAAACTTTTTTGTAATGATATGTCAAGGATGGCCAGGATATACTGAAGCAAACACTCAGATACACTGGTTTGACTTCGTAAGTTTGGCTTTTGAAAAATGTTTGGCAACAAGTATCAAAAGTCGTAAAAGTGTTCGTATCCTTTGATCTACCTAGAATTTTTACTTCCGGAAATCTAGACTTCAAAAATAAAATTTTAAAAACAGAAAAGAATTTAGCATAAAGATGTTCCTACAGAATCCAAAAAAAAATTCTAAAATGTAGGATCATAAAGTTACCTCTGGTATGATGAAACGTATTATGTGAAATATTTTTAAATCATTTTAAATAATGTTTATGAATAATTGATAATAACTTAGGGAAATATTTTTGTTCTAATATTTACTGAAAAAGCAGTACATATCTTTTTATTATAATCACAACTATATTTTTATAAAAATATTTATACAGAATGACTAAATGAGGAGGTAGGTGATAATGTAATTTTAGTAAAATATTAATGGTAGAGTCTAGGTGACAGGTATATACAAAGGTATTCACTAAAAAGTCTTTCAACTGTCTATCTGTTTGAAAATCACCATAGCAAAATAATGGAAGAAACCTCTATGAAGCAATGGAAGAAAACTTAGCAAAACATAGTACAAAAATTCAAAATAGAAAAAGCTTTTTTAGTGCTGTGTTTGATGCAGTAAAACTATACCTAACTTGTCATATTTATTCTGTGTGTTCATAGGTATAAGGTGTATTTGGGAAATTATTTCCTAAGCCATTAAGGGATGCCTTAATGTCTATAAGGAATGTTTCATTTCTTTCAACAGACAGTCATAGCACTATAGTTAAGAAAAGAAGAAAGCTGCCCTTAGAGTGCATTTTCACACCATCAGATAAGAAGCCAAGTGCTCAGGGAAGCAGTGCCCTGCAGCATTCCATCAGTATTTCAAACAAGTCTGGAGGTTCTGTCTGTGTCTCTCTTCTCAGAGTGTCTTGCCTTGGAGATCTTATCCACAATCCCAGGTTAAGCATGACCATGGTGCAGAGAAGTCCCAAATCTTTGCCTCCATCCCCAACTTCATTCATGAGTTCCACACACCCATTTCTGAGTAACTGGTGGGCAATTCTTCCCAGGTGATCCATTAGCATCTCAAACAACATGTCCAGAAACCAAATATCACTGTGCCTTCTAAAGAAACTGCTACTCTTTCTCTTGTTTCCATCATTTTCTCTTCTCTGAGGTCTTCAGACTGTGCACCAAACACTGTCTCCCTTCATTCTACCTTTGCAACTCTAATTCAATTCTTTCCATTTCATTCCCACTGCTGCCATGTTATTTCCAAGTCCAGTCAGCAAACCATCCCACGTAGGCACATTGGACTCCCTGTCCTAAAGTACAGCTTTGATCCCACTGGGTACTGAGACAAAAGGACCATGAAGCTCCTTTCCACCTCTGAGATTATCTGTCATTCCAGTATATAAAAATATTCCATCTGGGCATAGTGGCTCACGCCCGCAGTCCCAGCTGCTAGGGAGGCTGAGGCAGGAAGATCACATGAGGCCAGAAGTTTGAGACCAGCCTGAGCAACACAGCAACATCTTGTCTCTTAAAATAATGTATTTAATTTAAAAAAATAAAATTCACCAGGCATGACAGTGCACATCTGTAGTTCCAGATACTCAGGAGACTGAGGCAAGAGGATCACTTGAGCCCAAGAATTTGAGGCTACACTGAGCTATGATCATGCCACTTCACTCTAGCTTGCACAATAGAATGAGACCCTATCTCTTAAAAAAAATTTTTTTTCCTTGTGTAACCAATGTTTATCTTTAAAATTCTAAACCCTAGTGGCAGTCTAATCTATAAAACCCTTGGTTCTCACTACACTACACTACATTAATGTTGTGCTCTCATAAATCTGACCACTCAAAATGCTATCTTCGCTGCTTTCTGCCTTTGCCCAGGATAACCTCCTCCTAGCCACCAGTACCACTGTCAAAATCCTTTCTCTCCTTCAAGGCTCTCTCCTCCATGCAATACTTTGTCCACAGCTGGAAGAGATATCTCCATTCTCTAAACCCTTCTGCCAGTGTTTTTCAAGCTTAAATGCATAAGCAAATCGCCTAGGATCTTGGCACAATGCAGATTCTGGTTCAGCAGTTCTGCAGCCATGAGATTCTGCATTTTCAACTCCCAGGCGATGCTGGTCCTCAGGTAACACTTTGAATAAAAAGGTCTTGGACTGCAAATTCAACATTGCTCTGCACTGACATTTATTTTTCTGTGTATTTTTTTCTCTCCTACTAACAGAATAAACTCCCAACAGATCTTGAGTAGCTTACTCAGTCTTTTATGCCCATGGTAACTAACTCAGTGTCTCATGCATAATAAATGCTAGTGAATGGGCGGTGCAAGAGAAGGGCTTGTAATTACAGTTACATACGTTTTGCACAGACACAGTTAGCATGCATTGGGGAAAGTGAAGTCCAGAACTCTGGTCTCAGCCAGGATGTAAAAGAAGAGTAGCCAGAATGTAAAGGTGAAGTATTGCTGAAGTAGAACTCCAGTTCAGAACTGTGCTTACTCTACCATTTTAACTCTTTCTCATAGGCTTTGCAGGTAGCATTTATTAAGACAATTACCTAAAGATTATAATGACATATGGGTAACACATGTTAAAGAAGAAAGCTATCTGAGGAAGAAATAAGATGCATACAGATAAAAGACATAAGAAAACATACAAACCATTCAGAAACAGAAACTAACAGTATGGATGATGCTCTTAAATGTTGAGGGAGACAATGACAAGGATGCAGATGTTCACTGATGAACACTGAATCAATTTCTCTCCCTACACACACACACACACGCACACACACACACACATACACACACATCCTTCGCTATAAGAGGGAAAAAGAAACAACTTGGTACGTGGTTTTTTTATACCTCAGGAAGCTCAGCAGCACTGTCTAGTGCACTAAGCCCGGGAACTCCATGTTGTAGGTCTGACCTGCACTGACTTGCAATGTCTGCTTTGGGTTTCTAGTCACAAAATGAAAGAAAATGCTGCTTCAAGATGCCCATAGTCTAACCTCACAGTCCAAAATGCATAATCTCACTCATGCATTCTGGCACAATAGAAAAGTGAAAGAAAAAAAAAAAAATCCCCACACCGCCCAGAGCTGCTGATACAGTCTAGTTATACAGCTCCACATGTTCTACCTCTATTACCACTGCCATTACAACTATTAACAGTAATAATCATTAGTGATAATCACTGAATGATAATACCTACATCCATTATTGTTTATGATGTGACAGAAACTTTATACAGATTATTTAATTTGATTCCTTGGCAACCCTATAAGATTATTTTTATTATGCCCCTCTTATAGATGTGAAAATTAGGATTCTAAGTTTAATAATTTCCCCAAGGGTCAAAGCTCCAAACTAATAAAATTAGGACTCATGCTCCCTGTGAATTCACTCCTTTTGTGACTCTCAACAGACATTTACCAAGTACTTACTCTCAGAGAGGTACTGTGGTAAGAGCTGGGACTAAAACTGAGTAAGATATGGTATCTGCCTTCAAGAAACACCTGATCTTGTAGAAGAACAAAAAATGCCCATTACACAGCTACATAATTGTGCTGGAAATACTGCATGTAATACAGCGCTCTATACATCTTTTAAAAACCAGTAATTTGCTACATGAATTCAAAAATGGAGCATGCAACTAAATATGTTATATATTTTTCCTAATGCATAAAGTATAAACATCACTTTTTTGTTTTATTTCTCATCCTCAGCTGGGTTTGGTAAGCATAGCTTTTAAGACATCTTTACAGGATAAGTAAATGGTAAAATTCGTCCTTTTTGATAAAATATTATAGCTCTGATTTAAGAGAAAAGCAAAAGAAACTTCAGCAAAATAAAACACTTTTTATAAAGATATAGCATATTAACATAAGATAGCTACTAAGATTATTTTCATCTATTGATTACAATAAAATTTCAATATACTGTAATAATAAATCTGAATGCAATCTGGCAAAAAATATTCCAGTAAAAGAGTATTATTTTCTTACAGTATAATGTTTAGAAACACATGAGAAAAAAAAGAAAAAAATAGATTTTAAAAAATAGTAAAATTAATCCCTGCTACTTGGGAGGGTGATGCAGGGAGATTGCTTGAGTCCAGAATTTTGAGATTAGCCTGGGCAACATAGTGAGACCCCATCTCAAAAAGAATTTTTTTAATTGGAAAGAGAATTTTTTTTTACCACATATAGCAGCTAAGTGCTGACCTCTAGTGGCCATTTTTACTACTGTCACTGAACTACATTTACATTATTATTAATGACAAACCTGTTTTGGTGATACAGATCAACATATAATTTCCATTAACTTTTTAAACAAACAGAACATTTAAATATAAAATATTACTTTATGGCTAAAAATCTTGGTATCAAAGTTTCAGAAATCTTAGTTTTTAACTCATTAGGTGACTTTGGCAAGTTATCAAACTTCTCTGAATTTCAATTTTCAAATCTATAAAATGGCAAATAGCAGGATGTAAAGATTAGTCATCATTATTGTTAGTTTAATCATGAAATATGCCACTACATCTCATTCTATGGAAGGTCTTCGGGCCTTACTTTTCCTAAGACTTTTTATAAATATCAACGCTTTTCAAACAACTCACAAGTCAAACATAAAAAATGCAGTCAATGTAGAATATTTTCTAACGAAAATTTCTAAAACTTCATTGGCTTTATCTGAAAACAATGACTTTCTACAGTGTTCACTGTTTTGAATTCACTATAAAAAGAAAGTAATCTGGCCGGGCCTGGTGGCTCATGCCTGTACTCGTAGCACTTTAGGAGGCCAAGGCAGGCAGATTGCAAGGTCAGGGGTTCGAGACCAATCTGGTCAACGTGGTGAAACCCCATCTCTACTAAAAGTACAAAAAATTAGCTGGGCAAGGTGACAGTCACCTATAATTCCAGCTATTCAGGAGGCTGAGGCAGGAGAATGGCTTGAACCGGGAGGTGGAGGTTGCGGTGAGCAAGATTGTGCCACTGCACTCCAGCCTGGGTGACAGAGCAAGACTCCATCTCAAAGAAAAAAAGAAAGTGATCTTAGGAAGAAAGGAGAAATGTAATTCTCACTATTAAAACACCATTAGCGGTTCCAAGATGGCCGAATAGGAATAGCTCCAGTCTACAGCTCCCAGAGTGAACAACACAGAAGATGGGTGATTTCTGCATTTCCAACTGAGGTACTGGGTTCATCTCACTGGTGCTTGTCAGACAGTGGGTGCAGGACAGTGGGTGCAGCCCACCGAGCGTGAGCCAAAGCAGGGAGAGGCATCGCAAGCGCAAGGGGTTAGGGAATTCCCTTTCCTAGCCAAGGGAAGCAGTGACAGACGGCACCTGGAAAATCAGGTCACTCCCACCCTAATACTGCGCTTTTCCAATGGTCTTAGCAAATGACACACCAGGAGATTATATCCTGCACCTGGCTCGGAGGGTCCCATGCCCACGGAGCCTTGCTCATTGCTAGCACAGCAGTCTGAGATCGAACTACAAGACCTCAGCGAGGCTGGGGGAGGGGCGCCCACCATTGCTGAGGCTTAAATAGGTAAAGTGACGGGAAGCTCAAACTGGGTGGAGCCCACCACAGCTCAAGGAGGCCTGCCTGTCTCTGTAGACTCCACCTCTGCAGGCAGGGCATAGCTGAAAAAAAGGCAGCAGAAACTTCTGCAGACTTAAACATCCCTATCTGACAGTTTTGAACACAGTAGTGGTTCTCCCAGCATGGAGTTTGAGATCTGAGAATGGACAGACTGCCTCCTCAAGTGGGTCCCTGACCCCTGAGTAGCCTAACTGGGAGGCACCTCCCAGTAGGGGCTGACTGACACCTCATATGGCCAGATGCCCCACTGAGACGAAGTTTCCAGAGGAACGATCAGACAGCAACATTTGCCATTCTGCAATATTTGTTGTTCTGCAGCCTCCGCTGGTGATACACAGGCAAACAGGGTCTGGAGTGGACCTGCAGCAAACTCTAACAGACCTGCAGCTGAGGCTCCTGACCGTTAGAAGGAAAACTAACAAACAGAAAGGACATCTACACCAAAACCCCATCTGGACGTCATCATCATCATCAAAGATCAAAGGTAGATAAAACCACCAAGTTGGGGAGAAACCAGAGCAGAACAGCTGAAAATCCTAAAAATCAGAGTGCCTCCTCTCCCTCCAAAGGAATGCAGTTCCTCACCAAAAACGGAACAAAGCTGGATGGAGAATGACTTTGACGAGTTGAGAGAAGGCGGCTTCAGATGATCGGTAATAACAAACTTCTCCAAGCTAAAGGAGGATGTTCAAACCCATTGCAAAGAAGCTAAAAACCTTGAAAAAAGATTAGACGAATGGCCAACTAGAATAAACAGTGTAGAGAAGACCTTAAATGACCTGATGGAGCTGAAAACCATGGCATGAGAAGTACATGATGCATGCACAAGCTTTAGTAGCTGATTTGATCAAGTGGAAGAAAAGGTATTAGTGATTGAAGATCAAATGAATGAAATGAAGCAAGAAGTTTAGAGAAAAAAAGTAAAAAGAAACGAACAAAGCCTCCAAGAAATATGGGACTATGTGAAAAGATCAAATCTACGTCTGACTGGTGTACCTGAAAGTGATGGGGAGAATGGAACCAAGTTGGAAAACACTCTTTAGGATAGTATCCAGGAGAACTTCCCCAACCTAGCAAGGCAGGCCAACATTCAAATTCAGGAAATACAGAGAATGCCATAAAGATACTCCTCGAGAAGAGCAACTCCAAGACACACAATTGTCAGATTCACCAAGGTTGAAATGAAGGAAAAAATGTTAAGGGCAGCCAGAGAGAAAGGTCGGGTTACCCACAAAGAGAAGCCCATCAGACTAACAGTGGATCTCTCAGCAGAAACTCTACTACCCAGAAGAGAGTGGGGGGCCAATATTCAACATTATTAAATAAAAGAATTTTCAACCCAGAATTTCATATCCAGCCAAACTAAGCTTCATAAGCCAAGGAGAAATAAAATCCTTTACAGACAAGCAAATGCTGAGAGATTTTGTCACACCAGGCCTGCCTTACAAGAGCCCTTAAAGGAAGCACTAAACATGGAAAGGAACAACCAGCACCAGTCACTGCAAAAACATGCCAAATTGTAAAGACCATCGATGCTAGGAAGAAACTGCATCAACAAATGAGCAAAATAACCAGCTAACATTATAATGACAGGATCAAATTCACACATAACAATATTAACCTTAAATGTAAATGGGATAAATGCCCCAATTAAAAGACACAGACTGGCAAATTGGATAGAGAGTCAAGACCCATCAGTGTGCTGTATTCAGGAGACCCATCTCACGTGCAGAGACACACATAGGCTCAAAATAGAGGGATGAAGGAAGATCTACAAAGCAAATGGAAAACAAAAAAAAAGCACAGGTTGCCATCCTAGCCTCTGATAAAACAGACTTTAAACCAACAAAGATCAGAAGAGACAAAGAAGGCCATTTACAATGGTAAAGGGATCAATTCAACAAGAAGAGCTAACTATCCTAAATGTATATGCACCCAATACAGGAGCACCCAGATTCATAAAGCAAGTCCTTAGAGACCTACAAAGAGACTCAGACTCTCACACAATAATAATGGGAGACTTTAACACCCCACTGTCAACATTAGACACATCAACGAGACAGAAAATTAACAAGGATATCCAGGAATTGAACTCAGCTCTGCACTAAGCAGACCTAACAGACATCTACAGAACTCTCCACCCAAATCAACAGAATATACATTTTTCTCAGCACCACATTGCATTTATTCGAAAATTGACCGCATAGTTGGAAGTAAAGCACTCCTCAGCAAATGTACAAGAACAGAAATTATAACAAACTGTCTCTCAGACCACAGTGCAATCAAACTAGAACTCAGGACTAAGAAACTCACTCAAAACCACTCAACTACATGGAAACTGAACAGCCTGCTCCTGAATGACTATTGGGTACATAATTAAATAAAGGCAGTGATAAAGATGTTCTTTGAAACCAATGAGAACAAAGATACAACATACCAGAATCTCTGGGACACATTTAAAGCAGTGTGTAGAGGGAAATTTATAGCACTAAATGCCCACAAGAGAGAGCAGGAAAGATCTAAAATTGACACCCTAGCATCACAATTAAAAGAACTAGAGAAGCAAGAGCAAACACATTCAAAAGCTAGCAGAAGGCAACAAATAACTAAGATCAGAGCAGAACTGAAGGAGATAGAGACACAAAAAACCCTTCAAAAAATCAATGAATCCAGGAGCTGGTTTTTTGAAAAGATCAACGAAATAGATAGACCACAAGCCAGACTAATAAAGAAGAAAAGAGAGAAGAATCAAATAGACGCAATAAAAAAAATGACAAAGGGGATATCACCACCAATCCCACAGAAATACAATCTACCATCAGAGAATACTATAAACATCTCTACACAAATAAACCAGAGAATCTAGAAGAAATGGACAAATTCCTGGACACATACACCCTCCCAAGACTAAATCAGGAAGAATTTGAATCCCTGAATAGACCAATAACAGGCTCTGAAATTGAGGCAATAATTCATAGCCTACCAACCAAAAAAAGTCCAAGACCAGATGGATTCATGTCCGAATTCTACCAGAGATACAAGGAGGAGCTGGTACTGCTCCTTCTGAAACTATTCCAATCAATAGAAAAAGAGGGAATCCTCCTTAACTCATTTTATGAGGCCAGCATCATCCTGATACCAACACCTGGGAGAGACACAACAACAAAAGAGAATTTTAGACCAATATCCCTGATGAACATCAATGCGAAAATCCTCAATAAAATACTGGCAAGCCAAATCCAGCAGCACATCAAAAAGCTTAATCACCACGATCAAGTTGGCTTCATTCCTGGGATGCAAGGCTGGTTCAACATATGCAAATCAATAAACATAATCCATCATAAACAGAACCAAAGACAAAAACCACATGATTATCTCAATAGATGCAGAAAGGGCCTTTGACAAAATTCAACAGCCCTTCATGCTAAAAACTCTCAATAAATTAGGTATTAATGGGATGTATCTCAAAATAATAAGAGCTATTCATGACAAACCCACAGCCAATATCATACTGAATGGGCAAAAACTGGAAGCATTGCCTTTGAAAACTGGCAAAGACAGGGATGCCCTCTCTCACCACTCCTATTCAACATAGGGTTGGAAGTTCTGGCCAGGACAATCAGGCAGGAGAAAGAAATAAAGGGAATTCAATTTGGAAAAGAGGAAGTCAAACTGTCCCTGTTGCAGACAACATGACTGTATATTTACAAAACCCCATCGTTTCAGCCCAAAATCTCCTTAAGCTGATAAGCAACTTCAGCAAAGTCTCAGGATACAAAATCAATGTGCAAAACTCACAAGCATTCTTATACACCAATAACAAACAAACAGAGAGCCAAATCATGAGTGAACTCCCATTCACAATTGCTTCAAAGAGAATACAACACCTAGGAATCCAACTTACAAGGGATGTGCAGGACCTCTTCAAGGAGAACTACAAACCACTGCTCAATGACATAAAAGAGGACACATCAAATGGAAGAACATTCCATGCTCATGGAAACGAAGAATCAATATCATGAAAATGGCCATACTGCCCAAGGTAATTTATAGATTCAATGCCATCCCCATTAAGCTACCAATGACTTTCTTCACAGAATTGGAAAAAACTACTTTAAAGTTCACATGGAACCAAAAAGAGCCCGTGTTGCCAAGACAATCCTAAGCCAAAAGAATAAAGCTAGAGGCATCACACTACCTGACTTCAAACTGTACTCCAAGGCCACAGTAACCAAAACAGCATGGTACTGGTACCAAAACAGATATATAGACCAATGGAACAGAAGAGAGCCCTCAGAAATAATACCACACATCTACAACTATCGGATCTTTGACAAACCTGACAAAAACAAGAAATGGGGAAAGGATTCCCTATTTAATAAATGGTGCTGGAAAAATTGCCAGCCATATGCAGAAAGCTGAAATTGGATCCCTTCCTTATACAAAAATTAATTCCAGATGGATTAAAGACTTAAATGTTAGACCTAAAACCATAAAAACCCTTGAAGAAAACCTAGGCAATACCATTCAGGACATAGGCACGGGCAAGGACTTCATGTCTAAAACACCAAAAGCAATGGCAACAAAAGCCAAAATTGACAAATGGGATCTAATTAAACTAAAGAGCTTCTGCACAGCAAAAGAAACTACCATCAGAGTGAACAGGCAACCTACAGAATGGGAGAAAATTTTTGCAATCTACCCATCTGACAAAGGGCTAATATCCAGAACCTACAAAGAACTCAAACAAATTTACAAGAAAAAAACAACCCCATCAAAAAGTGAGCGAAGGATATGAACAGACAATTCTCAAAAGAAGATATGTATGCAGCCAGCCAACACACACATGAAAAAATGCTCATCATCACTCGCCATCAGAGAAACGCAAATCAAAACCACAATGAGATACCATCTCACACGAGCTAGAATGGCGATCATTAAAAAGTCAAGAAACAACAGGTGCTGGAGAGAATGTGGAGAAAAAGGAACACTTTTACACTGTTGGTGAGACTGTAAACTAGTTCAACCACTGTGGAAGACAGTGTGGTGATTCCTCAAGGATCTAGAACTAGAAATACCATTTGACCCAGCCATCCCATTACTGGGTATATACTCAAAGGATTATAAATCATGCTGCTATAAAGACACACACACACGTATGTTTATTGAAGCACTATTCACAATAGCAAAGACTTGGAATCAACCCAAATGTCCATCAGTGACAGACTGGATTAAGAAAATGTGGCACATATACACCATGGAATACTATGCAGCCATAAAAAAGGATGAGTTTGTGTCCTTTGTAGGGACATGGATGCAGCTGGAAACCATCATTCTCAGCAAACTATCGCAAGAACAGAAAACCAAACACCGTATGTTCTCACTCATAGGTGGGAACTGAACAATGAGATCACTTGGACACCAGAAGGGGAACTTCACACACCGGGGCCTGTCGTGGGGAGCGGGGAGGTGGGAGAGCTAGCATTAGGAGATATACCTAATGTAAATGACGAGTTAATGAGTGCAGCACAGCAACTTGGCACATGTATACATATGTAACAAACCTGTATGTTGTGCACATGTACCCTAGAACTTAAAGTATAATAAAAAAAATAAAATAAATGAAACACCATTACTGCATACTTTTTCAAGAGCTATAACAGACTTCGTATCTGCTCCAAAAGCAAAGTAGTAAAATTTTTAAAAAGAAAAGATGTTATAGAATAAATGACTTAGAAACAATCAATCTTCTTTTCACACATCTCAGGATCTCAATATATTTGAAATCCTAAAATTCTAAAGTTGCTTGGATGATCTCCAAACTCCTAAACTGGTATCATCAGAAAACATTATAATTCTATATACAACTTACACAGTTTCCTTAAACATTCAGGAAGAAACTTGTATGATACAACTTTATACTGAGTTAGGTCAAGACTATATGAGGCCTTATAGGATTCAATGTCTTTTAGAACGTTTATTTTTTTCATGGATAACATCCCAAGGTGACCTATGTTGACACTGGTTGGTAGAAAAGTCATAGTTCACAACTAAACTTTACAATCAAATGCAGCACTTTCATCTTCAGGATTACTCTCTACAAAAATTCATTTAAATTGCCAGGCATGGTGGCTCACGCCTGTAATTTCAGCACTCTGGGAGGCTGAGGCAAGTGGATCACCAGATCAGGAGATCGAGACCATCCTGGCTAACATGGTGAAACCCCGTCTCTACTAAAAATACAAAAAATTAACCGGGCATGGTGGCAGGTGCCTGTAGTCCCAGCTACTCGGGAGGCTGAGGCAGGAGAATGGTGTGAACCTGGGAGGCGGAGCTTGCAGTGAGCCGAGATCGCACCACTGCACTCCAGCCTGGGCGACAGAGCAAGACTCCATCTAAAAAAAAAAATTCATTTAAATTATTTTCCATTTTCAAATAATAAAACCTCTTAATCCTTTTTTGAGGATAGTGTTCTAAGACACGTTGTTGCCATATTACTTTTTAAATTTTTAAAATATATACTTACATTAATACAGAAAAATGTGATGTTAATGTAATTTGCATTAAGAATTAATATTTCTGAAAGCTAAGAAATACTGAGAATATTTATACAAGTAAATATATTTGCCTGTTAAATCAGTACCACACTTGTAATTTATATTTCATGCTAATCAGATCTGAATAATGAAAGAAATTCCTTATTTAACAATGGTTTGCATTCTTCAAATAATTACACTTTACCTCCCTAGGTAACTGACCACATTGCTAATCATGTGTAATGATAATGGCTTTTAATGTCAATTAGAGGAATTTGTTACAGATGACTAATTCACTTTACAAAGAAATTTCTAGTTAATTTACAAAGAATTTGTAAGGAATGTTTAGTGCCCTGAATTTCCTTTTTTTAAGCTGCATTTTTTTTTTCCTTTTTTTTTTTTATTTACTTATTTGTTTTTGTTTTTTTAGAGACAGGATCTCACTCTGTAGCCCAGTCTAAAGTGCAGTGGCACCATCCTAGCTCACTGCAGCTTCAAACTCTTGGACTCAAGCAATCCTCCAGCCTCAGACTCTCAAGTGGCTAGGACTTCAGGTGCACGCCACCATGCCTGGCTAATTTTTTTTTTTTTACTAGAGACAGGGTCTCATCTCACTACGTTGCCCAAGCTGGTCTCTTTTAGGGTTAGTTTTAGGGTTAGGGCCTCGAGCCAAATATATATGCCTGTAAGCAATACTACATCATATCTCTGTTACTGTATGTGAGCATAAATACACCTATACATATGTGTGTATGTATATGTAAAAATTCATGTATACATACATGTATTTGCTTCCCTCCCATATGGGAAAATACCATTAAAGAATGGCCCACAGCCCAAGACTGTTGTACAAATAAACATTTCTATTCTAAATTTGATTTATGTACATGTTGATGCCTCTAGTTATATGTTACATATTTCCTTATATGTCTAAAAGTATTCATGTTTATGTGTATGTTTGTCTTTATTCCTAGTTAGATCTTTTCCTAGGCCCTGTGTCTGTGATTCACTCCAGACCATAGCATGGATTCTATTGTTCCTTGAGAGGTGCAGTTTCAAAACAGGAGACTGAGGCTGGGCTCAGCAGCTCAACGACTGTAATTCCAACACTTTGGGAAATCAAGGCAAGAGAATGGCTTGAGCCCAGGAGTTCAAGACCAGCCTAGGTAACACAGGTAGACACCATCTCTACAAAAATTAAAATTAAAAAAATTAGCCAGGCAAAAGGATTGGAAGGAGAAGTTGTCAGACGTTGGTTTTCAGCTTTAACTTCCTGTCTGCACAGAGGAAAAAAGAATCTATAGGAAAATTTTACATTTTTCTCCAAGGAGCAAGGAACAAACTACCAATGTTTTTAAGTTGCAGACAGCATCTGTATATCCAGTACATAAATTTTATTTTAAAAGTTCACTCAGGGCCGGCAATGATGGCTCATACCTGTAATCTCTCCCTGCACTTTGAGAGGTCAAGACAGGGGGATCACTTGAGCCTGAGCAACATAGCAAGACCCTATCTCTGCCAAAAAAAAATTATTTTTGAAAAATAAAATAAATAGCCAGGTATGGAGGCCCACACCTGTGGTCCTAGCTACATGGGAGGCTGAGGTAGGAGAAGGGCTTGGGCCCAGGAATCAAGGCTGCAGTGAACTATGATTGTGTCACTGCACTCCAGCCTGGGTGACAGAGGAGATCCTGTCTCAAAAATTAAAAAATAAAAGTTCACATAGGCAAGAGAGAAAATAAGAACAGATTCTGTTAAATAAAATTTATAGGAAGTGATTGGTTTGGACTGAGCTCCTGTACTAGGCCTAACAGACCAAACCAAAATGGAGTTACTCATGCTGAAGTTCCACTCACTAAGCCAAACTAAGTTGTTTATCTGACCTTCCATGAAATCAGGAGAAAGAGAGGTAATAGCCAAATCCCCAGATGGGCCAGTTTTAGCTGGCATGATAAGGAAATTCCCTCTGGTTTCACCTTTACAAAGAAAGTAACCTTGCAATGAGAATCCACTCTTTGTTCTGTTTCTGCTTTCTTCAGCCATTTTCTGACTATAGAGTCAACCTCCTCTGCTCAGCTCATCAGAGCACTCATTTTGAGGTGTTGCCTGATACTAGAGTTGCAAATAAAAGCCAGTTGAGATTTTTAAGCTAAACTTGTTTTGGTTTTGGTAATTCTAAAAGGAAAATGGAAAATGAGTGGAAGTAGAAAAGAATAAATGGGCTTCAAACACTCTACTTGCTAGTGGATAAACAAAATAGTCAAGTTTTTACCTTTAAAAAATGTATAAAGTACCTGATTCAAATGCATACCTGTGAATGCATGCAGACATAAACCTCCACACTGGAGTGTACATTTACTTCCTTTTCTCTACCCAGCATGCAACTGCCCTACTTAGTGGGCATTTATCTTGCTTCTGCATGAGAAGGGTCAGGCCTTTTCACACTCTTGACCCTTGTATTTCAGAGTCACTCTCAGTTCCAGAGCATTCAACCCAGACCTAACCATTCTCCTGGCCTCAGGGACTGGCTCACTTGAGCCAATCAGACCAACCAGAAACAATATTGGGCATTTTGTTTGAATGATTTGGAAGAAGTCCTTCCTCCTTCTCATTGTGCTTGATGCCATGAGGATGTAGGGGCTGGAGCAATGGCAGTCATTTTGGCCCCATGAGGGAGAGATTGAAGCTGCCAGGGGATACCACAGGGGCCTGAAATGAAGCCAGGACTGAGAGAAGAGAAATCACATCCTGATGACACCATGAAAACTCAGGATCCAGCCATTCTTGAAGCCAAGGTCTAGCTCTGGACTTTTCAATTATAAGAACCAATAAGTTTCTCATTTTTTGTTTCCTTAAGCCAGTTGGAATTAGGGTTTTTTGTTTGGTCTTTGTTTTGGTCATTTGCAACTGGTAGAGTCTTAACTGATAAATCAAGACCCTGACAGCCTAATGATGATGACACAAGAAATACACAGAAATTCAACTGTTCAACTGCCCTTCTCAGTCATATGCCAAGTGTGTCCTCTTTCTTCATATTTCTAATTCTTTGTTCATAGGGCTTTAGTAACCCTGTTAAAGGGTGCAATTTAATCAATGTACATCTGACATATCAAATAATAATGCCTTTTATATGTATCATCTACAAAATTCATTTTATGTATATTTTCTAAATCCAAAAAAACAACACTAAAGGAGATAGTAGTCACAGTTTAATGACTAAGAACTAACTAAAATGTTTTAAAGTTTACTTGGCACTAAGACCCTATAGCTGGGGTGAGGGCCAGGTCTTCTTTTCAATATTCTTATCTTTATGTCCATTATTCTTTTCATCACACCACAAATATTTTTATCTTCAAAAGTATAATTGGCTATATGTACAAATAAGACATAAACATTAAGCAGATTAAGAGATACAAGACTTTTTAAAATAGTATAATCTTACCTAAATCAATATCTCGAATCCCCATGTACAATTCAAGAACATCATCAATCTTTTCAATTGCCTTTGCTTTGGTTTCAGAAGGCTTTATCAAAAAAGAGAGAAATAAGATATTATATAACAAAATCTCTTGATTGTCAGGGCATACACAAGAGAAAGTCTGATGTGGAGCCAGTTCATGATTGTGTACTTCAGCTAATTTTAATGGAAATATATCTAGAATGTGCTCTGTAACTAAATACATATCAATACAGTAAATACTTATTTTTAGTGTCTGCACTAAGAGTTATGGATTCGAAAAAGAAAAGCCAGGAACACCATCCCCAAGTAGCTAACAATCTAGAAGAGGAAACAGATGTGAAAATAAATAACACGTAACAGTTTTTAAAGGATATAAAACTTACAGAAGCATCACAGGGAAGGAAGCAAATTTATATCGCTAACAGTCATGGAAGACTTCAGAAAGAAGGTGACTTGGCTGAGCACAGTGGCTTATGCCTGTAATCCCAGCACTTTGGAAGGCTGAGGTGGGAGAGTTGCTTCAGCCTAGGAGTTCAAGACCAGCCCAGGCAACATGGTGAGACTCTATCTCCACAAAAAAAAAAAAAAAAAATCAATTAATTAAAATAATTAGCTGGGTGTGGTGGCACATGCTTGTAATCTCAGCCACTTGGGAGGCTAAAATGGGAGGATCACTTGAGCCTGAGAGGTCTAGACAAGCCTGGGTAATATGGCAAGACTCTCTCTCTACCAGTTAATTAATTTAATTAAAAAGTAACCAGGTGTGGTGGTATGCACCTTTAGTCCCAGCCACTCAGAAGGCTAAAGTGAGAAGATCACTTAAGCCCAGGATAATGAGGCTGTAGTGAGCCATAATTCTGCCACTGCACTCCAGCCTGACAAAAGGGCAAGACTCTGTCTCAGAAAAAAAGAAGGATGTCTTAAGAACTGCGGTGGGTTTTGTTTTTTGTTTTGTTTTGTTTTGTCTTCTTTTGTTTTGTTTTGTTTTGTTTGAGACAAAGTCTCCTTCTGTTGTCCAGGCTGAAGTGCAGTGGTGTGATCTCAGTTCACTGCAACCTCTGCCTCCCAAGTAGCTGGGATGACAGGCGTGCACTACCACGCCCAGCTAATTTTTTGTATTTTTTTAGTAGAGACGGGGTTTTCACCATGTTGGCCAGGCTGGTCTCGAATTCCTGGACTCAAGTGATCCGCCCACCTTGGCCTCCTAAAGTGCTGGGATTACAGGCGTGAGCCACCACGCCCAGCCAAGAACTGTGTTTTCAATGATGAAGAGGAGATAAGCAGGAGAGGACACTTCAAGCAGGATGTAATAGATAGGCAAAGTCTAAGTAAGGTCAGAGAGTCATGTTAGAGGGATGCCAGAAGTCCCATGTAGCTGGAGAACACAGTGACAAATACGACTAGATCTTGAGGGGTCCTGTGTACCATGAAAAGGATTTTGGTCTTTATTGTGCAGGCCGGAGTCTTCAAACTTTTGATGGCTCATCCCAATAGTAAAACATTTCTAAACAAATACCCTTATTGTGTATTTTTAACTTTATTGTATGTAGTGTTTACAAATTACAAATGTATTACCGTATTAACATATTGTATACATTATAAAAATACACCAAAAAATGAAATTTTATAAGAATGAGATGATAATATTTTTAAGATCATTTTTGTGTTATGTATTAACGGTACCAAAACATTTTTGTTCTTCCCAAAACAATTACTAAACATTTCAGTAGAAATATTATTCTAACTTTTCGGTTTAATATTTGGTAAATTCTGCTCAGTTTATTTCAATACTTGGCTTTAAATGGCTTCATAGCTGAAAATGGAATTGCCCAAAGATGTTAACTACTCAACTATACATGCAAATGTAGAATTCATGATTTAGATTATAAGAATTTCATGTTACTTTCAATACTGTTATAAATATATATTGTTTTGTAGTCTCAAATTTTGTTAAAATCATGCATTTTATAGCAAATAAAAATCTATTTCCTTGAAGATATTAGTACAACTTTCTCACATCTTTATTCACAAGAACTAAACCTTAAAAACAATAACAGACAATATATTGCTCTTGCCTTCATTACAATGTATCTTGAACTGTCTGTATAAAGCAACAGGCTATGCAAACTAACAGGTATTAACCTTTACATCTATCCAGGCACGTTTTAAGTTATGGTGACAAGTGACAGTACTCCTCATACACAAATGGCCACCAATATTTTACCATTCTAATGTTTCCTATTTGCTACAGAACAGATCTGGATCTATCACCTCTTCTCCATTCACATGCTGTTTGCCAGTGTTTAGTCCTCATCTTTTCTGATTTGCAGAGGTTTCCTATTTTGTCTCCCTGCCTTTGGTCTTCACCCTCTCAAATCCAAGCTGCTCAACAACCCATCCCCTGGAACCAAGGGATTTTTCTAAAACACAAAACTGATTGTGTTACTCCCCTCATAATTCTTAAATGGCTCCCTCATTATCGACAAGGCCCTTCACATCCTAACCCCAGCCTATGCCTCCAGCCTCATCACCCCTAACCAGTACTTCTAGCACCCCACACTCCAATCTCATGGACAGCTTACAGGTCCCCAAAACCCATTATTGTGCCATGCCTAGAACACTCTTCTTCCCCATTTTGAACTCACTTACTCATTTCTTCCAGAGAGAAACTCTTCCTGACCTCTTTTTTTTTTTTTTTTTTTTTTTTTTTCCCAGATGGAGTCTCAATCTGTCGCCCAGGCTGGAGTGCAATGGCATGATCTCGGCTCACTGCAACCTCCACCTCCTGGGCTCAAGTGATTCTCCTGCCTTAGCCTCCCAAGTAGCTGGGATTACAGGTGCCCACCACCATGCCTGGCTAATTTTTATGTTTTTAGTAGAGATGGGGTTTCATCATGTTGGCCAGGCTAGTCTCAAACTCCTGACCTCAGGTAATCCACCCACGTCAGACTCCCAAAGTTCTGGGATTACAGGCATGAGCCACCACACCCAGCCTTCTGACCTCCTTTCTTTCCCCAATCCCTGACAATGGTTGATCAGACCCTTCTTTGTCATACTGTGTATCCTGCACCTGCTTCCATTAACCCTATCCCACTGGGTTGTAATGGTTTCTTTTCATGCTTCTCTCCTTTTAGAAGAGAAACAGGGTCTTTGTTCTTTGTATCACCAGCACTTAGACTGTGCCTGTCTCAGCAAGCACACATTGAATAAAGTATGAGGTTATGCAAGTGGTTTGTCTCTGTGTGACCACCTAAATCCCATCTTGAATTGTAATCCCCACATGTCAAGGGAGGGACCTAGTGGGAGGTGACTGCATCATGAGGTGGTTTCCCCCATGCTGTTCTCGTGATAGTGAGGGAGTTCTCACAAGATCTGATGGTTTCAAAAGTGACAGTTCCTCCTGCACACTCACTCTCTCCTGCCACCATGTAAGATGTGCCTTGCTTCCCCTTCACCTTCTGCCATGATTGTAAGTTTCTTGAGGCCTCCCCAGCCATGCGAAAATGTGAGTCAATTAAACCTCTTTACTTTTAAATCACCCAGTCACAGGTATTCTTTATAGCAGTGTGAAAACGGACTAATACAGAGAATCTTACACCATTTTCAGAATTTGTGCTAGGTGATTAAGGGAGTGATTTGTTTCAAATCCTATAAATCCTTTAAATCCTTAAAGTGTTTGAAATTAGATTTTAGGTCATTTGTGTCAAATTTAATATTAGCACCAAACTGCTTTTTCCTTTCATTATGAGCTATTTTTAATTGCCCTATTTTACTAAACAAGCTGTGAAAATAGGAATGGATTTTTAGATGTTTATCTTTGAATGAATCTTTCCTACCTCCCCAGGTAGATCTTAAGCTGCTCTTTTCCATTGAGGCACCTTTGCCACAGCAGGAGCTTAACAAAGAGGGATGGATGATTTAACCCTTAGAAGATGCCCTTCCTCCTGAAGTGATGTGGCGTTTTTCCTGCTGATCTGCTTCCTCTGTGAGCTGTTTAAAGGTCTGCTCATTTTTCCTCACAGCCTCCGGCAAAAGGCAGAGCTGACATTCTCCCGGCTCCCCACAGCCAGCTCCTTCCCCTCTGTTCTTCTCTTCTCTGATAAATTCCTTTCTTCCACTGAGATTTGCTTATTCATTCAATAAACACTTACTGGCCTTCAGCAATATACCAGGCAGTGTGCTGGGCCACAGATGGAAAATAAAGGCTCCAAACACCCAGAAGTCACTGCCCTGGGTTTCCTTCACATACCTCATCACATCTCCTTTTCAAAACACTTTTTGCCCTATCAGTTCTCTTCATTGCCATTTGCCTCCGATCGGTCCTTTCATTCTCCCAGAACCCAAGCATTTGACTCAGGATCTTCCTCTGGATCCCCCCAAAACTGATAACACCCTGGGTGACTTGACACTCCTAAGGACAGCTTGGCCTCATGGGTTCCTTAAGTGTCTGCTTCAACAAACCACCCTTATGACCAACCCTGGACATTGTCACCCAACAAGTTCTGGGATCCACTCTGTGAAACAGCCTCAAAACTGTTCACCTGTCTCTTTTTTCCTTCAAACACACAGGAACCCAGACAGTGTTCACATACAGAGAGACCCTAGAAGGGCCCAGTGCCTTGCCCCTGCCCCCTGGAGCTCACAGGCATCAGTCACCTGCTCGACATCCTGTCTATCCACAGGAGGGCTTTGCCCCCCTTGCCTTTGCTGCTGCTGTGGGCCTGCTGCTTGTCACTCAGAATCCTTACCATCACCACCCCAACCCTGTAGTTTTCTTCCTCCACCCTTCCTGCCTCTAGTTGTCACTTCTCCTTCTGGTGTTTTTCACTCAAACACTAACCTGTATATAAAGTCAGTCAAAGGGAAAAACCCTTGCTTTTCTCAAACTAAAAGAAATCATTTATTAATTCATCAATGCATCAAAGATTTCCATTCCTTTGGTATATCAGGTCCTATTCTAGGCGCTAGGGATGCAGCAGTGAACAAGACATGTGAGCAAAGGAGCTAGACAGTAGACAAAATTAATCAGAGGTAAAAAGAGTCCTAGGGTGTTTAGTGCTGATATGGTTTGACTGTGTCCCCACCCAAATCTCATCTTGAATTGTAGCTCCCCTAATCCCCACATGTTGTGGGAGGGACCTGGTGGTAGGTAACTGAATCATGGGGGCAGGTTTTTCCCATGCCATTGTTCTCGTGATAGTGAATAAGTCTCACGAGATCTGAGGTTTTATAAAGGGCAGTTCCCCTGCACATACTCTGTTGCCTGCTGCCATGTAAGAGGTGCCTTTGCTCCTCCTTCACCTTCCGCCATGATTGTGAGGCCTCCCCAGCCATGTATAACTGTGAGTCCATTAAACATCTTTTTCTTTATAAATTACCCAGTCTCAGGTATGTCTTTATTAGCAGTGTGAAAACGGACTAATACAATTGCTTCGACAGAAATTAAGGGCGTGGAAGAGTGGGCAGTGGGAAGGGTGGAGGGAGTTGTTGTTTATACAGGATGCTCGGGAAAGGCCTTTGAGATAGACAATGTGTGGGCAGAAACCTAATGATGGCAGGGGAGCAAGCTATGCAGATAAATGGGCAAAACATTCAGGCAGAGACAACAGCAGTACTGACAGCCTGAGATGGGGATACACCTGGAGTGTTTGGGAACAGCAAGGAGACCAGCATGACTGAAGCAGAGGAAGCCAGGGCAGAGGGGTGGGAATTGAGAACAGAGAAGAAACATGGAGTTCGGTCACATTGGTCATTCTGAGGACTTTAGCTTTTATTCTGAGTGTCATGGGAAGCCACTGGAGGGTTGTAAACAGAAAAGTGACATAATTTCTCCTGCATATTTTAAGGATCATTCTGAAGGTTGTGCTGAGCACAGGTGGAAAGAAGGCAAGGGTGAACACAGGTGTACTGAACAGGTGATTGCAATATCCAGGATAAGATGATGGTGCTTTGCGGCACAGTGGTGGGCAGGGGCGGTGAGAAGTCATTGGACTCCAGTATCTTATAGAGGTAGATTCACTAGGATTTGCTAATGGAAGCAACGTGGGACATGAACGAAAAGAGTCAAAGATGACTACAAGGTTTTTTATGTGAGAAGAGGGGTTTAGGAATATAATCTTTCATTATCAAAATCTTTTGTTGACTCCTACAGGTGGCTCTGAAACTTTTTCTTGGCTCTCAGAGAGCTTTGGTTGACTTAAGTTTTTGAGATAGTCCAGCTGTCTATAGAGTCTAGAAACGTCACCTACAGGTAGCTGAGAATTTCTATAGATCACAATCTCTTCTCATGTCCTTAACTTCTTTATTTCCTTTTTAAATACCTTCAGTAATTTCCAGATTAAATAGACAATGAATTAAAAGTCTAAGTTTTGATTAGAATGAATGGAATTTTATCCAACTTTGTGAGTTTATCTTTATTTCCAGTTCCAATAATCACAAATATCTCAACATTTCCAAGCAGAACAGGAAGTAAATGAACATAACATACCATTTCTTCCACGGTGGCAGGACCTTTTGATCTCAGGCGAAGTGTTGCCCTTCCACTACCAATTTTTTCTCCTGATGACTTTCCAGCCTTTGACCTCGGCTCTATTTCTACAATACAATGAACAGGGAAACATACATATACGCAGAAAGCATCCCAACAGATTACTGTGAAAGCTAATGTGGTTTATATCACAAAACTATATACAATTGTTATAGAAATTTGATAAAAGGTAGGCCTTCTTAAAGAATTTCCCACAGCAAAATAAATTTACTTGCCATCCATTATTCTTATAGGAGAGTTTTTATGAGAGAGTTCTAACTCTAAGAAAAGGGAATATGTGAAATATACAGATGGGAAAGACAAAGTTACAAGGAAGAAAAATAAAACAGTAGTCTTTATAAAAAGAGTAAAGAGGAGTAAGTGGTTTCATCAAGGTTACAAAAAAGAGAAAGAATCATGTCTTGAAAGAAGAGAGATTTCTTCTCCCAATGGACCGATAGAAAAAGAAGAAACAAAACAAAAAAATTTAAAGAAAAAAAAGAGAGAAGAGAGGGACAAGAGCACTATTATTTGAGGATCTACCCTCTGCATGATGCTTTACGTTAAAAAATCCCATTTAATACTCATACCATCCTATGAGACAGGTGATCGCCCTCATTTTACTGATAAGGGAACTGAAGTCAGTAAGAAGTGGGGCTGGGATTCAAAACCGGGTCTTGCAGATATAGACCAGATTTCAAAGTCCATAGCTTTCCTGAACAATGCTCCAGCCCACACCTCTTGGAAGCACAAGGGATAAAATCAGAGTTGACATACTGGAAGAAATGTGCCCTACATAGGCCCCACTCCAATAACTTATTGTGCTGTAAGACATGCATAGCCAGATCACCTACTTTTTTTTTTTTTTTTTTTTTTTTTGCAAAGAAACTGGAGACTCAGGCCAGAACGATTACAGTAATCTCATGCCTGAATCTCAGCACTTTGAGAGACCAAAGCAGGCAGACTGCTTGAGCCCAGGAGTTCAAGACCAGCCTGGGCAACAGGGTGAAATTCCATCTCTGCTAAAAATACAAAAATTAACCAGGCATGGTGGCACACACTTGTAGTCTCAGCTACTCAGGAGGATGAGGTGGGAGGATTGCTTGAGCTCAGGTGGTCAAGGCTGCAGTGAGCCATGATTGCACCACTGCACTGTGTTGCCTAGGCAACACAGTGAGACTCTGTCAAAAAAAAAAAAGAAAGGAAGGAAAGAAGGAAAGAAAAGAAAAGAAAAGAAAAGAAACAAAAGAAGTGAGAGAGAGAGGGAAAGAAGGAAAAAGAAAGAGGACACTCAGAGTTTTGTGTGCATCTCCTGATTTTTAAATTTTTTAAGCTTGGGCAATTAAATCAAACTTTTAAAAACAACATATTGGCAAAAACAAAAGAGATCTATGGGTTAGATTCCAACCACAGGACACTGATTGATAACCTCTGCAAATACCGTGAACTTCCTCGACCGAGGACTCCACATGGCAGCAGTACAGGGGAAGAGGCAGGTGGGGAGGGGATGCTGCACTAAAGCAGAGGTCTCCAACCTCCAGGGCCGCAGACTGGTACTAGTCCGTGGCCTGTTAGGAACTGGGCCACACAGCATTACGTTATAGCCTGAGCTCTGCCTCCTGTCGATCAGCAGTGGCATGAGATTCTCATAGAAAATGAACCCTATTGTGAACTGATCATGTGAGGGATCTAGGTTGTGCGTTCCTTATGAATCTAACTAATGCCTGATTATCTGAGGTGGAACAGTTTTATCCCAAAACCATTCTCTCCTGCCTGCCCCATCTGTGGAAAAATTGTCTTCCATGAAACCAGTCCCTGGTGCCAAAAAGGTTGGGGACCCCTGCACTAAAGAACTGGAGACAACTGAGCACTCTAGTGAGGCATCACAGGACAGGCTGGTGAGTACGAGTAGGCAGTGAGGCCTGTGCAAAGCTCTCATGACACAGACATCAAGTGGCCTGCATTACTTAGAACCTACGTGATATGGTTTGGCTCTGTGTCCCCACCCAAATCTCATCTCGAATTATAATCCCCCTAATCTCCGTATGTGGAGGGAGGGATCAAGTGGGACGTGATTGGATCAAGGGATGGTTTCTCCCACGCTGTTCTCATGATAGTGAATCAGTTCTCATGAAATCTGATGGTTTTGTAAATCAGTTTTCCCTGCTCTTGCATGCTCTCTTTTGTCTGTTGCCATATAAGATGTGCCTGCTTCCCCTTCCTGAGGCCTCCCCAGCCATGTGGAACTGTGAATCAGTTAAACCTCTTTTCTTTATAAATTACCCAGTCTCAGGTATGTCTTTATAGCAGTGTGAGAACAGACTAATAAACCAAGATAATTCCCATCTTCAGCCAAGTACTGTTTTGCTATTAGGAATCTACGCCAAAGTGATTAAGGATTTTGCATATTAATTTTGCATATTAATTTTGACCTGTATTCAGGAACAGAATCACCAAAACATAAAACATAAGTCTTCCTCTGAGAATAAAATTATTAAAAATTAGCATGTAACGAGTACACTAGCCCCGCCTAACCAAAAACCTATAAATAGTGGCTGATGATTTGGGGAACATCCAAATGCTAATCCTGGTGACCCACCATTCACAGGAGACCAGAGCTGTATCAGCAAGCCTACAGTATTGGTCTTGCCAGTTACATTATGTCCTGTGTGAGGAAAGAAAGAATTCTCATGCACTCAGCATAGAGTTTCAAAAAGAGTATCCAAAGGAAAAGATTAAGTTGACCTGTCATCAGCACTGTCCAGGATTCTGTACTGCCTAGCAATGTAAGTATCCCCAGCCCAGAGTCATGTATATCCCTAAAGTGGTGAAGATAGCCTCATCTGAATGGTAGCAACCTTAAGACACGCAACGTCCTTCCCCGACCCTACTGCAATTTCACCAAGCAACCTACTTGATACAGTCTGTCTGCCCATATAAATTTCCTGCAGGGTGAAAAATGAACTTCTCATCTACCACATGTGCTTTGGTTTACCATTGATTATACTATTCTAATTGTAAAATAATATATTGCCAATCTGACTTTTCAAAAAGTGTCTCTTGTAAGTTTGGTGAGCATGATAGAGCCCTGAAAAACTGAACAACTCTACACACATTGAAAAAAATAAAAATAAGAAGGTTTCTGGGACCTACAAAGCTAAGGACCCAGCCTCTGGAATGTAGGGCTTCACAAAGGTTGTATCATCCCTGCCTAAGAAGTCAGCTTGCCCCTCTACATGATGTTTCTATCTTATCTTGCTCTTACCTGCAACACCGGTAGCCAGAAGGGAAAATGTATGTAGCATATAACTTTTCATTAATAAATTTTATTTGACAGAGCAGTTTTAGGTTCACAGCAAAACTGAGCAGAAAGTGCAGAAGGTTTCCATATGGCCCCTATTCCCACCACACAGGCACAGCCCCTCCCATTATCAACCTCCGACACCAGAGTAAGACTTTTGCTACTACTGATGAACCTACATTGACACATTGTAGTCAGCCAATGTCCACAGTTTAGAGTTCACCCTTGGTGTTACACATTCTATGAATTTGAATAAATGTATATTATAATATATACCCACCATTGTATTATGCGAAATGGTGTTACTGCCCTAAAAATTCTCTGAGCTTCTCCTATACATCCCAGATTTTTTTTTTTTATCATTATGGATTTGCCAAGCCATCATCTCAAAAGTGACATCTCAAAGCTAACCACTTGGTGGCACCAAAGCAAAAGTTAAATTTTAAATTCTGGGTTGGACCAGCCTCCAGAAAGGTGGTTTTCACCTCTAAGGAAACAGAAGCCATGTTTGTCTATGAGCCTATGACCCAGGTACATAAATCAATCTCTTTATACACAAAAACAAGCAGGATGGTCCTGTTCACCCACAGGGGATAAAACAGGTTTCGTGTTTTTGAAATGTTTTGGAGATCACAAGTATTTACAGTCTGGCCTACTTTTGGGGTCCTGGCCTGTCTAAGCACGTCTGGCCAACGAGGTCAAGCCCTAAATCAGTCACTTCACATGAACGGATCTGCACGAGGCTTCTCTTGGGGCTGAGCTAAGAGAGGGATGCAGTGGATACAGCAGGCACTGGTGACCAGCCTGCACCTGCAGTTAGCTGACTCACTAGATGCACCAGGGCTCCCAGTTGAGGGTACTGGCCATCCGCCTGCCATACATCACTTAGGGCACAGGAACACACAGCGTGTGGGTGCCTAACCGCTCCAACAGTGGAGTTGCACATAGCCTAGAAACAGTCAGGTTTGTTTCCAGACCTTTTTGTGGCAATTGTATCTGTTACTCTAACTAAGTGCTTTAATTTAAAAGTACATGAGCTGATGAAATGAGTGTAAAACAAGGAGTTATTAATGCTATGAAAACTAGGTTGATGGTTGACTGCTGTGGATAGACTCCATAAGGGTAGGTTGCAAAAAAAAAAAAAATTAGGTGTGGATAAGATGACTCTAGGAGATTAGAAAAAATATTTTTGGCTGGGTTCAGTGGCTCACGCCTGTAATCTCAACACATTAGCAGGCCAAGGCAGGAGGATCACTTGACCTCAGGAGTTCAGGACCAGCCTGGGCAACACAGTAAGACCTTGTCTCTGTGAGAAATTTTAGGCTGGGTGCCGTGGCTCATGCCTCTAATCCCAGCGTTTTGGGAGGCCAAGATTGGCAGATCACTTGAGCCCAGGAATTCGAGGCCAGCCTAGGCAACATGGTAAAACTCCATCTCTACAAAAAAATATAAAAATTATTCAGACAGGGTAACATGCACCGGCAGTCCTAGCTACTCAGGAGGCTAAAGCAGGAGGATTGCTTGAGCCCCAGGACATCAAGGCTGCAGTGAGCTGTGATCACGCCACTGTACTTCAGCCTGGGTGACAGAGCAAGACCTTGTCTCAACAGAAAAAAAGAGGAACGAAAAACAAAATGTTTCATCAGCCAGGCATGATGGGACATGCCTGTAGTCCAAGCTACTCAGGAGACTACGGTGTGAAGATCATTTAAGCCTGGGACTTTGAAACTGCAATGAACCATGATTGAAAAGAAAAAAGAAAAAAATATTTTTAAACAGCCATCATTTCACATATCTGTTTTTTTTAAATGAAAAAGAACCCACAGCTATGCATTAAGGCTGTGATTATATAAGACAGACATCTTAGAACTCCCATTTGTATCCTCTACTCAAAGAAAAGGCCTTTTACATTAAGAGTGATAAAAGAATGTACACTTCTATGTTTTAAAACATAGAAATGGGAACTTTCTGTACTTTCTGCTCAGTTTTTCTATGAATCTAAACATTGATTTTTAGTTTTTATGTCGGGAGCATGAGTGCAGGTTTCTTACATGCATATGCTGCTAGTGTTCACGTGAAGTCTGGGCTTTTCGTGTACCCATCACCCAAATAATAAACATTGTTCACTATTCACATCTATGTTTTAAATTAAAATGTTTATATACACATGTATCTTTCTTTACAAGAGCCTATTTTAACTGACATTTTCAATAAACAGGCAAACCCCTAGTTTCTGCTATTTGATGAAGTTCAGGTAGAGAGATAGGGAAATGGAAAAGACAGAAAGGTATCTGTCTTCCTCCCAAAAGCCTGTGCCTGGGTCCTAGGGAAAGAAGTGCTGACAGAAGACAAAAGCACTGTTTTCAGGAGTAGAACATCCAACACGGCTTAGCTCCTCAACTGTCGAAGGACCAGGCTGTGAGGAGGCTGGATATTCTCCCCACTTCCGCACAGAACGAGGCCTTGTTCTGGTCCCACAAGAGCCCTAGATGGCCCCTAGTATGGAGCAGCACTGACGGGGCATGGGCAGGGACCATGATTTCAATGTGAAGTGGGCACAGAGGGACACTGCTGTATCCAAGTTGCTCAGCGAGCAAGAAATAGCCCAAAGATGCCCAGAGGGAAGAATGGGATGCTATGGACACAGAGAACATCAACAAGGGTGCCTAACAGGATCACACTTCCTTGGAGCACATGTGAAACCCTTGAGAACATCTGGAAATAGTTGTAAAGCGGGAACATTGTAGTGGGCTGAGGGCCTGTGTGAAAAGGAGGTAGGAGAAAAAAATAATCAGTGGCATTTTTGTGATAAACAGGAAACAAACCAATTACTTTCAGTTCCAAACTGTGAAATAAACGTTGTTCTAATATTTCTGATTAGATCTCTGCTGAAAGTGAGACCCTGATAAAATTTTCCTGACTTCTCAAAAGCATATTATCTGGCTCTCTTAAAATATCTTATGAGAACTTTAGTACTGAGGTCTGATTATCTCTACCATCACTCTGTTTTCAAATGTGGTATCATGATGCCTGTAAGTAATGTTCTCAACTGCATTCTGATCACTGATTATCTACTGGTTTACTTATGAGAAAATTTGTATTTTGGTTCAGTCTGTACTGTTATCCAGTGTTGTGGTTAAGAACATGGACTTTGGAATCAGAGCACCTTAGTTAAAAACCCAGCTCCTCTCCTTGCAAGCTGTGTGAACCTGAGGAATAAGTTCTTATCTACAAAATATTTACACCTATTTACAGCATTGTTTTAAGCACTCAAATGACTACTGTATGAAAGATGTTTTGCCCAGTGGCCTGGCTCATGTTAATAGAACACTGCTGCTAGAGTTTACAATTTGCTTCTGCTGGTGTGTTTCAACCTGGAGAGAGGGAAATGTGCTCTTATACTCTCTCCTAACGAACTTACATAGGTTTTCTCTCTAAAAAATGAAACATGCAAAGGTTCCTCTTAAAATGTTCAGAAAGCTATCACTTGAAATGCTAGGGGCAAAGGTCTCTTCTTTATTCTGTTTTTTTTTTCTTTCTTTCTATAAAACAATATGATTTCTACTTAAAATTTAGAGGAGGGTGGAAACAACAGATGGCCCCTACCATTGCTCCATCTGAGATCCTCTAAAGTGGATGAGTGTAAGCCCAGGCCCTCACAGGGCACTCAGTAATGGGCTCCTTCCAGTGAGGAAGGGGAAGAAGAGCCCACTGAGGGGCCAGAGAAAAGAGTAAAATCCTTGGACTCTGTGGTCTCTGTCCAGTACCCCCCACTGCCCCAATATCCCCTATTAGAGTTTTATCACACCATGTGGGCAAGTGACCATCCATATCACCACTCCATCCCAGAAAAGTAAACATGCAGCTCCCTCCCCTAACCACCCATGTAGGGTGAACTCAGCTATCTCATCAAATTCAACAATCAGTTTCTGTACTTTCCATCTCTGAAGTTACAGAGCACCAAGAGAAACATCAAAGGGTGGGCCAGGTGGCAACTCAGCAGCACTCTGCAGGATGTATGCACCAACAATCTTCAGCATTGCAGACCCAGGAATGCTTATTTTTTTCAGTGTTCCCAGAGCTGATCTGAATCTTAAGGATTTATTCACACTAACTAAATTCACAAAGAACAGATCTCACCAAATCAGTTTATTAATCCATAGGGAGAGATGCTATCAAAGGCCCAAGTGGGGTCCCATGCTTCATTCTCACACGCCTGAGACTTCCTGGAGAAAGTGATTTATAAGCAGAGACCCGACCATCACAGGTAAAGACAGCAAGGCTAGATGGGTAAAGGGGAGGAGTAGAGAGGGGAAAGTGTTCCAGGCTATATAGTTCGGCAAGTTCAAAGATTCCAAAAGCAATGAATGGAGAGTTTACATTTCCAATCCCTCCCATCTAGGCAACTCTCAGTTCATTAGTTCTCTATCCCTTCCAGAAATGATTCCCTTGAGGTTTTCTTCCCACTGGGTACCTGAGAGGTTTAGTGTGCATGTCACCAGAGCAAAGGACTTTGGCATTAAGGACAATTCTCTCAGGACAAGACTACAAACAGGGAGTTCACAGTTACATAGAGTATACAGACATATTTGTTGGATGTGCAGTGTTTTCAGATTTTTTAATTAGTCGCAACTTTTTAAATATTGGGTGATTTCTTATAAAAACTAAAAGTTTAGGTTTCTCTTGGAGAATGACACATTTCTACAAAGCAATAATACTTAGAGTCAACAGCTCTACCGGGGCTCCGCAGCTTTCTGCCCTCATTTTCAGATACCTCTCAAGGTGTAGAGGTTCCCTCTACAGAGGGCAACCTATCAAGCATTATATGCTGTTTCTTAAACTAGCATTATTCTTAAAGATCAATTTTATTTCAAAAGAATAAAAACACACTATATTCATCGAGGGATAGTCAAGGTAAATTATTTGGGGTAAGTCAAAGGTAGTGCCTTTTTAACCTAGCATTGACTATATCCCAGGTAACAGCATATAAAATTGTTTATATGTTTTTAATGCTCATAAAACTATTACGAGATAGGTATGATTATTATCCTAATTTCATGATTCAGGAAACCAACGCTTAGAAAAGTGAAATGATTTCACCAGGGTCATAGACAACCGGGTAAGTGGGCAGAGCTGGACCACAAGGCCAGGCAGGTCCACCCTAGAAATACTACCTCATTTTGTATTCTATTAGAAGTTATGAGTTGCCATTGGTAAATAACATTCATTAGTTATTTTAGTACCCATTGGTCATTTAACGATCACTGTGGTTCAGGGGAAGCTGACTGCTCCTAGCTTCAGATATGGGACACAAGAATGGGCTAAGCTAAACTGATTCCCTTCATCACAGTGATTGTTTCAGAGGCGAGCATGTGACTAAAGGCTGCAAGGTCAGAATCAATCTCAGGACTTTTGCTAGAAATTCTGAGCCAAAGTCTCTCTCCTTTTCTGCTCTGCATGAATAAGAAAGCACGTGGTCCCAGCAGTTGCTGACCACCATCTTGGGACACAGTGTGGAGCTAACCTTAATATGATACCTAAATGATGAAGCAGATACATCAGACCGGACATCAGAGCAGAGAGACAAGGCAAGAAACTGGGTCCTGGTCACATTGTATGGGCCCCACACAGGGTTTTGCTAATGCCAGCATCACTCATGGACTGCTGGTTTGTACGATTCCCGTTTCTGCTTAAGCAGTAATGGTTTAGTAGGGTTTAATAGGGTTTACCATGGTCTCCAAATGAAAGACACCTCACAGATACAGAATTCTGCCCAAGCAGTGAGGCAACCCATCTGAAAAGACTTTCCAATGCTTAGATATACACCAACAGCATTGTCCATAAACACATGCTCCCCACCCCACATCCACCCCCAACCTACGTACACACTCCAGGATAGTTGACATAAAATCTAGCTTGTGTCTCAGAATTTAAGATTTTAACTACTCTCCCTTTTTCCCTGCATCCTTTCTCTCTCCAATATTTCTGAAACTTCTTTAGAATAGGCTTTAAAAAAATACAATTACTAGGGTGCTGAGACAGACCAAAGGCAAGGAAAAGGAGGCATATACTGACGCCACCTGCATGAAGGTGTCAGTTGTCTATTGGATCAAAAGAGCTGCCCACACATGAATGAACCCCACAAGCACACAAAAGTGGCTCAACCACTCCGTTGATAAGACAGAACAGGGCGTGATGCATATCAGAAGTGCAATAACTGTGCCGGAAATCTTCTTGTTCTTTAGTTAAGGTGTCATTTAAGAAAGCCCCAATGCTGTTTTCCTAACTCCCTGAAATTGCAGGCAAAAGTTAATGTGCATCTCTGGGGAAAAAGTTCATGCCTTTAATCCAGAGGAGACTGTGTTACAAAAAAAGATTACAAACCTTTATACTCTAATTTGGAAAGGTAAAAGGTCATTCTTTTAACAAAGAATGATAGCTAAAATATTTCGTTTTATCCTTTCACTTATTTTACCCTATAATATGATTTTATCATGGGAATTCAAGAAATAAAAATTATTGTTCACCTTTATTACTGGTTTATTACACATACCTTCCCCTTAGACTTCATAAAGTTAAGAAAAATAGTTACCAAAACAGATCCTGCAAATTTAAAGAGTTGATAACATATTCTACCACATTTCTCACATGGAACTATTTATAATAAAATTGTTTAATGAGGAGCATCTTATAGTTGAAAACTGTAAAGCAACTATATGTAGAATAAGTTTCTTCTACTGCCTAGAATGCTAGCTTTTTTTTTTTTTTTTTTTTTTTTTAATTTTGAGACAGAGTTTCACTTTGTTGCCCAGGCTGGAGTGCAATGGCACTGTCTCAGCTCACTGCAACATCCACCTCCCAGGTTCAAGTGATTCTCATGCCTCAGCCTCTCCAGTAGCTGGAATTACAGGTGCATGCCACCATGCTCGGCTAATTTTTATATTTTTAGAAGAGACAGGGTTTCACCCTGTTGGCCAGGCTGGTCTCGAACTCCTGACCTCAAGTTATCTGCTTGCCCCAGACCCCCAAAGTGCTGAAATTACAGGTATGAGCCACCACACTTGGCCAGCCTTCCTTTTTAAAATAATTGTTTTCTGGTTGTGAAAGTGAATCTGTTTGTTTTATATTTAAAATGTGGAAAATACAAGCCTAAAGAAAAAAAGTCAGCCGGGCATGGTAGGTCACGCCTGCAATCCCAACACTTTGGGAGGTTGAGGCCAACATACTGCTTGAGCCCAGGAGTTCGAGACCAGCCTGGGCAAAAAAGTGAGATCCCGTCTCTACAAAACACTGAAAAATTAGCTGGGTTTGGTGGCCTGCACCTGTGGTCCCAGCTACTTGGGAGGCTGAAGTGGGAGGATCTCTTGAGCCCTGCAGTGAACTGTGACTGCACTACGGCACTCCACCCTTAGACAGTGAGACCCTGGAGGAAGGGAGGGAGGGAGGGAGGGAGGGAGAGAGGGAAGGAGGGAAGGAGGGAAGAAAAAGGAAAAAGGTAGGGAAAGAAAGGGAAGGAAAGAGCGAGGGAGGGAGGGAAAGGAAGAAGGAAGGGAAAGGAAGGGAGGAAAGGAGGGAGAGAGGGAGGGAGAAGAAAGAAAAAGGAAAGAGAAAGAAAAGTCATCCATAAACTGACCACCTTGGCCAGGCACGGTGGCTCATGCCTGTAATCCCAGCACCTTGGGAGGCTGAGACAGGTGGATCATCTGAGGTCGCGAGTTCGAAAGCAGCCAGACCAACATGGAGAAACCCCATCTCTACTAAAAATACAAAATTAGTCAGGTGTGGTGATGCATGCCTGTAATCCCAGCTACTTGGGAGGCTGAAGCAGGAGAATCGCTTGAACCCGGCCAACAGAGGTAGAGGAGAGCCGAGATCGCGCCATTGCACTCCACCCTGGGCAACAAGAACAAAACTCTATCTCTAATACATAAATAAATAAAATAAAATAAAAATTACACTGTAAGGTATTTTTCTTCTACACTTAAAAATAGATTTTACAAAACTGGGATATTACAACACGTTGTCTTGTAATCTTTTTCTTTTTTTTCCTGAGACAGAGTTTCGCTCTGTTGCCCAGGCTGGAGTGCAGTGGCGCAGTATCCACTCACTGCAAGCCCTGCCCCCGGGGTTCATGCCATTCTCCTGCCTCAGCCTTCTGAGTAGCTGGGACTACAGGCACCACCACCATGCCTGGCTAATTTTTCTGTATTTTGAGTAGAGACGGGGTTTCACAGTGTTCACCAGGATGGTCTCGATCTCCTGACCTTGTGATCCACCCGCCTCGGCCTCCCAAAGTGCTGGGATTACAGGCTTGAGCCACCACGCCTGGCCGTAATCTGTCTTTTCACATTTTTCTTTTCTTTTTTTCCTTTTTTTTTTTTGAGACAGAGTCTTACTCTGTCACCCAGGCTGGAATGCAGTGGCACGATCTCAGCTCATTGCAACCTCCGCCTCCCAGGTTCAAGCGATTTTCCTGCCTAAGCCTCCCGAGTAGCTGGAATTACAGGCGACTGCCACTATGCCCAGCTAATTCTTTGCATTTTTAGTAGAGATGGGGTTTCAGCATAATAGCCAGGCTGTCTCAAACTCCTGACCTCAGTGATCCACCCATCTCAGCCTCCAAAGTACTGGGATTACAAGCATGAGCCACCGCACTTGGCCTCACAAACATTTTTCGACATGTAAATCAAATTGCTTATCTGCCTAACTTATCTGAAAACATACTATGATTTTTAATATAATTTATTAGACCCATTTTCCTATAATTAAATGACAATTCCCATTGTAAAAATACTCTTCGGTAGAATATGTATTATTTATAGAATTGCTGTTTTCTAATAAATAACATTATAGTCATACTATTCAGTTAGATTAGAAAAGCCACTTACACTTAAGCATCATTTTTCACCCCTTCATCTCACATTGCTATTTTAATTAATAAGCTTAAAAACAGTTGAAAACTATTATATACCTCCTATTCATGGTTGTTATTAACTCTAAATGCTCCCTAAAAAACATTACAGTTCTGGCCGGGCAAGGTGGCTTAGGCCTATAATCCCAGCATTTTGGGAGGCCAAGGTGGGCAGATCACGAGGTCAAGAGATTGAGACCATCTTGGCCAACATGGTGAAACCCCCTCTACTAAAATTACAAAAAATTAGCTGGACGTGGTGGTGCGTGCCTGTAGTCCCAGCTACTTGGGAGGCTGAGGCAGGAGAATGGCTTGAACCCAGGAGGCAGAGGTTGCAGTGA
Organism: Papio anubis; assembly: GCF_008728515.1. Taxonomy (NCBI): domain Eukaryota; kingdom Metazoa; phylum Chordata; class Mammalia; order Primates; family Cercopithecidae; genus Papio; species Papio anubis. The sequence goes on along the minus strand of NC_044976.1, from coordinate 76,573,436 downwards.
GCCGAGATCGCACCACTCCACTCCAGCCTGGTGACACAGCGAGACTCCATCTCAAAAAAAAAAAAATTACAGTTATAAGACATCAATCACTGTTTAGGGTAAATGTCTTGAAAACTATAGCTTACAAAGCTTTTAGTATTATGGATTATAATAATTTCACTTTTCTCAGATTAAAAACTGAGCATTCAATAAAAATTTTTTTAATGAAAGTTTACAACTGGAGTAGAGAGGATCTATATTTAGGTATCCAGCTGGGTCTCTACCTTGAAAACCAATTTATCAATTACACTCAGCACTTGTCTAGCACATCTGCCACACTCCACAAAAGGGAACTTAGATTTTTTTAATCTTCTCCCATAGTATCTTTGTGACAAATGCTAAGCCAAAGTGCAATTGTCGGAAAAACTCTACTACATAATAAAATGATCCACAGTATGCTCTGCCCCTCAAAATTTGTCACTGTGTACACTTACTTTGCCAAACAATATATGAAAGAGAGTACCACTGTCAGATAAAATGCAGTACACCTGAAACTGAACTTTTATCCCTGAATGTCCCCCAAACCATTTCTACATCCCAACTGCCTCATTTCCAATTATAGCATCATTGTTATCACAGGTTCCTAGGATAGAAATCTTGGGAGTGACATTTGCTTCTGAACCTTCTGTCCTCTCCCCTTTAGCTAAGTGTCATCAATCCACCTCCTACCCCATTTTTACCCTTACAATATTACTCACGCTTTTTATTTCCTTTGAATTCCCACTGCTGCCCCTAATCCCAGCCCTGATCATTTCCTCCTGTACTGTTCCAACAGCCTCTTACACGGTTTCTCCTCTAGTCAAATATAGCCACATTGGTCTCCTGGGCTTAATTCCCAAATATCTGCTTCATCATGTCATTCTTCAGTTCCAATATCATCTAAATGATTCCCTATTACTCTCCAAAACAAGCTTGGGTTCCCCACCTAGTTTTCAGAGCTCTTATTAATAGGGTCCTGAGCTGCTTTTGCAGCCTGATTTGCTACAGTCCCTGCAAAGCTAGGTTCCTCCCTGTCCTGAACACTTCTCACAGGAAACCCTCTTTCCCTTGTCTCTATGTTTCTTCCCACCCTTCAAGGACAAGTTCAAGTGCAATCTTCCAGGGATCTTGCTCACGTAGTCCAGCCTACTCAATGTTGTTTCCCTTCTCCAAACATCCATTTAGATTTCCATAGCGGTTTTAAATTTTACTCCACAATTCTGAATGTAACAAATGCCGAACTGAATCTGACTTTGAGCACCACCCCCCGACCTGGCATGGCACAGGTTTGGTGAGAAATTTAGTTTCGGTTTTGCTTTGAAGGCCTCTCCCCATCTCGCAGGCTTCAGAAGGCTGATGCTGCACTCTGTCCATCATAGACCAGACCATGAAGCTCTACGTCCAAGTCAGTGTGTGCACTCACAGGCCACCCCCGCACCCACACCCAGTGTGTACAAGGGTCTTTCACCTGAGATCGCAAGCCCACAGCACTTAAAAGCTCTAATATCCTTATGCCATTCTATCAGATGTCCTGTGGCCTTTCACGAGAATGGAACATTGATCCCTGATACTGGTGGGATCTGCCATAAATCACCTGTCTCACAGCTTTCTTTCTTGAGGAAGTTTCTTTCCAATCTCACCATCTCCCAATCCCTATCACTCTCTAAGCCTTAGAACCCCTCCCAATCATGGACAAGTCAGCTCTCAGATAAATGTCACTGTTTAAATCTGCACTATAGCATGTATCATGGTCTGCATTATGTTCTGAAGAGGCAGTAACACATAATGTTCAGAGTACAAGCCTCAAGAGCAAACAGGACTGGAGTGCTATGGCCACACTTAGCCCGCCACCAGGCAGCCTTAATGAATTAACTGTCCAAGCCTCAGTTTACTTAGCTGAAAAACCCTCATAGGAATGGCATGAGGATTATTAAGTCAGGCCATAATGGCAGTAGTCCTAGTCGCAATGGGTTGCAATTACACAGCACTCTTCTAAGCACATACATATATTAACTCATTTCATCCTCAAAATACTTTATAGTTAACCCAAATCACACAGTTTAAAAGCAGCCAAGAAAGGAATCAAACCCAAGCAATTGAGCTCACAGTCTATGCTCTTCACTACTATACTATATTTCATTCAACAAATGGTAGCTATTATTGTTAGTAGAATTACTTGATTCTTAATGTATCTGCCTCTTTATGTAAACTGTAAGTTCCCTGAGGACAGCAAGCATGCTGACTCACTGTAACAGCTGTTAGAGAGCTGGCTCTGGAAGCTGACTGCTTGGCTTAGAACTCTGCCTCCCTCCTTCACTAGCTGCAACCTTGGGCAAACTGCTTCACCTTTCAGGGTGGTTGTGAGGACTAAATGATTTCCTACTTAGAAAGTACTAGGAAAAGCGAATGGCAGCTACTATTATGATGTACTGACATATTTCATTAGTTGATATGAGATGTGATATTGTCATCTGTCTTTCCAGAATCCAAACAGTGCCAGAATTCTCAACAAATACTTGTTGATCACCAATTCAACCACATTGATTTTCCTGTTTCACATGGGTTTATCTTGTTTCTAAAATTATTCCTTAAAGAAAAGGGTACACCTTTATAATAACAGTAATAATAACAGATAACTCTTCTTGAAGACTTACTATGTATCAGGGACTGCTCTGTGATTTTTTTCATGTTTAATCATTTAATCCTCACAACAGCTCAATGCGGTAGACACATCTTCACATTTTGTATGAGAAGACAAAGGCACAGAAAGGTTAAATAACTTACCCAATGTCACATATCACAAGCCAGTCCCTGGCAGAGCCTACACACTTAACTACTGCAATTTATCGTCTCTTTTGTAACTTTTTTCATATTCCCAGATATATTTTGTAGAATTCAGTATATATGAAAAGGTACCAAAAGTATTGATTGATTGAAATTTTTCCCTAGATATAGCATAATAAAAAGTAATTTTTAAATGTTTGAAATGTCTATCTAAAAAGTCATATAAAACTTAAAAGTCACAGTTTATCTCTTAATATCAAATAGTCTTAGCCTTTGAAGTGAGTACATCAGTTAAGCTGAATCATGAAGATGAGGTCCGAGTTTTCCAGCTGTGAATGACTCAAAAGACTAAGATGCACTTCACATACTTAACATCCTATTCTGATGGATACACAGCACAGAAATGAACCTTCTAAAAGAAGACATAACCCAATGATCTGTTACAAAATCTAACCCTAAAATAAAGACCATAAATGCTTTAGAAGGTAAGTTTTTTTCTTTCAATTTTCTTCCTGCTTTTGAAAACTCTTACAGAAATATTTCAGGCCTCCTTCCTCAAACCTCTTTCCATAAAGGGCACGCAAGAATCACAAATTGGAAAAATTTGCAGGATAAATGAAGTTGAGACTCATTTAAGTAAAACCGAATCAAAGCTTCAGGGATTTGTTGTTTTTCTGCATTTAAAAGACCTTATAGGAAAACAAACGAGTTGGTCTTGTCTGGCCTTAGAGTCGTTTAAATGGAAGAGGGATTTTCATGGCCTTGGGAAAATCTAGGTTTACAGGGCAAACTCTGCAGGGTTGAGCTCATTGTAAAGACATGTTCCTTTTCATTGGCAAAAGGAGAAAGGAAGTGAGCCATGCCCTAAAAAATACCACTACAGACATTCCAGTCGATACTTGATAAGGACTGGGAATGCTGCCATCAACTCATGGCTAGAAGAAGGAAAATTTGGATCAGTAACCAGCTGACCAGGAGAAATCATGTTAAGTATGGGAAAGATTTCCCATTCAACTACTAACTTTCAACAAGGGAGTCATGTAAGCCAGTGGCTTTCAAATGTTTTTTTTCTGTGACCCACAGTAAGAAATACATACATTACATCATGACCCATAGATATACACAAAGATAATAAAACTGAAACACACATATTCATTTGTAACTGAAACAATATTTACAATGTACAAAGCACAATATTTTCAACTCTATTCTACTTTGTGTTCTAAACACACTGGTTGAAACCTACTGGCTGAAAAACAGTAATTTAAATTCTGACCAGCACAGAAGATTTTGAGGGTACATTTTCTAACGGCCTTTATTCCTCCCTCAGAGCCCCACAGCCAACTTGGGAAAGTGCAGTGCAGCATCTGCTCATGGGACAAGTGACTTGATCTTGAGTACTTGGATAAAGGCTACCCAGAAGGCCATCTCGTCCATGTCTGGCCATTCCTCAGTGCTGGCTCCTCCTTCTCTTTCTGCCCCTTAAATGCTGGTGTTCCCCTCACCGTTCTGTTTTTGGTCCTTTTATCACTCTCAGTGATTCAATCTATTTCCATGGCTTCTGCTACTGATCAAAGAAAATTACTCATAAATCTCATTCTCTAGGCCCCAATTATCGATGCTCATCTACCTCGTGTGTGTGTGTGTGTGTGTGTGTGTGTGTGTGTGTGTGTGTGTGTATTTATTTTTTTATTTTTTGACAGGGTCTCACTCTGTTGCCCAGGCTGGAGTACAATGGCATGATCTCGGCTCACTGCAACCTCCACCTACCAGATTCAAGTGATTCTCCTGCCTCAGCCTCCCGAGCAACCAGGACTAGAGGTGCTTGCCACCATTTCCAGCTAATTTTTGTATTTTTAGAAGAGACAGGGTTTCACCACATTGGCCAGGCTGGTCTTGAAATCCTGACCTCAAGTGACCCTCCCTCCTCAACATCCCAAAGTGCTGGGATTACAGCTGTGAACCACCATACCCAGCCCTTTTGTACAAGTCCAACTGAATCATCCCGCAGATTTCAAACTCATTTAGTCCAAAATTATACTTATAATTTATTTCCTATCCTATCTCCTTGCCCATATCTATTTCTTTGCCAGCTTTCCTCATCTTAAAGAATGGCACCATACTCCCTCCCTGAAGCCACAAATCTGAGGTCATCATTTGCAGTCTCTCCTTCCTTTATTTCTATGTCCAACAGGTTACTAACTCAATCTCATTATTCAGTGGTGTGCAGGTAAACATTTAACAATCAGCTCTCCACACTAAAAAAATTAAAATAAAGAGCCCTGACTTACAGGACTTACCTATTTCTCTTTTATAAATAGCCCATTATAGCTAATTTAAAACAATCAACCTGATGTCAGTCAAGGAGGAGATGTGTACAAATGGCTCCAGCACACCACCATCTATTCCTCCAAACCATTTCTCTTCTCTTCATGCCTACAGGCACTGCTTTAATTCATCTCTCGCACACTGAACAAATGATAGCTATTATTGTTAATAGAACCTTTATGATCTCCTAATCTCTATCTCATATCCCTTTATCTAACAGTCTCCAAAATATCTTTGTAAAATTAAAGACTCATCATGTTACTCCTCTGCCTCTTCATTGCCCAGTCTTTATCTTCATATATAAGGCTCTTGATATATTTGTTCTCTACTGACTCTTGAGCTTCATTTCCTGTGACACCACCACCAATAACCTCTAACCAAAAACACTGGCAAACATGGTGTTCCCAAATATATGATGCTATTCTCTATCTCTGTAACTTTGCTTATTCTGTTCCCACTTCCCAGGACAACCTTCCCCAATTCATCCACTAAGTAAGCACTATTCATCCCTTCAGACTCAACTCAAATCTCTTTCCTTAGAAAGCTTTTCCTGGCTGGGTGCAGTGACTCACACCTGTAATCCTAGCACTTTGGGAGGCCAAGGCAGGTGGATCACGAGGTCAGGAGATTGAGACCATCCTGGCTAAACCCTGTCTCTACTAAAAATACAAAAAATTAGCCAGACATGGTGGCACATGCCTGTAGTCCCAGCTGCTCAGGAGGCTGAGGCAGGAGAATCACTTGAACCTGAGAGGTGGAGGTTGCAGTGAGCTGAGATCACGACACTGCACTCCATCCTGGGCAGCAAAGCAAAACTCCGCCTCACAAAAAAAAAAAAAAAAAAAAAATAGAAAAAGAAAAGAAAAGAAAAGCTTTTCCTGAACTTCTTAAGTACACTTGATGTCTCCCACCTCTATACATCCAGTATATTTTAGTACCTCTAACAGCCTTTATTAAATTTATTTATTTTTTCATATCCATCTCTTCTCACTAGACATGAGTTCCTAGATCTGGATCTTATTCATGCACGTACCAAGCAGGTGGTATGGTAAAGGTATACAGTAGGCTTTCAATAAATGGTGACTATGATTGTCTAGGGCAACTAATACCCTAAGACAAGCATATACTAATTGCTCGACAAATGTCTGAATGGAAACATATCGGTGTGCTCTTGCTATCTTCCCAAGGCCAGAGGAATGCTAAAATACCAGTACCTTCTAGATTATTAGAAAGCCCAAGATCTACTTCCATAGTCAAAGAACTGGTACTATAATTTTTTTCCTATTATCCTCTATAATTTCCTAGTGCTGCCATAACAAAGTACCATAGACTAGGTGGCTTAAACAATAGAAATTTATTTTCTCAGAGTTCTGGAGGCCAGAAGTTCAGGATCAAGGTTTCTCTAGGGTTGGTTTCTTCTGAGGCCTCTCTCCTTGACTTACAGATAGATAGTTATCTTCAAGTTCAAATGGCATCCTCCCTGTGTCTGTGTCTAAATTTCCTCTTCTAATAAGTACACCAGTCATATTGGATTAGGGCCCACCCTAACGACCTCATTTTAACCTAGTTACCTCTTTAACCTAGTTACCTTTTTAAAGGCCTTATCTACAAATCCAACTGCATTCTAAGGTACTGAAGATTAGGACTTCAACATGTGAATTTTGAAGGACACAATTCAGCCCATAACAGCCTCCTGCTAGACTATGAGCTCCTCAAAAGGCAGGAGCCATAGCTTAGTCTTCCTCCTTAGTATTTTCTATGCCACGCAGAGTACCTGAAACACAGAAGAGTCTCAATAATTTGTGAGATACATAAATTAAAAATCTTTCTAGAAATGTAGTCACAATTGGTAATTATGGTCCCCTCCAAATCTGATGGCCAGCACCAAGGAAAATGTGACTTTACTCTTTCTCTGAAAGAAAGTTGGATGCTGTCATCATCTCTAGATAGTCCACTGCCAAACAGCTATGTATGTGGCACCCAACTCATAGCAGAAAAATAAAATCCAAGGCCAAATGCCCACAACCATTTACAATACCCTTCTCCCTCCAAATCCATTCCAATACTCCCAGACTGATAGATATCATACATGGCTACAGTCAGATTCAAAATCAAGAGAAAATCAACACTGCTGTCCCTGCAGAACAAGATATAACAGCTAAGGAGAAATAGCAAAATGGGAATCTGCTACCTTTTTCCTACCTATAAGGAAACTTATCCCTTCCTGTTACGTGGGATTTTGGTAGGTCTATCATATAGCCTGCCTTCCCCATTATCAAGATGGGTACAAGACCTACTTACTTGCTCCACCTCTCCACCTGAATCCTGAGTGAAGTGATATGAAAATAGAAAATAATTGCCCGGAGTCAATTCAGCCAGTGCCATGAAGGGTTCCTGGTACACACATCCCTGAAACAGGTTTGGTTCCTGACCTTGTCAAGGCTCGATTGACTGTTTCTGGGACCTACATGGTAGTCTCCAATAAATGCCTTTTTCTGAAATTAGATAGTGTTTGTTGCATAGCTCTCCATCAAAGAATATTAACACATATAATGGCCCCTGGAAGTGGAGTGTAGCGAGTGGTGGACCTAAAATATGGAAATGAAGGCAGGCAGTAAGGATTTCCCCACCCACTACAAAGAAGTGGTGCTAGCCGGGCGCGGTGGCTCAAGCCTATAATCCCAGCACTTTGGGAGGCCGAGACGGGCGGATCATGAGGTCAGGAGATCGAGACCATCCTGGCTAACATGGTAAAACCCTGTCTCTACTAAAAAATACAAAAAACTAGCCAGGCAAGGTGGTGGGCGCCTGTAGTCCCAGCTACTTGGGAGGCTGAGGCAGGAGAATGGCGTAAACCCGGGAGGCGGAGCTTGCCATGAGCTGAGATCCAGCCACTGCACTCCAGCCTGGGCGACAGAGCCAGACTCCATCTCAAAAAAAAAAAAAAAAAAAGAAGAAGAAGCGGTGCTTGCAGTCCTAGTTATGCCATTGCAAAGCAGCCAACTATGCTCCTTCCTCTTGTGATTTGGGATATAGTCCACATGCCTCTCCAGGCTAAGTCTTTAGGGAAGTTGGTAGGAAAATGTCAAAATACTGGTGCATATAGCCATTTCTGACAGCTTTTGTTAAGATCCTATAAGTGACTTAGCTACAGCCAAAGTGGCCTATCTGAATGCAGAGAAAACTCTGCCTCACTAAGACTGGCCCTTTTCCTGGTAGAAATCCAAGAGGACAGAGAGTCAGATAATCATAAAGGACTATGAAATTTGAATTATTGGCCCTGAGTCAATAATAACGCTAGAAAATACAGGAAAAAAGGAAGGAAACATAGCAAAAGATAAGATTAGGACCAAGAGAATTGGGGGAAGCCTGATTCCCCAAGTACCCCCTGATTTATATTCCCCTCTCTGGCAAAGAGCTAAGCACTGGGATGAAGCCAAAGGATGAGGAACAAAGTAGCTTTGTCTTTATCCCAGAGGCAAAACAATAAGCAGAAAAATTCGGGGCTGGAGGATAGGCAGAGCAGCCAGGCTTACTTTTAAGAAAGAAATCCCTCACGCTAGAGCCCAGAGTCAAGAATCAATCCACAGCATGGAAAATGCATAAAGACCAGCAGTTTGAGTAAAACTTCCACAGAAACCTTGGAAAACAAAAACTTATTCCTCCAAAGGCAATCTCTGGGTGTCCTAACCAACAGCACTACCAGAATTCAGGGTGCTCAAATAATATACCTCTATTAGGAAAATCCTACTCAGGGTGCTTTGCAAATGTGTCCATTGATTTCATGAGGCAACAGAAAGCCGGTTCAATAGTAGTTAGGTACATAAGGCAGTGAAGTATACTGACTGTACACGTGTCTACAACATTGAAGGGAAAATCTAATCATGGAACAATAATAGCTAAATACAATGACCTTTGTAACATTTAAGACCATCACCAACCTAGCATCCAAGTTAAGGTATACCACCAACTTTCTACAAAGACATAGGGACCAAAAGATTTAGATGCAGACAATGGGGGGGAAAAAACAGAGAAAAATTTACTCTGGAAACAGATTAAATAGTAGAGATAAATACAGAAAAAAATAGATTTCTTGAGTTGTACTAATAGAATGGCTTTGATTTACAAAGAGTCTAAATCAAATAAGAATATTTATCCTGAACCATCTACACCCTGTCAATTTATTTCACCATGCTATCTGGGGAGTCAGGTTACCAAATGAAGCCATCTTGAAAGGAGTTACTGGATAGAAACCTGAGTGCTGCTTTCCTTCCTCTGTGAGAAGTGAGCTCAGATGCTGCAAGGCACCAGGCAGAATCACAGCATCTACAGAGGCAGTTCCTGGAGTGCTCCCTCCAGGAGGTACTGGTAAGGCATCTTTTTCTTACACCTTCTGGAAAACTGTCTCCCACAGGTAATATAACCTACACTTGTATTTCTGTTAAATGGTGCAGAATCATGTAGAAGCAGAGAAAAAATTCTAATTCCATATACCTAGGACCTGTCACTTACTTGCTAAGAGAGAGAAAACGTAATTCCCCAGATCCACTGCATTCTTCCATTATTTCCAACAACTGCCCTGAGAAAATGGCATTAGAGACAAACTAAAAGGAATATTTATGTTCTGTGAACAAAGGAAAGAACATAGTGTGCATGGGGTCACGATGAGTAAGAGCAAGCCTGAGATGATTCTGCTAAAGATATTTTAACACTGATGAATGCTAGGCCTTGGTTTGGCTTATTAAAATAGTTCTGGGTGGTAAGAGAGAAGCTGGCACATTTTTCTGTAGATGAGATAGCCTTGGGTGATTGAACAACAGTTGGAATACAGCTGCCATGGCTAAAACCAAGCAAGTACAGATGTCACCCCAAAGTGGAAATAATTTCATACCATCCCACGCTGCCAAATTCAAATGCCAATGGAGGAAAGATATTGGGGAAGGAGGTCTTTTAAATGGAACAGATAACTATTTTAAATACCATTCTGTATATAACTACAATTTTTGCTGCTGAGATCCATGAGCAACAGTTATTATGGTTTAAAGAGCTCAGTCAAAAATCTTACTGCTCAGCAAAATGAAAACAATACAATGTGTTGTTCTCAGAGATAGGAACAACCACATCAAATTCAGTCACTAGACATTAGACTTTGTAATTTCAAATGTTTGGAAAATGTCCTTTTACAAGGCAATAATTTTCTTTTTTCTTCCTTCAATAGTTGTCTCTCTTATAAGTAGTGCTACCATTTTCTACGTTTTTAACTGATATGTTAGATAAGAAGACACTAAAAGCACAAAGCACCATATCACAGTACTCATTTCCCTTAGAAAGAAAAATCAGGGAAAGGGAACATTTCACACACCCGCCCACCGACCCCTGACTTACCAAATGCCTTCTTAGGTTCTATTAAATTCATGGTGAAGAGTTCCTCTTTTTTTAATTCCTTTAACTTCTTAGCAACATCATAGTGACGCCACCCAACAATATTTTCTCCATTTATGGATTCAATATGATCCCCAACACAGATTGTTTTAATTGAGTCAATAACACCACCATCTTTAATTCTCTGAAAGAAAATTAATGATAACATAATATAAAATAGAACTGTGTAATGAATGCACCAATCTCATCTGATCTTGGAAGCTAAGCAGGTTCGGGCCTGGTTAGTACTTGGATAGGAGACAATAACAGGTGCTATAGGTTTAAAAACAAAATAAAACTGTGTAACAGTACTTTTTATGCTTTTGAGACATATATACAATGTATTGACAACAATGCAGTCTGATGCTCAGTTAGAGAGGGAAGACTGAGCAACCAAGAACCACTATCTTACCTCCAACCATTCTTCGTCTTCCTTATCATTTGGAATTCAGCTCACTCACAGTTACCACCTCCTCTAGGAAGCTTTTCCTGACATTCCCCAACCCACTCCCCCAAGAATGGGTAAGGTGCCACTCTCATGTTTCTACAATACATTTTGCTGTATATGCTGAACTCTAAACTAAGCACTTTACATTTGTTATTTCATTTAATTCTAACAACCTTTATGAGATTCTCATGTCACAGGTCAGGAAGACTAAAGCTTCAGAAGAGCAAGTAATTTGCCAGATTCAACATACCACAGTGTGATTGTTTATTTACTTCTCAGTCTCCATTACTAAGCTAATATCCTTGAGGACAGAGATGGTCTTATTCACTCTGCATGTCTGTGCCTAGCACAGTATCTGCAAAGTCCCCTCATAAGTGATTACTGAATTATTTCAATTGAGGCCCATCACATAAGAATAGAGCTTGAGCTTTCTCAATTGGCTGCATTTAGTTACAAATGCAAAGACACAAAGAATAATACCATCTTAGCTAAGATGCCTGATACCTAATAAAAGACAAGTATGGTTATCATTTTGGGAGCCAGTAAGGGTGATTTGATGCTATTGTTTCTCATTTATGTATTTTAGATGAAGAGAATCTGGGACCCCAAGGAGAAACTTCAAGTTGGTCTTTCTTTATCTTACTTCTCTATAATACATCCTCAGGGTAGAGTCTCAAAATGGTATCTAGTATTCCCAAGAATTTTTGAAAGGATTTTAGGCACAGGAGCTCCAGAAAACTCTTCCAGAATTGCAGAAAACAGCCCTGCAGAGGATGTACAAGTTCTTCCATGGTGATGAGGAATAGGGCAAAATGAAGGCCATAATCTGTCTCAGAAGTCCCAAATCCTTCATAGGAATGATAGCAACATCAGGAGCAGCTGCTATTGTATACTAAAGGCTGTGTATTCTCCACCCTTGCTAGTTGGAAGTATAACATCTTCTGAATCAGCAGGGTGATTGATCATTGTGTCCAAGAGCTAGGAGAAAACGGATCTCATCTACCTCCAACATCTCCATCATATTGTCATCAGGAACAAGAGTAACTTAGGAAGGTTAAGCATTTTTAACATTTAAATTTCATTATTATAAATCAAAACTCACAATAGATTTCTTTTTTACCCCAAATTTTAAGAATATTGCTATGTTCATTCATTCTAACAGTGACTGTTAACATGCTATATGCAAATGTCACAATAACGCCAACTTTAACAGAGCCCACTGTCATTACAAATAGTTAGGCAAGGAAACCACAAGTTTCATAGTCTACCTGACATTGTTTTATTAGAAACCCATATTAAACTTATATCGCTAACAGAAACAATGGGAACCACCCAGTACAACTAGAGTTTCTAAACTGTCACAGAAAAATAAATGAGATTGAAGAAGACTAAAGTCTAAAGAAGAAAAAACTATTAAATACTGTTCCACAATTCGTAATTCATCAAAGAATTCAATAATCGATATTTAACTTTGATTTTTCTTCTTAGCTTTTATTCTAATTTATCTCTTGACATATCTTGAATTTATTTTTTTCTTTGGTCAACTACACCATACAAATTTCAGAGTCTCACCACACAGTATTTTTAGCTTAAGATTTAGAGTTACAATTTTATTTTAAATAAGCATTATATAAAAGTTACAGACTTTGAAGACACATCTGAATCTCACCAGTGAATTAAAGGTCAGAGTAACAGAAATGTAGGGTTGCAGAGGCCCATGAGTCGCCTCATCAATCCTAGAGATGCTTCAGCAACCAGAATAGTGCCCAGATAGAGGGAGAGAAAGGCAGTTACCAGAAGTCAGAGCAGGCAGCAGGGTGAGAATCCAGGTAGCAAAAGAAAAGTCACAGCACATGTCACTATCTGAGGCAGCAGATAAGAATCTGGAATGAAGACACAGGAAAATCAATATAGGGAACTTGGAGAAGATGAACCAGATATGGAAGCAAAGTTGAAGACATGGATTATATATTTTATGGGTTACCTGAGCCTTAGCCTCCAAAGTGGGTAGAATAAACAATATGGGAGCAATGGAGACAAGTTTCTGAAACCTAATGTGCTTTGATAATCATACAATAACTTGACAGAGATTAATAATATTGCCAAAGGTACTAATGAGATGCAAAGGAATAAGAGGGAAAAAAAAGAGGCATTAATGCTATACTTTATTTACTGAGTTATTTATACTATTCTCTATAACACTTAGGAACTTTCACCTGTCTTTGGAGCTTGATGCTGCAAAAGGTAGAGAAGATTTATTTATTTATTGGAAGACAGGATTTACGTTATTAAACATAGAGTTTTCCAACCATTTCAGACCATTATTATAATATCTCCCATTATGTTCATCCCATATATTTAGAGAATTCTGCCTTCTCATCACAGATGTCAGCAGAAGTCTAGGGCAGCATACATTCTCCCTAAAGTATTTTTTTCCCCTTTCAATTCATTTAATTTCAACAATCTGTCAAAAACAGCCAATAAACAAATACTGAATTATATTCTGTTGAGTTTTTTAAAGGCTCTAGACTACAAAAACATCTCGTGTGTCTCCCACCCTGAGCACCCTGCTACTTTTCCATATACCACATGCCACCCATAGACACAAAGCCAGGGGATGAAGCTGACATGGTCTACTTGGAGCCAGTAGACAGGAGGGCGTTGAGTCCTGATGAAGCACTTAGGGACAAAATTCATTGTGGGGTTGAAATTCTTCAATATGAAGAAGAAGCAACAATGACCAAGACCAGGAACAGAGTGTTGTTATAGAAGATGGAAAATGTTGTAGCTTCAGAATCAGCAACTTCATTCTTTCTTCCACAAGATTCTTACATCTTTCTCTTTCCGAGACATCTTTCTATTATCAGCTTCAGAAAGTTTTCGAATCACTGCATCCTCCCTCTGCTGTGCTACTTTGTGCTTGAGAACAAATTTCACATTCTTGTATGCAAAGGCTACCAAATATGTACTTTCTAGGGTCATCACACTATGGAAAACAGCAGACTGAATAGGATCCATATGCCATATTCTCCAGTATAACCAGATGGGGATGGCAGACACGACGAAAGCATTCCTGAAAAAGATCGCAAAGGACTTGGCAGAGAGGTTGCCACTGAAATCCTGCAGGAGCAGGTCCTCCTCGGACGACTGTTTGGAGCTGCCTTTGGGAGCTATAGCGGAACGGGAGGTGAGAACAGGGAAGGTAGAGCTAGCGGCCAAGCCAGGCAAAAGCCCTTGGCTCCGCCCCTGCGGCCGCCTTATCTGATCCACTCTCCCTAAAATCTTAAGCACCAGACTCTGAGCTGCAAGTCCAGTCGCTATGATCAGCAACTCTGAGATCTGTGTTGCTGATCCTTCCAACACTGTCCTCAAACCTCGCTCATAATAATAAGCTAACAGTCATACAGTTGTAAATAGTTATCTCACTCAGTCCTCACAATAAGCCTAGGAAAAGGATATTTATCATTCCATTTAAGGAATGAGGAATTTAAGCCACAATAATTACATGGCTTGCCCAAGATAACACAGCTAATTAGGTCTCAAACAGAGATGACATAATTTTTTAAATTAAAAATGTCTTTAAAAAAGGTATAGAACCCAAGTTCTTCTGACCTAAAGTACAAAGTTTTGGGTTATACATGTCCAAAATGATCTATCACCTTTGAACTCTGAATTTTTTTTTTGACAGCCTTATTTTTTCCATTTTCCATCTCCTTATTTCTACTAAAGCTGTTTTTCATCAACACCTCATCATGGTCTCCAGATCTCAAACATCTGTTTTCACAAATCATCATGTCTATTCTGGCTTTACAGATCTCTGCTCGGATCCTAGCTTCCATCCTATAATCCTCTGCCCCCTTGACTTCCTACATTTCCAGTCTTGCTGATTCTTAGTTTGGGCAAATGAAAAAGTAAAATGTTAGAAAGATGTAAGTATCATATTTCTCGAAATGATCACTCTAAAATGTGGTTGTACTAAAGCAAAAGTATGGCAAATCATAAAGGTCTGTAAGAGATATCCTGAGAATGACAGCTTTGTGGTTAGTCAAACTATTTCAATTTAAAACAAAGTCAGGTGGGTTTTTAAAAATCAATTTAGCTCATTTCTTAATTGCATGTTATAAATCCTTATTTTTATTTTAAATTTGAAAATACAAGTCTCAGCCGGGCGCAGTGGCTCATGCTTGTAATCCCAGCACTTTGGGAGGCCGAGGCAGGCAGATCACCTGAAGTCAGGAGTTCAAGACCAGCCTGGCCAACATGGTGAAACCCTGTCTCTACTAAAAATGCAAAAATTACCCAGGCGTGGTGGCACATTCCTATAATCCCAGCTACTCGGGAGGCTGAGGCAGGAGAATCGCTTGAACCGAGGAGGCAGTGAGCCAAGATCACACCACTGCACTCCAGCCTGGGTGACAGAGCAAGACTCTGTCTCAATAAATAAGTAAGTAAGTAAATTAATTAATTAATTAAAGTACAAATCTCTTCTCTTAAACCAGGTGTCATCAAACTATGGCTCACAGCAGAACTCCAGGGTGGTGTGCACCCTCCACCACGGCCACCACCTGTTTTTATATGGCCCATGATTTATGAACGGTTTTTACCTTTTTGAATGGTTCAGAAAAAAATCAAAAGAAGATTTGTGATGTGAAAATTATAAGAAATTTAAATTACAGTGTCTATGAGTAAGGTCTCAGTGGGAAACATGCATGCTCATTCATCTAAGTATTATCTGTAACTGCTTTTGTGCTACACGGGCTTAGTTGAGTAGTTGCAGCAAAGACCATATGACCCACAAAGCACAAAATATTTACCATCTGCACTTTACAGAAAACATTTTCCAGCTACTGTCTTAACTATACACAGGTTTCATTATATGTATGCTCTTAATTTTCTGATTAAGTTATTTATATACCTTTTGTTCTTGGAAATGTTGAGACTTAGATACTAAAATCATGAACATTTAAGTATGTTGTTTTTTCACCCAAAAAGTTTCATCTGGGCCATGTATGGTGGCTCATCCCTGTAATCCCAGCATTTTGGGAGGCCTAGAGAAAGGGATCACTTGAGCCCTGCTCAACTGAGCAACATGGCAAAACCTTGTCTCTACAAAAAACAAACAAACAAAAAAACCAGTTTCATCTGTGTGAACCATACAAAACTATAAAATGCATTTCTCTGCCATTGATCTTTCCTAATTATGTAATGGTTTATTGTTAGAATGATTATTAAAATATTAGCTATTAATTGTGAATACTGCAGACATTTTAAGCATGTCATTATATTTATACTCCAAATAATACTATAACGTAGGTGCTAATGTTCCCACTTGAGAGAAGGCTCAGAAAAGTTTAATGCCTTGGCCAATGTTACACAGCTGGTAAATAAGTGATCTAGCTAAGACTGAAAGCAGGCCTATCTGATTCTAAAGTCCATGCCCCTATGCACCACACTGCAACGCCTCTCTCACCATGGAATGCCCACCCTCATTTGAATACCTACCACACTGTCCTACTCTGACTTTAACCTACTCTTATTTCCAGCCAAGTTAAAAACATATCAAGTGCTCACTTCAGCAGCACATACATTAAAATTATAATCACACAGCATGGTCTCTGCACATGGTGATACACAAACTCATGAAACATTCCATTTTGCTTATCTTGGCAAAAAGAAATACAGGAAGGATAAAACAGAAATTAATAAAATGGGTTATCTCTAAGGAGTGTGGAAAAGTAATGAGATAGAAGAGTTAGGAGAAGGAGTGACACATCTCTGAATGAATTTTTAAATACAGTTTGATTTTTTTTTAAGAGACAGTGTCTTGCTCTGTTTTCCAGGCTGGAGAGTGGTGGCATGATCATTGCTCACTGCAACCTTGATTTCCCCAGGCTCAAGCAATTCTCCCACCTCAGCCTCATGAGTAGCTGGGACTATAGGTGCATGCCACCATACCCAGCTAATTTTTTCCATTTGCTGTAGAGACAGCGTCTCACTATGTTGGGGTCAAGGGACTTTCTATTTGTTGTAGAGACAGGGTCTCACTATGACTGGGGTCAAGTAGACCCCAGTGTCTGTTGCTTCCTCCTTTGTGTTCATAAGTTCTCATCATTTAGCTCCCACTTATAAGTGAGAACATGCAGTATTTGGTTTTCTCTTCCTTCCTGCATTAGTTTGCTGAAGATAATAGTCTCCAGCTCCATTCACGTTCCCACAAAAGACATGATCTCATTCTTTTTTATGCTGCATAGTATTCCATGGTGTATATGTACCACGTTTTCTTTATCCAATCTGCTATTGATTGGCATTTAGGTTGATTTCATGTCATTGCTATCATGAACAGTGCTGCAATAAACATACACATGTATGTGTCTTTATGGCAGAATGCTTTCTAATCCTCTGGGTATACACCCAGTAATGAGATTGCTGAGTCAAACGGTAGTTCTGCTTTTAACTCTCTGAGGAATTGCCATACTGTTTTCTACAATGGCTGAACTAATTTACATTCACACCAAGAGTGTATGGTGGGTGGTTCCCTTTTCTCCGCAACCTCACCAACATCTTATTTTTTTACTTTTTAATAATAGCCATTCTGACTGGTGTGAGATGGTATCTCATTGTGGTTTTGATTTGCATTTCTCTAACGATCAATGAGGTTAAGCTTTTTTTTTTTTAATATGATTGTTGGCCACATGTGTGTCTGCTTTTGAAAAGTGCCTGTTCATGTCCATTGTCCACTTTTTAATGGAGTTGTCTTTTTTTTCTGGTAACTTTCCTTATAGATGCTGGATATTAGACCTTTATCAGATACACAGTTTGCAAATATTTTCTCCTATTCTGTAGGTTGTCTGTTTTCTCTGTTGATAGTTTCTCTTGCTGTGCAGAAGCTCCTAAGTTTAACTAGATCCCATTTGTCAATATTTGCTTCTATTCTGATAGCTTTGGTGTCTTTGTCATGAAATCTTTGCCCATTCCAATGTTCAGAATGATATTGCCTGTGTTGTCTTCCAGAGTTTTTATAGTTTTGAATTTTACATTTAAGTCTTTAATTCTTCTTAATTATTATATATGGTGTAAGGAGGGGTCCAGCTTCAGTCTTCTGCATACAGCTAGCCAGCATCATTTATTAGCTGCATATGGCTATCCCAGCATCATTACATAGGGAGTCTTCCCCATTGCTTGTTTTTGTCAGCTTCGTTAAAGATTAGGTGGTTGTAGCTGTGCAGCCTTATTTCTGGCCTCCCCACGCTGTTCCATTGCTCTATGTGCCTGTTTTTGTACCAATACCATGCTGTTTAGTTACTGTAGTCCTGTAGTACAGTTTGAAGTCGGGCAATATGATGCCTCCAGCTTTGTTCTTTTCGCTTAGGATTATCTTGGCTATTCAGGCTTTTTTGCTGGTGCTATTCCATATGAATTTTAAAATAATTTTTTATAGTTCTATGAAGAATGTCATCAGTAATTTGATAGGAATAGCATTGAATCTGTAAATTGATTTAGGTAGTATGGCCATTTTAATGATATTGACTCTTCCTATCCACAAGCACAAAATATTTTTCCATGTGTTTGTCTCTTCTCTGATTTCTCTGAGCACTGTACCAGCTAATACAAAACATACTTACACACAGACCAGTGTTACTATAAAGCAATCACACAAAGAAGCCAACATAATAACCAGCTAATAAAACACAGATAGGATCAAATCCACACATATCAATACTAACTTTGAATGTAAACAGGCTAAATGTCACACTTAAAAGGCACAGAGTGGCAAGCTGGGTAAAGAACCAAGACCTAATTGTATGCTGTCTTCAAGAGACCCATCTCACACAAAATAACATCCAAGATTCAAAATAAAGGGATGGAGAAAAAAATGTACCAAGCAAATGGAAAACAGAAAAAAGCAGGGGTTGTAATCCTAACCCTGTTTTGTTTCAGGCAAAACAGACTTCAAAACAACAAAAATCAAAAGAGACAGAGAAGGGCATTATATAATGGTAAAAGGGTTCAATTTGACAAGACAACCTAACTATCCTAAATATATATGCACCCAACACAGGAGCACCCAGATTCATAAAGCAAGTTCTTAAAGACCTACAAAGAGACATAGACTCCCACAGAACAATAGTGGGAGACTTTAACACTCTACTGACAGTAGTAGACAGATCATTGAGGTAGAAAATTAAGAAAGATATTCAGGACCTGAACTCAACATTGGACCAAATGGATCTGAAGGACCTCTACAGAACTCTCCACCCAAAAACAACAGACTATACATTCTTGTCATCACCACATGCCATATACTCTAAAATTGACCACATATTATAACTGGACATAAAACACTCCTCAGCAAATGCAAAAGAACTGAAATCATACCAAACATCCTCTTGAACCACAGTGCAATAAAAATACAAGTCAAGAAAATTGCTAAAACCCATGCAATTACATGGAAATTAAACAACATGCTCCTGAATGACTTTTGGGTAAATAGTGAAATTAAGTCAGAAATCAAGAAGTTATTTGAAACTAATGAGAACAAAGATACAACATACCAGAATCTCTGGGACACTGATAAGGCAGTTTTAAGAGGGAAACTTATAGCACTATACTGCCCACATTAAAAAAGTTAGAAAGATCTCAAATTAACTACCTAACATCACAACTAAGAGACCTAGAGAACCAAAAACAAATCAACTCCAAAGTTAGCAGAAGACAAGAAATAACAAAAACCAGAGCTGAACTGAACAAGACAAAAAAAAAAAACATCAAAAGATCAATGGATCCAGGAGTTGGTTTTATGAAAAAAAAAGATAGGCCACTAGCTAGACTAATAAAGAAGAAAAGAGAGAAGATCTAAATAAACACAATTAGAAATGATGAAGAAAACATAACCACTGACCCCACAGAAATAAAAATAACCATCAGAAACTACCATAAACACCACTATGCACACAAACTAGAAAACTAGAAGAGATGAATAAATTCCTGGACACATACACTCTCCCAAGACTGAACCAGGAAGAAACTGATTTCCTGAACAGACCAATAATGAAATTGAATCAGTAATAAATAACCTACCAACCAAAAAAAAGCCTAGAACCTGATGGATTCACAACTGAATTCTACCAAATATACAAAGAAAAGCTGGTGCCATTCCTACAGAAACTATTGAGGAGGAGGGACTCCTCCCCAACTCATTCTATGAAGCCACCATCATCCTGATACGAAAACCTGGCAGAGACACAACAAAAAAAGAAAACTTCAGGCCAATATCCTTGCTGAACATTGATGCAAACATCCTCAACAAAATATTTGCAAATCAAATCCAGCAGCACATCAAAAAGCTAATCCAGCATGATCAAGTAGCCTTCATCCCCAGGATGCAAGATTGGTTCAACGTAATCATATCAATAAATATGCTTCATCACATAAACAGAACTAAAGACAAAAACAACATTATTATCTCAATAGATGCAGAAAAGGCTTTTGATAAAATTCAACACCCTTTCATGTGAAAAACTCTCATCAAACTAGGTATCGAAGTAACATACATCAAAATAATAAGACCAATCTTTGACAAACCCACAGCCAACATTATACTGAATGGAAAAAAGCCAGAAGCATTTCTCTTGAAAACCAGCACAAGACAAGGATGTTCTCTCTCACCACTCCTACCTAACATAGTATTGGAAGTCCTAGCCAGAGCAATCAGGCAGAAGAAAGCAATAAAGGCCATCCAAATAGGGAAAGAGGAAGTCAAACTATCTCTGTTTGCAGATGACATGATTCTATATCTGGAAAACCCAATAGTCTTGACCCAAAAGCTCCTTCAGCTGATAAACAACTTCAGCAAAGTTTCAAGATACAAAATCAAGATACAAAAATCCCTACTAGCATTCCTATACACCAACAGCAAAGCCAAGCACCAAATCGAAAGACAATCTCATTCACAATTGTCACAAAAAAAATAAAATACCTAGAAATACAGCTAACCAGGAAGGTGAAAGATCTCTACAATGAGTAAATATTTTAATGACTTTGAAAATAAAAATTTTTATGGAGAAGCTAAGAAATAACCCTGTGGGGCAGGATGACAATTAGAGGCATCATTACAAGTTCTTTTTTTTTTTTTTTTTTTTGAGACATAGTCTCCCTCTGTCGCCCAGGCTGGAGTGCAGTGACACGATCTCGGCTCACTGCAACCACCACCTCCCAGGCTCAAATGACTCTCCTGTCTTGGCCTCCCAAGTAGCTGGAATTACAGGTGTGCACCACAGCTAGCTAATTTTTGCATTTTTAGTAGAGATGGAGTTTCACCATGATGGCCAGGTTGGTCTTGAACTTCTGGCCTCAAGTTATCCACCTACCTCAGCCTCCCAAAGTGGTGGGATTACAGGTGTGAGCCACCATGCCTGGCCCAATTCATAACTTCTAATAAACACGTTCTCTAATTCTACCACTGAAAGGATCTAGAAATAATGCACTCCAGTAGCAATGTCTGAGCATGGCTAACACTAGAACTTGACTTCAATGTATGAGCATAGCTAACACCAGAACTTGACTATCAATCTCTAGTAAAAATCAGAGCTTCTAAGAGAAATAGTTGATTCTAGGCCTGGGGAAAAGGAGATACAAGAACATCTTGTTGTGTTCTAGAAAGTAAGAACCTACTCAATAAAATGACAGGAGCCATGTCAAAAGGACATGGGGGCCCACTTACAGGGATTCCTGCAGGCCAAGTCTCAGGAAATTTGAGCATCAATATAATGGTTAATAATAGACTATAACCCATTGAGTAAAATATAAAGTCATGTACCCATGTTGACAATAAATAAGGGCAGCTTTTTCCCTATCATAAAATGCTTTCAGAGAAACATATAAGGAGTGATGGAATTATAAAAATCATCATTTTTTCCACCATTATAGGAAAAATTAATTTAGGCAAGACTCATCAACAGATACTAAATTTGTGCCATGCAAGTAAAGAAACAGGATATTTTCATGATATCAAAGCATCTCTCCACAATTACTTATCATAAAGGAAAATAATTTTGTAGTGAAAAAGACTGGTGGACACTACCTCAGACAAGTGACAAAAATTAACGTCACAAACAATGAGACAAACCAGTATCACGTACCTTCTGATGTGCTGCACTGAGAAGGACACAGCATCACTTACGTAATTTTCCTGCCAAAAATGCACAATCTATTTATCAACATGAGGAAACATCAGAAAAACCCAAATTCAAGGACATCCTATAAAAGGCTGAGGAACTATTCTAGATTAAGGAAGACTAAAAAGACATAAATGAAATACATGATCCTAAATTGGACCTGTATGAGGGGAAAATAATGAACACAATTAGGACAACTGATAAGCCTACAATGTGAACTATAGATTAAAAGTATTATATCAATATCAGACTGTATGAATTTCATTACTGTACTGTAGTTATATATAAGAGAATATCCTTGTTCTTAGTAATTACACTCTGAAGTACTAAGGGGTAAAGAGTACATGTGTGTGTGTGTATAAGACAGAACAAAAAACTCAAACGTGGCAAATGGTAAAAATTGGAGATTTGGATAAATGATGTATGAGAGTTCTTTGTATTATTATTGCAATCTTTATATAAGTTTGAAATTATCCTCTCCCAATTTTTAAAAAATTTCATCAACCATGTGTACAATGTAATATGCATCTCTCTTCTAAGTTGAACAATATGTTGGCAGTTTAGATTATGCCTTGCTTTCTCCTTTGCTAACATGTCCTATGTCTCCACAGGGTTAGTGACTAGTACTCTGAGGCAAGCACATGTTTGACAAAGCATTTTTTAAAAAAATACAAAGACAAGCTCTGAATGTCAGAGGCGAAGATTTTAAAAATCCACACATGTTTGTGAAACTTCCAAGCCCTTCTCTGCTGCCTGTGCCTCATGTCCTGAGATTCCCTTGGATAATCCCATATGACTTTCCCAGTCACAGATTTTCCATTTGGTCACTCACACAACCTTCAGCACAGTCATATCTTTTGTAGAGCTAAAAATAGCCATTCTATCAAGTGGGAAGCGAAAGTCCCATTTACAGTCAGTTAAGATAACTTCCCTAAGATTATTTAATGGTGATAATGCATCAGCAAATCAAGATTTGGACAAAATAAAGGCATAAAATATTCCCTGTTGCATGAAGTCTATCATTAATTATTAGTTGAGTGAGTAGAAGTGCCAGCTCTGAAGTCAGACCTCATAGATCCAAATCCTGAATTTGTCCAGCTGTTTAACTTTGGGCAAGCTACTTAACCTTCCTGATCCTGTTTCCACATCTGTAAAACAGGGTTGGAAATAGTACCTATCCATGGATCTCATAGGCATCTTTTTGAGCAAAAGAAGCCAAAAATAGTAGAGTATATATGATTATATGAAGTTCATGGCAATAGATGCCAGAATAATGGCTACTTTGCAGAGAAAGATTATTGACTGGGAAGGGGCACAAATGAGCCTTCTGGGCGGCAGAAATGCAATTTATCCTGATTTGGGTGATGGTTACACAGGGGTGAGTATGTAAACATTCATTAAGCTGTACA
The DNA here is from genome assembly GCF_008728515.1 of Papio anubis. NCBI lineage: Eukaryota > Metazoa > Chordata > Mammalia > Primates > Cercopithecidae > Papio > Papio anubis. Next base: position 76,549,854 of record NC_044976.1, on the reverse strand, counting down.
TTAAAAATGTCTTATACTGCAACAAAAAAAAATACAAAGAAAAAACATTACACCAACCAAATAGAATTGTGAGAATTAAGTGAGAAATTGTATGCAAAGTGCCTAGTACATGCATTCAACATAAGTCCGTTATTATTATAATTATTACAATAATAGCATTGTCATTTTTAAGAGATGAGCTTACTTTTCTCCTCAGTTCTTATTTTCACACCATTTCAAACTTTTCTCTTGCCTTTGAAGCTCTGTGTTGCTCTCTTTGTATTTGAATAAAGAAATTACAGTTGGCCCTCAGTATCCATGGGGGATTGATTCCAGGACCCATCATCAATACCAAAATTCCACTGATGTTCAAGTCCCTGGTATAAAATAGTGTAGTCTTTGCATATAGCCTATCCACATCCTTCTATATACTTTAAATCATCTCTAGATTATAATACCTAACACAATGGCAATGCTATGTAAACAGTTGTACCGTATTGTTCAGGAAATAATGACAAGAAAAAAGGCTGCACGTGTTCGGTACAGATGCCACGTTTTCCAACTATCTTCAATCTGTGGTTGGTTGAATCCACTAATACAGAACCTACAGATACAGAGATCCAACTTTACATACTTCCTAAAATTTTGAACAGCACTTTTAAAGAAGTGAATAAGGCCGTCAAAAGTATGAACAGCTGGAAATAACACTAATTCAATGGAAATAAGCCTGAAATTCATCAGATGTTAAAACCTACAGACATGGAAAAGCTTACATGGATAATAAGTAGGCACCAGGGTTAGACTTTCCTTTCAGTTAGTTCCAAATTCTAGGGGAAGTTTAAACTAAAGGGAAGAAATTAAGAAAACAGTAAACACAAACTGATGTCTGAACATTTTTCAAATGAAAGTGAAACATTACTAATTCATGCATCCTTGCTGAGCTGGCTCTCACTCTGAAGATCATTTCTAACTTTCTTTGGCCTGGTAGATTTTCTTAAATGTTATCCTCAATTAGGTTACACTGTGATTTTTTAAAACTTACCTTTATAAAAGCATAGCCAACACCATTATCTGTAATGGTGACACCAAGTGAATCCTCAGATTTACACACATTCACTTCTTTTTTGATTCCTTTCACATGGGCAAATATGAAATCTTCTAGTCCTAGTTGTCCTCCTAGGAGTCTTTCCATGTCAATTCTAGGTGTGTTTAAAGTGCAATATAAGATCTGCAAAGAAAAACAAAATGTCAGGTCCATTTCCACTTGGAATACATCTGACTGTTAATTTATTTATAAATATTTATTGACTGGAATACTCCTCAATTTACAATGTAAAGAGTTACATCATAAAATGTGCTTTTATGTTGGCTAGAGAGATTCTGGGACACAGTTTCAGACAGTAGCATTAGGTAACATGTATTGAGGGTTTCCTGTAGGCCAGGCTTCACGCTAGACAATTTATATCCCATTATCTCACTTAATCTTTACAGTAACTTTATAAAGTTCATTAGTATCACCATATTACAAATGAGGAAACTGAAGCCTGGTAAAAATAAGTAATTTGCCTAAGGTCACACAGCCAGTACTTGTCAGAGCCAAGGATTTGAGTTCAGGTCCCACCAATTTCAAAGTGGTTTATGCCAAGGGACCTGACATTTTACAAGCTGAAATCAAAGGTTATAGTCCCAAAGGTCTGCATCATGCACACACTACAATGAAAATATAGGCAAGCCTATATTTGAAAGTTGGTAAATACATTTTTTAAATATAGACAAATTTATTTATCTTGCATTATAGTGACTAAAAAAAAGCAATTTAATTAGTGAATGAGGTGTTAAAATCAGTTTTTTTTTTAACTAAAATGAACTTTAAAGACTATTAACCCAAACCCTTAATTTAAAAAAAGGGGGATGGGGTTCATGGAATTGAGGTCTGGAGATTTTAAAACAACTTGTACCAATTCGTGTGACGGCAAAAAGAGAGCAAAAAAGAAACCAAATGGTAAAAAGTTGTGTGGGGATTTCAAAGGGGCTTTTTATGTACAGCAAGTCTTTCTTTGATCTCATTTTCCTTCAAAAATATGACTCATTTGACTAAAATGTGCAGTGCTACTCAAGTTTGTCAGCCATAATCTGGGTAACTTGTGGGGCCCAAATTACAGAAGAGAAGCAGGGTTGAAAAGATACCATCGGTTAAGAAGCTAAGTTCAACAAACATGCATTGAGTAGCTTCTATTTAACAAGCCAGAAAAGGGCATTTTAATATGGCTGTTTCATGCCAAAATGACTAAATGAAATTTATCAGGTAATGTCCACCATAGACATTGCAAGCCTCTTCCTCCATCCCGGGTCCTGACCTCAGGCCTCACTCTCAACCCTCTCCCAGTATCCTGGAGTTTCACACCAGTCCCAGTTCCTACCAGAACCTTGATTGAGCCTTAACACATCCATAATCTGCATCCCGCTCAGAAATAGGGTGCACTTACTACTTACTGAATGGCTTTTTAGGCCATGTCAAAATGTGTCTGAATCAGAAGAGCTTCATAAAATAAAGCTCTCCCTGCTATACAATCAAAGGTTAAGAATGTTCAGCCAAGCTCAGAGCAAATCCCAGAGGTGTGTTAAAGGAGCTAGTGATGAGGACAAAAAAAAAGGGCCACTGGCTACAAAATAGTGAATGCCTACAGGGAGCAACTATGGCCCCCACCTTGTCCTCTTTTCATCCCAGTCTTTGGTGAGTCTTCAATTTAACCCTTTATGTTCCCGGCAAGTGCAAAATACATTCAGCTTTGTGAATAATAAGTTTTTGCACATATTCTCTAATGTAAAAATGATATTGTTTTCAGGGGAAAAAAGTCAGTTAAGTCAAGAATGGTGCATATTTCTGATCCTGACTGTAAAATCAATGGCATATTAGTTTGCTGACAAAAATCACTGTGAATGGGTAGGGGGAAAGGGAGTATGTGTAGAAAACAGCTTTTCTGACTCTCCTTCACAAAATGATGGGAAGTAAGTAGAAGAAACAACGTTTTTCTCCTTCTCCGTTTTTTTTTTTTTTTTGCCAGTGAGTCTCTCCATGGTATTCATAGTGGGTCCCAAACACCACCAGTATAAAAGCAATTTACCCATTAGCTAGGAAAAAAAAAAAAAAACATTAAAATACAATGATGGTATAACAGGATAGAGAAAAACAAAAAGGAAAAAAAGGAAATCTCACACAAACTGAACTTCTAATGACCAAGCCTCTTCCTTTGCTTCCTTTCTTTCAACTTTTTACATGCTTCACTACAGAGCAAACATTAGATTTCCTGCAGGTAGAAGAACCCTTTTTCCATCGTGCTTCCTCCTGTGCAGAATAACATTCCATTCTAGACAGCCAAAAGTTGGCAAGCAGGGCATTAGTTTCTTTTTTCTGGAAGGAATGGAGCCAGCTATATCTTTCAGTAATGGAGCTCCATGGGAAGCTGTTTTGAAAACCTGTAGGAATGTGATAGCCACTGCAAGGTGGAATAAGAGCAGCAGGTAACTAAAGCTCCACAACTTCAGATCAGTTCTTCACAGGAGAATAAGAAGCTATCACAGTATCAATGCACAACTATCAGCAAATATACCTCTAAGTATATGAAAAAAGGTCTAGAAATTCAAGCATCCTCAAAGATTTTATATTTTGAACTGCAAAATAAGGAAGTGATTCACTAGTTTCTAAAGAATGCAAAGTTCCTGCTCATCCGCTCATCAAAAGGCAATGAACATTTAAATCAAAAGGAACCTCAAGAATCTACTGTGAGCTTTCATACCCTTCCTCATACTCATATGACAGAGAAGAAAACAATAAAATTAACGGTGAAGTGGCCATATTATCAATGCTCCTCTAAGAAATATTTGCTTCCAGAATCTAAGTACGCTACACAACAGGCAGTGAAGGGCAGCATTTAACTTTTTTGTGTATATATACATAAAACACTCTCTGATGGACAAACTAAATCAAAAAAGATTTGGAAAGTAAACTCATAACAAGGTATCACAGAACATAGGGAAAAGGACTGATTCAGTAGATGTAATCTTAATGATGTTTTTCACTGTAAAATGAAATCCTTAACACCTTCTGGGGTAATCTGCATTTGTTGCTTTACTGCCATCATTGCCTATTTCTACAACTGATGGAGTACCCATGACTATTTCATTTTCTAGAGCATCACTGCCCAATAGAAATACAATGTAAGCTAAATAATTTTAAATTTTCAAATAGTCACAGCAACAAAAGTAAGAAGTAGCTGAATTAATTTAATTTACAATTATATAACCCAGTATATCCAAAATATTGTCATTTCAACATATAATCAATATAAAAATTATTAAGACAGTTTACATTTTGTTAATTAAGTTTTTAAGATCCAGCATGTATTTACCCTTACATCTCGTCTCGATTTGGAAGAATCAGCTACATTTAAAGTGCTCAGTATCCAAATTCGGCTAGTGGTTACAATATTGGGCAGTTCAGTTTTAGAAAGTCATGTCTTTAGGCTGGGCACAGTGACTCATGCCTGTAATCCCAGGCTTTGGGATTACTTTGGGAGGCTAAGGTGGGCAGATCACCTGAGGTCAGGAGTTCGAGACCAGCCTGGCCAACATGGTAAAAACCCATCTCTAAAAATAAAAAATAAAAATCAGCCAGGCATGGTGGCAGGTACCTGTAATCTCAGCTACTCAGGAGGCTGAAGCAGGAGAAAGGCGTGAACCCAGGAGGCAGAGGTTGCAGTGAGCTGAGATTGCACCACTGTACCTCAGCCTGGGTGACAGAGCAAGACTCTACTTAAAAAAAAACTTTTAATAGGTAGGGATTTTGTCTTATTAGTCTTATTTGTCTTATTGCAGGGGTCCCCAACACCTAGGCTGCAGACTGGTACCAGCCCTTGGCCTGTTAGGAACCAGGCTACACAGCAGGAGGTGAGTGGTGGGCAGGCAAGCATTACTGACTGAGTTCAGCCTTCTGTCAGATCAGCAGCGGCATTAGACTCTCATAGGAGCATGAACCCTAGTGTGAGCTGCACATGCAAGGGATCTAGATTGCCTGCTCCTTATGATAATCTAATGCCTGATGATCTGAGGTGGAATAGTTTCATCCCGAGACCATCCCACTTGCCCCAATACATGGAAAAATTGTCTTCCATAAAACCAGTCCCTGGTGCATAAAGATTGGGGACTGCATGCTTATCACTCTGCCTTATCTATATGGAAGACAGACTAATTAAAGGAGAAAGCTATTGCCCTTTAGGGCCAGAAGATGGAGGGCCCTGAATTGTCATTATTGTGCTAGACATCAACATCTTTGGTATCTATTCCCTTTTCCCCTAATTTTCCTTGGGAAACTTCTCTTCCCCATTTAAGCCATATGGTAGCTTGAGTGGGAGTGACCACATCCTCAGGTTTAAATTGCTTAATGACTACCAATTTAGGCCAAGAAAATCCAAGAATGAACTTATTGGGGGTTTGGGGAAAGAATCCTCTTCTCTTTTCCATAGAGGCTACCAAATGGTGGTTCTCTCTCCCTCACTTTTTCTAAATTATATGAAGTCTAAAATGACTGCAGTTATCACTGCAAACATTAGAAGAGTGGTCCTGGCAACAACGCTGACATGAGGAAAGCAGAGCCTCCAGCTCCAGTCTTACTTCAAGACAGTCAGGGGTGGACACTGGAAAGTGTCCACTCTTTGCCCCTCTTAACACAATTCCCAGATGTGTACACATTGCAAGCACCTTGGAGGAAAATGACTCACATCCCCTGTTCCAGGCATAAAAGTGAACTAGCCTAAGTGGTGGTTTAGGTGTAAGCATGTGGCCCAATGCCAGCCTATAAGACATAGGAGGAAGATGCCCAGGAAGCTCTGGAAAAGATTTTTTCACGCCTAACAAAGAAACACAGAAAGAGATGGTCCCTTTCTTCCTCTGTATGTTGCTTCATCTGTGTGTGGTCTAGGAATTTCTACCACCATCTTCCTGCCAGCTGAGAAAGATACCAAGAATGGCAAAGCAAAAAAATGAAATAAACCTAAGTCCTTAGTGACATCGGTGAGTTGCTCAGTTAACCAATTTGGAGCCCACTCTACCTCTATTATTTATTTTGAGACAGGGTCTCACTCTGTCACCAAGACTGGAACACAGTGGCATGATCATGGCTTACTGCAGCCTCAACCCCCCCAGGCTCAAGTGATCCTCCTGCCTAAGCCTTCCTAGTAGCTGGGACCACAGGCACACACTACCACACACAGCTAATTTTTTTATTTTTCATAAAGACATGGTCTCATCATGTTGCTCAGGCTGGTCTCAAACTCGTGGGCCTAAGCGATCCTCCTGCTTGGCCTCCCAAAGTGCTGGGATTACAGGCACAAGCCACCATACACAGCTCTCTTTTATGTAAAATAATAAGTCATCTTGTTTTAGCCAGTTTGAGTAAGTAGTTTTCTGTTACTTGCAGCTGAAAACACACTATCTGATACACAGTCCTATCCCAGAATGTTTAGTTACATGAGTCAATAAATTTCACCAAGTCATCCTGGGTTGGATTTTCTATTACTTTCAACTAAAAGGTTCCTAATTGATAGAATCATTATGCCTTGTATCTTTATAATTCTTCATAATTTAAAAGTTCTTTCTGCCTACCATCTCATTTTATCCTTTAAAAAATATCTAAAGTACATGGTGAATTGTGTTTCTTTTAATATACTGAGGTATTATGGCATCCTAATTTCATATTCTATCACCCCTAACAAAAATTTCAGACAATCCCTCCTCCTTATTTCCAATATCAGTAAAATAAATAAATTGATAGACTAGAACAGTCTCATATTTGTAATGTGTTAAATAGGAAGAAGAGAAAAAGAAATGTAAGAGATGAAAATAATGGATTAAGAGTTAAGAGTTCTGGATCTAGTTCCAATTATCTCAGGGGGTTTAGTTGAGTCGTTTGGCCTCCTTGATCCTCATGTAAATTGTGGCATTATTAAAGTTTGGTCTACATCAAATGGTCATTTTTGTAATGTATAGTGTATACTTTTTAAACTAAAAAGCTCTCAGGAGGCTGAAGTGGAAGTATCGTTTAAGGTCAGGAGTTCAAAACCAGCCTGGTTGCCTCAGCAAGACTACATCTCTTAAAATAAAACAAAATAAAAAATTATCTGACACATGCCTGTAGTCGCAACTACTTAGGACTGAGGCAGGAATATTGCTTGAGCCCAAGAGTTCAAGAGTGCAGTGAGCTATGTGCTATGTGCTACTACACTCTAGCCTGGGTGACAAAGCAAGATCTTACCTCTAAAAAATAAGTAAATCAATAAAAAGGCTCAATTTAAAGGTTTTTATTATTATTCCTGCAATACAGGGCTTTTTGAACAATCATATTTATATTTATGCTTGAAAGCTTCTTAAAGTGCATGAACTTTCCTGAAGTATCAGATTTTGCTCCTTTTTAATATCATAACCAGGATAGACTGCATTTCTCCTCATAAAAAATTATCCTTCAACTTTTGCTGTGGTTGAAGGATAACTTGCAGACAATTTTCTTGCTGTGCATTTATATTAAATTGCTACTTTCTTCAGTATTTTCAAATTCTTACCACATGGTTATGATTATTCATCATTGAAACTCAATATGGCTAGGAAGATAAAAGTATGAACTATCGCACAGAGCCATTAATATCAATTAATATTGCTTTTTCTCTGGTGGCACCATTATATACTCCACAATGTGCTTTGTGAATAGCATTAAATAAATCATTTGTCATTAGCGTTTCAAAAGATATTCTGGTCCACAAACAGGTTAACAAATCTCTCCCAAAACACATCAAATTCATGTTTAAAACTCCAGGAAGTCCACTTTCAAGTTTCTTTTGTTGAATGCTTTCCTTAAACAGGAACTGAGCTGGCCAAAGATTCTACATGTTCCAAAGATCTCTGAACAAATTATGGGCTTATGCAGCTAGAGTTACATTATTTGTATATGTGATTTTAAACATAAGCAGTATTATTATTTTTATATGACTACCCTCCTACATCTCAATCTACCCCCAAAATTTTGCTTACTTTTTTATACTATATCTCAAATAAACATTATAGAAATATCAGCCAATGTAATTATAGAAAATAAAGAGAAAGTCCGGGTGTGATGGCTCACACCTGAAATCCCAGCACTTTGGGAGGCCAAGACGGGTGGATCATTTGAAGTTAGGAGTTTGAGAACAGCCTGGCCAACACGGTGAAACCCCATCTCTACTAAAAATTTAAAAATTAGCCAAGTGTGGCGGCGTGCACCTGTAGTCTCAGCTACGCAGGAGGCTGAAGCAGGAGAACGGCCTGAACCCAGGAGGTGAAGGTTGTAGTGAGCTGAGATCGGGCCACTGCACTCCAGCCTGGGCAACAGAGTGATACTCCGTCTCAAAAAAAAAAAAGGTCCGGGCACAGTGGCTCACGCCTGTAATCCTAATACTTTGGGAGGCCAAGGCAGGCGGATCACGAGGTCAGGAGATCAAAACCATCCTGGCTAACACAGTGAAACCCCATCTCTACTAAAAATACAAAAAAAATTAGCCAGGTGTAGTGGTGGTGGGCACCTGTAGTCCCAGCTACTTGGGAGGCTGAAGCAGGAGAATGGTGTGAACCTGGGGGGCGGAGCTTGCAGTGAGCTGAAATCGTATCACTGCATTCCAGCCTGGGCGACAGAGCGAGACTCCATCTCAAAAAAAAAAAAAAGAGAGAGAAAAGAAACCATACTTTCCTCAGGAGTTAGTACCACATATTTATACATAAGAAAACCAATAAGGTTCCTTTGTTAGTGACTAAGGTTTTATCTGGGTTGTTCTTATTATCTAAGTCTCAGAGACTTTTCCTCAAAGAGAAAAAAAAAAATGATTATTTGACCTCCATCTAAATTACTGTCCTTAAAGTTATAGGAATTAAAAACAATCTGAAACTAAGAATAAAATAATTATGGGGGAGAAAAAAAATAGTCATGTACCCTAAGTGCTTGAAAAGAAAGGATCAGCTCTGCCTAAGCCACAGGAACAGAATCACATTGCTCAAAACTCTTCCAAAAAGCTCTGAGTGTCTCATGCTGCATAATCGTCCCCAAAATATTTGGTAAATGTGTCATATCAAGGAACTTCTAGAACTCAAACTAGTCTTCAATTACATGCATAGACTGGGCAACTGCTTGTCTCTCTTATCTGTACAGTTTGGATACTGGCTCCCACTTCCAGTGAAGTGCTGTTATCGTGTAAGCAAATGAGCTGGGGAGAGAAAGGTCAGCAAGGATTTTTTTCAAAATCAACATTAAGCTCCAAGAAACAATGATTACTTAACATACCAGCTACTTTCATGTTACCTCATTTAATTATCAACAACAATTTTATGTGAGATGTATCATAATACCATTTTTTTATAGATTAGAAAACAAAGGTTTAGAGGGGAGAATGGCTTGTATAGGGTCACATATATATAGTAATTGATGCAACTGAGACTCCAACCCTGGTTGTCCAACTCCAAGATGTTTTCCCAGCAATGCCTCTCTGACACCTATTCTCTGTGTGGGGACGTCTAAGTTACTGGTCACTTCCTAATGCGTTAGCTGAACTAAATCCTTGTGAGTCAAGTCATGAAGACAAGTATCAATATGCCCTGTGCAGAGAAGAAAACCAGCTCAGACATGTTAAGTGATTTGTGTAGGGTCACATAGCTAGTGAACGACAAAGTCAGAACTAGAATTCAGGCTTTTTCTAACCCATGGTACTGTAGCTGTGATGTAAATATAAACTCAGCTTTGAATTTAAAAGTTTTAGAAGACAGGCATGACAGCACACACCTGTAGTCCCAGCTTTTCAGGAGGCCAAGGTGGGAGGATCATTTGCACTCAGGAGTTCGAGACAGCCTGGGCAACTCAGTGGGACCTCTTCCTTTCTTAAAAAAAAAAAAAAAAAAAAAAGAAGAAGAAGAAGAAAAAAGAAAAGAAGAAAGAAGAAGAAAAAAGAAAAAGAAGAACGAGAAGGAAGGAGGAGGAGGAGAAAGGAGAGGAAAAGGAAGAAGAGGAGGAGGAGCAAAAAAAATCTTTCTAGAAGAGACTATACAGTTTTATACTCTATGTGGAGCCAAATACATTGTGTTCATTTAATAAATCCCTCACTTTCTAAAAGGAGCAAGACAGTTTGCATAAAATAACTATTTATAATTAGATTTTAAAAGCCAAACATATTATACAGTAAAAATAGCAATAACATATTAATTTAAGTTATTATAAATGATTTTAAAATTTATTCCCACTAGTTTTAAAAATGACTACATTTGTTTCTTTGTATTATAAACACAGTAATTTAAAATCTCAGCCTATTATTTTCCCAGTATAATGCATGTACTAAATTTCTAGGATTTGTTTTTAAATATGCATCATTTTATATATACAGTGCCTTTGACTTCATCTTGTCAATAGCTATAGTCATCTAGAAACAAGTTTCACAGGCTGGAAAAGATATAAAATTGGCGTCAAGACAGGTATTTAGAAACATGATACCGTATGCTCTATTTAGACCTTCATGAGCATATTGTATAAAGCCCTGTCCTGAACTGTGTAGAACTTTCTATAAATGATTCACTTCTAAATTAGCTGCCCTGGGTCAGCAGTGGCAAGCCTTAAATAAAAGGTGAATCATCACTCTTTGTACTCTTCTCCAGTAGAACTACTTTTTTCAGTATTACTAATGCATAAAATAATATGACAAATAAGAATTCTATCCAAAAAAAGAAAAACAGTCAAATTCATATTTTGAATCTACCAAATGACTTCCCAGAATAACCAAAAGAACATTTTTTTTACTAATGCAATCTAATAAAGGGAACTGTGTATCCAAGAAAATCAAAATCCCAAAGCAATCCTTGAGACACAAGAAAAGGATCAAGAATTGGAATAGGTATTGGTCTTGCCTTTGTGGACATTACACAAATACTAAACCAACAAATAAAATAAATCAAATGCATATAGCCATATATATATCATCCTCTCCCACAATCATTTTACTCTCAGAGGAGATACCTGAGCTTAACCTAGTCTAATAATGCTGCAACATTGCATGCCAATTTGAAAGACATCATAAATCACTGCTATTTCCCCGTCAGGTGCTGTTACATTTTCCATGCTTTCTGAACCACTTATCTTCTTAAAAGCCTCCTCTTGTTTAACACTAAACATGGAAGAGATTCTAAACAGGCAAGGAGAGACTATAACAGGGGACATTGTATATGCTGGAATAGGATGGTTTATGAAACATCATAGTTATACGTTATAATTATTAGTAAAGAGATTAGTAGATTAAATGTTCCAATTTACCAAACAAATATACAAATATAACTTGTAAAAGATTGTCATTAGACCTCAAAAGGATTCTTAAACTTTAAAATTTGTTGGGCAGAAGTTTACAGAGCACTGTGTTCATTTTGGCCCACGAGGTTGAATTCTAATCCCTACAATGAAATGTCTGAAGAGAGTGTGATATTTAAAAACCACCCAAATGAATCATGGAAAATTGGAAAGCAAGCATGGTGAGCCATTCAGGTGTCAAGAGAGAGTGATAGGGGAAAACAGTCTACTCCTTACTACGCCCTACGACAGGAATTCTGACAGAAAGAGATGAGCACTCTATGGGGAAAATATGGACCACCTGAGAAAATATCAAACATCTTGAGAGAGAAAGATGTTTCTTCTAAACTAAAACACTTAAAAAGCATCATAAAAATGTACTACAGCGGCCGGGCATGGTGGCTCATGCCTGTAATCCCAGCACTTTGGGAGGTTGAGGCAGGCAGATGACCTGAGGTCAGGAGTTCAAGACCAGCCTGGCCAACATGGTGAAAGCCCATCTCTACTAAAAATACAAAAATTAGCCAGGTGTGGTGGCAGGTGCCTGTAATCCCAGCTACTCAGGAGGCTGAGGTACGAGAATCACTTGAACCTGGGAGGTAGAGGTTGTGGTGAGCCAAGAGTATACCACTGCACTCCAGCCTAGGGGATAGAGAGAGACTCTGTCTCAAAAATAAAAAATTTTTAAAAAAAAGGAAGTTCTACAGGGTTCCCTAGATGAGGGGGCCAAATGTTTTGGGAGAAAAGGGTGAAGGCAAATTCACTGACCATCTTAGACACTTAAATTATTCATTAGGAAGTTTAAGAGCATAAGAAAATTCACCTATGGGTAGGCCTGATAGGATTGAATCTACAAGTGAGGTTAGCCCTCAATCTAGAGTGTGTGTGAGGATTCAGCTAGGTTCAGACTTTTCCATTTTGAACTATCTCCTGCCCCAGGGATAGAGTAAGCCCAGGAAACTGCGACTAGGAAAAGGTGAAGAGCAGCCAAGAACAGAATTCTGTCACAGACTTGGAGATACCCAGGCATTGCCCTGGCTGACTGACCTTTGCTCAGAGTTATTATCAGCTCCCTGTTCCCTACTCTCACCAAGCGGTTTCTTCCAACTCTCTGCTTGTGAACATCACCGCCATTCCTGCCTGTAAGACTCCCAGTGCTGGGGGAGGCAGAGCACTTAGAAAAGAGAGGGAGAGGACCAAGCAGGGGCAGGAGCTGAAGAAGCTGACAGGCTACCATGGGACTCCATCCTCAACTCCCAGGAATGTGTCACCAAGCCAGAGCCAGGACGAGGAGTACCAGTCTCCTGGCTCCAGTCCAGGTGCTGACACTGAGCCCTTGCTACCTGCTTCTATTTTTATGAGCACACATACTCCCTCTCCCTAGCTTTCCACAAATGCCTATAATGTAAAATCTTCCTTATTGCCCAGGAAAAGGGCTTATATATTGTTGGCAATAAATAATTATACAATAAACTTTCTCACATCATATTTTTCTTCTTTCTCCTTTTCTAGCAAGCAGTTTGGTTATAACTTGGGTAACTCTAGGTCCCAGTTTATCCCTGTTGTTCCAGAGAAATTATAAATACTCTTTCACTCTCTGAAGCATCTAGGTTGGTTTGAAATATCAATTATATGGTAACCTGTTTATATTAAGCTGATCAAATAAGAATGCTCCCATTTCAAGATGCTGAGACTAAGACAGCATGGGATAAAAGGAAAATCATGTGATTTGGATGTTGAGGAAAGGCAGTGGTAGAGTTATTCTATCCCGTGGTATTGAAGTCCTCTTCCCCACATGCCCCAATCCTGGGCTTCTTGGGAGAAAATACGAGTCCCCACAACTTGAGCATAATGACCAAGATTCTAGGAGACTTAATGAGTATGGGGAGAGTTGGATATCAACTCTAAATGTTCAGTGGGGGAAGGAAGTAGAATAACAGAATTATATGCTGAAACAAATTCTGTCACAGGTACTCTCTATGCCTAGAAATACGACAGAAAGAGCTACGTGTATTACTAAAAGGTTATTTTTGGCTTAGAAGAATAAGCATTGACAAATGCAATACAAAACAATTCTGAATAAATTGGCATATGTATTATTGCCCAAGTTTAACTGAAACGCTCACTTTAGTTGACTGAAATTGCTTATTAGGTTTATGCTAAATTTGACTGAAATAGCCCTCATCAGAAGAGTCCGGGCTAGTTACTATAAAAGAATCCATGCAGGTAGTTTAGACTGAGGACCATCCACAGAGAGCCCGGGTTAGTTACTGTAACAGAATTCACACAGGTAGTTTAGACTGAGGACCATCTACGGAGATAGATGTTAAATTTGTTCTTATTTTCTGAATGTAGGCAAAGGGTGGGAGAATGAAAACTGTACCTGGTCTAGAATAGAAAAAATATAAGAAAGTTTGAGGCGAGGCTCCATGGCTCACGCCTATAATCCCAGCACTCTGGGAGGCTGAGGCAGATGATCACAAGGTCAGGAGATCGAGACCACCCTGGCCAACATGGTGAAACCCTGTCTGTACTAAAAATACAAAAATTCGCCGGGCATGGTGGTGGGCACCTGTAATCCCAGCTACTCGGGGGGCTGAGGCGGGAGAATTGCTTTAACTAGGGAGGCAGAGGTAGCAGTGAGTTGAGACCACGCCACTACACTTAAGCCTGGGCAACAGAGCAAGATTCAGAGAGAGAGAGAGAGAGAGAAAGAAAAAAGAAAAATTTGCAAAAATAAGTGTCATCCGGCATCTTTTTTGAGGAAAAGAGGAGTAACATTTATTGAACCATTGCACCATTGTTCTGGACACCTAACATGCTATTTCATTTAATTCTCACAACAGTCCTATAAGGTAATTCATTGTACATTTAATCAGTGAGAAAATGGCTAGAAGGAGTCATCTCCAGGAATCAAACCCAGGATAGGCCACCCTACCCTGAAACCCTCCTCCCCATCTGATCTCAAACCCTATGCTTCCCTATCATTCCACCCTAACTTTTGCACCTGCTATAGGACTCTATAAACCTGTCAAACAGTCACAGCAACAGGTGACATTTCAAGATATTACAAAAGCTTGAGACATCATACATTTTTCTAAAATCACTACTCAATTTTACATATTTTTTTAATTTAAAGTTTGGGGTACATGTGCAGGTTGTATAGATAAACTTGTGTCATGGGAGTTTGTTGTACAGATTATTTCATCACCCAGGTATTAAGCCTAGTACCCATTAGTTATTTTCCCTGATCTTCTCCCTCCTCCCATCCTCCACCCTCCACTTGGCCCCAGTTTCTGTTGTTTCTCTCTATGTGTTCATGCATTCTCATCATTTCGCTTCCACATTTAAGTGAGAATATGCAGTATGTGGTTTTCCGTTCCTGCACTAGTTTGCTAAGGATAATAACCTCCAGCTACATCCACATTCCTGCAAAGGGCATGATCTTGTTTTTTTATGGCTGCATAGCATTCCACGGTGTATATGGAATTTACATTTTCTTTTCCAGTTTACTACTGATAGGCATTTAGGTTGATTCCATGTCCTTGCTATTGTGAATAGTGCTGCAATGAAAACACATGTGCACAGGTCTCTACAGTAAAATGATCTATATTCCTTTGGGTATATATCCACTAATGGGATTGCTGGGTCAAATGGTATGTCTCTTTTTAGGGCTTTGAGGATCACCACACTGTCTTCCACAATGGTTGAACTAATTTACACTCCCACCAACAGTGTATAAGTGTTCCTTTTTCTCTGCAATCTTACCAGCATCTCTTATTTTTTGACTTTTTAATAATAACTATTCTGACTTGTATGAGATGGTATATCACTGTGGTTTTGACTTGCATTTTCTAATGATCAGTGATGTTAAGCTTTTTTTAATATGACTGTTGGTCACATGTGTATCTGCTTTTAAAAAGTGTCTGTTCATGTCTTTGCCCACGTTTTAATGGAGAGGGGCTTTTTTTTCTTGTAACTTTCCTTATAGATGCCGTATATTAGACCTTTTTCAGATGCATAGCTTGAAAATATTTTCTCCCATTCTCTAGGTTGTCTGTTTACTCTGCTGATAGTTTCCTTTCCTGTGCAGAAACTTTTTAGCTTAATTAGATCCAATTTGTCAATTTTTGCTTTTTCTTGCAATTGCTTTTGATGTCTTCATCATGAAATCTTTGCCCATTCCTATGTCCAGAATGATATTGCCTAGGTTGTCTTCCAGGGCTTTTATAATTTGGGATTTTGTTAAAGTCGTTAATCCATCTTGATTCAATTTTTGTATATGGTGTAAGGAAAAGGTCCAGCTTCAGTCTTCTTATATGGCTAGCCAGTCATCCCAGCACCATTTATTGAATAGGGAATCCCTTCCCTATTGCTTTTGTCAGGTATGTCAAGGACCAGATAGTCGTAGGTATGCAGCCTTATTTCTGAGTTCTCTTTTCTGTTCCATTGGTCTATATACCTATTGTTGCACCAGGACCAAGTTATTATGGTTAATATAGCCTTATAGTACAGTTTGAACTCAGATAGCATGATGTCTCCAACTTTGTTCTTTTTGCTTAGGATTGCCTTGGCTAGTCAGGCTCTTTTTTGGTTCCATATGAATTTTAAAATAGTGGTTTTTTAAATTCTGTGAAGAATGTCCTTGGTAGTTGAATAGGGATAGCACTGAATCTATAAAATGCTTTGGGCAATATGGCCATTTTAGTGATATTGATTCTTCCTATTCCCATTTGTTAGTGATATCTCTGATTTCTTTGGGCAGTGTTCCATGGTTCTCCTTGTAGAGATCTTTCACCTCCCTGGTTAACTGTATTCCTGGGGTTTTTTGTTTTGTTTTGTTTTGATGTGGCAATTGTGAATGAAATTGCGTTCCTGATTTGGTTCTCAGCTTGACCATTGTCAGTGCAT
This sequence comes from Papio anubis, assembly GCF_008728515.1. NCBI lineage: Eukaryota > Metazoa > Chordata > Mammalia > Primates > Cercopithecidae > Papio > Papio anubis. The sequence goes on along the minus strand of NC_044976.1, from coordinate 76,533,566 downwards.
AGGAAGAACATCACAAATTTAACAAGCCAAACACATGTTCTACTCTTTTGATTACAGTCCTGTAAGACTGATCCTGGGCAACATAGTGAGGTCCTATCTCTACAAAAATTTTTAAAAATTAGCTGGATGTGGTGGCTTGTGTCTATAGTCCTAGCTACTTGGGGGCTGAGGCGAGTTTGAGTTCAAAGTTTCAGTGAGTGCCGGGCACGGTGGCTCACACCTATAATCCCAGCACTTTGGGAGGCAAAGGCAGGCAGATTACTTGAGGTCAGGAGTTTGAGACCAGCCTGGCCAACATAGTAAAACCCCGTCTCTACAAAAATACAAAAAAGTTAGCCAAGTGTACTGGCATGTGCCTGTAATCCCAGCTGCTTGGCAGGCTAAGGCAGGAGAATCGCTTTAACCCAGGAGGCAGAGGTTGGAGTGAGCTGAGATTACGCCACTGTAATCCAGCTTGGGCAACAGAGCGAGACTCCATCCCAAAAAAAAAAAAAAAAAAAAAAAAAGTTGCATTGAGTTATGCTTGTACCACTGCACTTCAATCTGGGTGACAGAACGAGACTCTCTCTCTAAAAAACATTTTTAAAAAGATGGATCCTAAAACTAAAAGTACAAAACCAACAGGAGGTCTTTCTCCTTGTTCACCTTCTTATTGTTTCCCATCCCCACTCATTCCCGCACCTCCCTTTTTATCATCTTCTAACTTCACAGTGTAGGACAATTACTTAACCTCTAGCATCCAGGTATAAAGCAGTGTTGCTGGAGGTGAGAGTCAATACTGGCTTCTAAGGAAAACAGGCGGAAATATCAAGGGGTCTCTTTGGTTGTTAAAATGATTGTATGGCACCACTGGCATTTGAGGGAAGCAGGGCATGGGTCAAGGATTCTGAATGAATTGCAATTCTTGAGAAGTCCAGCTTGATGAAGAACTGCTTTGCATTCCACATGATGCTCAAATGTCCTATTAGACATTCGTGCTGGAAGGATGGGGGAAAACTATTACTATTTAAGCCTAGCCCCAATTCTGTGTTACACACAGAGTATTTTTTATTCTGAATTTCTATGGGCTGCAATTACCATGTAAATCAAAGGAAGACTGTACTTTGGTATGCAGTGCCTTTCCAAGAGTTATTTATCATTTCAGAAAATCAAGTCATTGACAGCAATGCTGCCCATGTTATTTGGATTTGTAACATAAAACCTTTATTTCAGTCTGCTTCTGTTATTGCACTGTGGTAATTCTATGAGCATTTACAAATATTAATATCTCTTCATTTAAAATGTTGAATATGAAGAAAAAGAGACAAAAACAATGAAATGAATCTCTTTTTTTTTTTGAGACAGAGTCTTGCTCTGTCACCCAGGCTGGAGTGCAGTGGCACAATCTCAGTTCGCTGCAACCTCCACCTCCCAGGTTCAAGCAATTCTCCTGTCTCAGCCTCCTGGGTAGCTGAGTAGCTGGAATTATAGGCATTCACCACCATGCCCAGCAAATTTTTGTATTTTTAGTAGAGATGGGTTTCATCATGTTGGCCAGGCTGGTTTCAAACTCCTGACCTCAAGAGATCTGCCCGCCTCAGCCTCCCAAAGTGCTGAGATTACAGGCATAAGCCACTGGACCTAACCTGAATCTCATCTTATTCTTACTCTTTTCAAATCCAAATGTGTTCACTACAAGTAGATACAAGCATCTGCTTCATGTTTTTTGTTTTGATTTTTTTGTTTGTTTGTTTGTTTTGAGATGGAGTTTAGCTCTTATGGCCCAGGCTGGAGTGCAATGGCGCAATATAGGCTCACTGCAACCTCCATCTCCCAGGTTCAAGCAATTCTCCTGCCTCAACCTCCTGAGTAGCTAGGATTACAGGTGCACGCCACCACACCCAGCTAATTTTTGTATTTTTAGTAGAGACAGGGTTTCACCATGTTGACTAGGCTGGTCTCAAACTCCTGACCTCAGGTGATCTGCCCATCTCGGCCTCCCAAAGTGCTGGGACTACAGGCATGAGCCACCACACCCGACTGCTTGATGCCTTTTAAGAAAACTTATCCAAATACTTGGATATTAAAATCCATATTTGTTTCTCTCTAATATTAGAGTTAAGGAATTAATTATGTGTATAGGTAGAAAACATTGTTTAAAATCCTATTTCAGGACAGTAAAGATGGTATCACAAAATATTTGTTATTAGAGAAAGCCTTTGGATCTGCTAAGGTTAAGAATCACTTGTGTAAAGGAAAGAATACAGACTTTGACATCAGATAGACGTCAAGTCAAAGACATCCCTCTGGGTTGTGCAACTTGAGTAATTTACTTTTACTCTAAGCTCCAGTTGCCTCTTCTACAGATTACAATAATTTCTGGGGGTTCTGGCAAGAATTACCATTTCAGTTAAGATAGCATAGGTTAAGTGGTAATAGTTGTTCAACAATAATTCCTTGGCCAAGCACGATGGCTCATGCATGTAATCCCAGCACTCTGGGTGGGTGGATCACCTGAGCTCAGGAGTTCGAGACCAGCCTGGGCAACATGGCGAAACCCCCATCTCTACCAAAAATGAAAAAATAAAAATAAATTTAAAAATTAGCCGGGCACTGTGGTGCGCGCCTGTGGTCCTGGCTACTTAGGAGGCTGAGGTGACAGGATCACTTAAGCCTGGGAGGTGGACGTTGCAGTGGGCCGAGACTGTGCCACTGCACTCCAGTCTAGGTGACAGACTGAGACCCCCTCCCCAATAAACAAAAAAGAAAAGAAAAGAAAAAAACACAGTAATTCCCTTCTCCTCAGTTCTTAAGATATGCTTCCCTTCCTCCACCCACTTTTACATAGAGGCAGGAAAGTGAAGAAAGGAAGGGGAAAGCACAGAGAACACAGAAGAAGGAAGGAAATAACAGGAATCATGACCAGCATCTAATACTCAACCACACCCAGAACACACTGCTAGTATCAAATGTGAGAAGCTTCAGGTGGTTAAATTAAGGTTCTGGCCCTGGATCATGAGGGACACAGTGTTAACACCAATTATACAACCACTACTACGTTAATGAAATATATGGATATGTAAACTGTTTTAAGAATACACAATTATCATTTCCTCAACCTTGTTACTCTGTATCCCTTTAAGGCTACTTTAACACTGTAATTTAAGAACCTGTGACTTTTATAGACTGAGATGTAGGGCCTGGATTTTAGTCATCCCTCTCCATGTGCTTTGATTTATCTCCAGGGAGATTTTTATACACATAGCAAATACACATTCTGAATGCTTGAGTTCTTAAGCCTCTTAGCCACAACACTTACAGAGAGTCAAATATGTTTCTAAAAAGCAAACATTCAGGCCGGGCGCAGTGGCTCACACCTGTAATCTCAGCACTTTGGGAGGCCAAGGCAGGCGGATAACCCGAGGTCAGGAGTTCAAGACCAGCCTGGCCAAGATGGCAGAAACCCTCTCTCTACGAAAAAAAACAAAAATTAGCCGGGCATGGTGGTGTGCGCCTATAATCCCAGCTCCTCAGGAGGCTGAGGCAAGAAAATCGCTTGAACCTGGGGCCTAACTCAGTGTTTAAAATTAGTGTAAAGAACACTTTATTATAAATTAGCCGGGTATGGTGGCTCATGCCTGTAGTCCCAGCTACTCGGGAGGCTGAAACAGGAGAATCACTTGAACCCTGGACACGGAGGTTGCAGTGAGCCCAGATTGCACGACTGCACCCCAGCCTGGGCGACAGAGGGCGACTCTGTCTTAAAAAAAAAAAAAAAAAAAAAATTCTACCACTGACAAAGCTCTAAGTCCCTTCAACTTCCCACTCCACATTTTAATCAATCAAACCTCAGAATAATCTGCACACCCCAAACAGCAGGGCTAGAGTTTCTGAGATGAGTAATCAAGGCCAGTTTCTTGGATCCCAATTCAGACAAGCAGTGACAGAGCCATCCACTTTCAGTTGGCTTCCTCTTTTCTTTGTCTGAGTGAGCAACTTAGCCCAAAGGTGTTTGCTAGTTACTTCTCTCTGAATAAGCAGCATCAAGGAACATGTTTGGTTATGTCAGGTGATGGAGGTTTACAATAAGGAGACACAGGGAAACAAAGGCAGCACAGGAAACCCTTTCAGGAAACAGACTTCTTAGAAATTATTAAAATTTGGTTAATCACCATTAAAGACACAGTGGTAGCTCTCCTTGCACAAGGACTCCCTGGTGGCCCTATGAGACACTGCAAGGATACAGTGACTGCCATTCCCAGGCCTCAGCATTTCTTTCTTACGGCTACTCCTCTTCTTCTCCCACTACCAACCATACAGAATACGATATGCTCCTGAGTTAAAAAAAAAAAAAAAAAAAAAAAAAGAAGATAAAGTGGGGGCATATACCCACACAGATATGAACGTTTTACATACATACATACACACACACACACACACACACACACACACTCTTACAAATTTATAGAGTATTTTTCTGGAAGGACAGTAAAGAAAGTGTTTACAGTAGACAGTTCTGGGTGGCCCACATTTTTTGGATGTTTACCATATAAAAATTCAATTTATATACCTTACTTTTTCAATTAAAATAATCATTTACTGTGTAGCTCCACTGTGGACCTCAGCTTTATAGAGAGTAATTTCTGCTAGTAACTTCAGTTAATGAATGCAACACAAAAGCAAGAGATCACTTTCCTTTGGTAACCTCTGGTCAAACATTATGGATGCCCTCATTAACTGAGAGCCAACAGGTTAATGGGAAGAGGAGGACTTGAGAGGTAGGTTGCAGTTAACACTGAGATAAAATCAAGAGATGAAAGAGGTTTCGGTTGGCTGCAGTGGTACACGCCTATAATCTCAGCACTTTGGGAGGCTGAGGTAGGAGAATTTCTTGAGCTCAGGAGTTTGAGACCAGCCTGGGCAACATGGCAAAACCCCATCTCTACTAAAAACACAAAAATTAGCCAGGCATGGTAGTGCGCACCTATAATCTTAGTTACTTGGGAGGCTGAGGTGGGAAGATTGCTTGAGCCTAGGAGGTTGAGGCTTCGGTAAGTTATGATCAGTGAGGGTCTCAAAAAAAAAAAAGAGAGAGATGAGACAGGTTAGATTAGCAATAGATCTTATGAACTGATTATAGCCCACCTATATCCTTTACCCATAAAGCTTTAAAACAACTATAAAAGAATTCGTGTGATATCACCATCCCAAATTTCCAAACATTACATTTGATGTCAGAAAAGCAGAAAATATGCTTTAGCTTCTAAAAATTCTTATTTCAAGTTTATACTACTATGCCTTACTGAACTATATTCATAGAATTCTATTTTCCAAAAGTTCTCATTAAGTTCAAAAATACATCTTCATTTTTTATCTAATTCACTATCAGCACTCCAGTTTTAAACTCTCTGTCTAGCATGTCTCTAACAAGAAGTGATCTCTAAATGACTTTATTTATTTTTTCTTTTTTTCTATTTGTTACTATTTTTTGGTTTTTTCTCACTCTTGTTGCCCAGGCTGGAGTGTAGTGGCATGATCATGGCTCACTGCAGCCTCAACCTCCCTGGGCTCAAGCAATCCTCTTGCCTCAGCCTCCTGAGTCCTGTCCAAGCTTCAACTTGGGACTACAGCTGGGACTACAGGCACACATCACCTGCCTAATTTTTGTATTTTTTTGTAGAGATGGGGTTTCACCATGTTGCCCAGGCTGGTCTTAAATCCCTGGACTCAAGTGATTCACTAACCTTGGCCTCCCAAAGTACTTGGATTACAGGCATGTATGTGCCACTGCACCCAGCCTAAATGACTTTAGATACACCAGGGTCTCTACCATTTCAAGGATTTCTATAGTCAATCCACTTGCAAAACACTGTCATAGTCATTGTTGTATGTCCCTCAATACTTTGTACATAAAGATGACAATGGAATATTTTTAATTGAATGCACAAGCTCTAGAGGAACATTCAAGCTAGAAAAGACCTTGGATCTCTTCATTTAATTCAGTGGCTCCCAAACACACAACCTACCAATGGATGACAGGCCAGCCGCCTAAGTATATCAGGGAAGCTTTTAAAAATGACAACATTCTCCGGCCCTAGTCAACATTTGTAGGGGTAGGGCCCAGAAGCCTGTGTTCTTTAAAAAGGTCACCAAGGTGATTCTAAGAGGCAAGTGGCTTTGAGAACCACTGGTCTAGTTCACCTACCCCAACAAGAGGGAAGACTTGCCCAAAGTTGGATAGTGAGGAGGACAGGGCAGCAAAAGGATCAGTAAAGGACAAGGACAAAATGGAAGCCATGTGGCAGAGTTCTTCGGTGATAAATGAGCATTGACTATAATAGTTAGAACGTTATGAGTTATCACAGAGTCCCTTTTTATCACAGAATAACTGATGAATAGTTTTTGAAAAAACATACCAGCATTTTTTTGAAGTATACATCTTGGAATATTGGTCCACGGAGTGTTTGCTATGCAGGAAAAAAGGGAGAGCTCCATACTCAAATAAGTGTGGGAAATAATAAGCACGAAGATTCTTGGATTTTTAAATTTTTAGTGGACTTCTCACAGACTTTAATATGTATTATGAATTTACAAAATACAGTTCCCAAAGTTATTTGACAACTGGAGGCATTTTTTCTATAATATGTCAAAGGGATTCATGTTGCTTGGAACACATTTTAGGAAACCTGCACTAGCTTGTCAAATTGTTTGTCATTGAACTGCACTTGACTGGAAGATGGGGCTATGTCATCTTCACCTTTAAGCTCCCAGCATCAAGCACAATGCTGAACTCCTAATAAGTGCTCTGAGTGAATCCTTCAGTTAAAAAAAAAAAAAAAAAAAAAATTTTTTTTTTAGTTAAAAGTACTTTTTTTAGTTAAAAGTTACTTTAGTTAAAAGTAACTAAAGGTGAGTTGTCTATTTGGTAAAAAGGTTCAAAAGTTAGAATACAATGAAGGCTCTTCCAATTCTAGAATTATAACTACCATTTAAAAAATACCTACTATGTGCCAGGTACTGATCTGACATACATGATTTTTCATGTACCCCTCACAACAACCTTTTGCGATGAGAAGTATCATTAACCTCACTTTATAGATGAGGAACAGAAACAAAGAGCAGCCAATAACTTGCCCAAGGTCTCACAGATAGTAAGTGGCACTCCTAACCACTAAGCTATACTATACTTCAATGCTTCCAGACAGAAGGGAGGTTTAAGAGTATATGGCACAGAGGAGGTATTAAGAGTGGCCATAGAAATGATGGAACATTTTCCGGCAAAAAGCATAAACATACTTGTTTTCCTCTTGCTTAGCAAAAGCTCCTAGGTCCTTTTTTCTAGGTCCTTAAGGCAAGAAATGTGCATATAAAAAGAAAACTTATATTTATAAGAGTTCAGAGAATAACCCAACAATGTCCAGTCTCATTGACTCAAGAAGTGCCCATCTCATAGGATGGAGGACTAGAATGTAAGCTCCATGTGGCCAAGGATTATTGTCTGTTTTATTCATTGATGTATCCCAAAATTTGGGGCAGTGACTGGCACAAAGCTAATAACCAATAAGTTTTCTAATGAAGAATAAGATTGAGCATGCCTAATCTACCTTCCATTTTAAAACTGTATTATAATCACTCTTTCCAGTTATAAATTTGTAACATGTACAAATGATAAAAGTAAACTTTTTTGACATGATACACACCTTTTATTAGAGGGTTTTTAGTTCTTTCTTCCCAGTATTTGGTTCTTTACACACATAACAGGAATAAATATCTCTACAGTGATTTCTTTTGAAAAATTAAAATTCCACCAGTAATTCTAAATTCCCTGACTTGATCATCACATATTGCATGCCTGTATCAAAATCTCACATATACCCCATAAATATGTACAATTACAATGCATCAAAAAAATTCTGCCAGCATTCAGATGTAGGAAAAGCACATCTGGCTCTGCTGAGGGTATAGCTGAGACGGTTTCTTAGGGATGAAGGGCTCACAGATAGTCCCAGCCATACATTCAGAGGGTTACAATAAAAACACAGTTGCTTCACTGAACAGACAATTGAAACAAAAAACATAGAAGAGACTTTTCAAAATGGGCTGAAGTCTATTCCAGTAGAGAGAACTGATGACATTTTAAAAGTTAAGACCCCTATTTTATCTGTTGATTGTATTCATTCAATATAAAATTTTAACTACACTTTTGATATTGTCTCATCAGGGAAAAAAAAATCAAACCCCATCTGATTAAACCTAGAATACAACTATTAATTTATAGGAAATACAGTGACAGGGGATGCCAAACTAGACTACAGGAATGCAATCAGCAAAAAACAAACTGTGAAACACACAGGGTAAAAGATCTGGCTTCTTCAACAAATACACTGGAAAGAGAACAAGACGAAGGGGAATATATAGATTAAGAAAGACTCAAAAACATATTTAAAAGAAGTCTGAATTATGGTGTTTAGGAAAGCACATAAATGATAAAACTATATAATGGGATTCATTACCATGAAAGTCAGGACAGTGGTTACTCTTGGGTGCAGGTGGAAAGAGGCATATGGAAGGTCCTCAAGTGGCTGATAAAGTCTATCTCCTAACAGAGGTGTGGTTACAAGGGTGTTCAATTTATCCATTAATTTACACATTTGTTTTATGTGCTTTTCTCTACTTGTGTTATATTTAATAAAAATTTTGTTAATGAGGGAAGAAAAGAAATCTTGGCAAATGTTGATAACTGTCAAAGCTGGGCACATGGAGTTAATTACACTATTTCCTTGATTTTGCATGTATTTAAAATTTCTGTAATAATTTTTTTCTTTTTTTTTTTCTTTTTTTTTTTGAGACGGGGCTTTTGTCACCCAGGCTGGAGTATACTGGTGCAATCTCAGCTCACTGCAACCTCCACCTACCAAACTCAAGCCATACTCCCACCTCAGCCTCCCGAGTAGCTGGGACGACAGGCTCACACCACGATTCCCAGCTAATTTTTTTTTTTTGTATTTTCTGTGGAGATGGGGTTTTACCATGTTGCCCAGGTGGTCAAGAACTCCTGAGCTTAAGTGATCCTCCTGCCTCAGCCTCCCAAACTTCTGGGATTACAGGCGTGAGCCACCATGCCCAGCCATAAGCTTTACTGCATACTAACCGCCAGTCTTTGCCCAGAGTGGCTCTCAATCTTATGGAAGAGACAGACATTAAAGCAACAATGACCATTAAGTCTGATAAGAGTTATGGAAGTTTAGAGGATAGGCACAGAACCCAGTCCTGACGTAGTGAGGAGGCTTTAGGTAATGACTCGCAAGTCCTGCAGCATGAGTAGGAGTTAACAGGGAAAGAGTAGGGGAGAGATTTCCAGATAAAGAGAACAATGCATAAAGGTCATAGAGAACGGAAAATAGTTTCATTTTCTAAACAGCCCATGGAAGGTGTCTGTCATTTACATTCCCCTAAATCAAGATGTCTCAGAATATCTGCCTGGTGCACAGCCCTCTCTGGCAGGACTCCTTATCCACTGCTCCCCTACGTCTGTACTGCATGGACCTGTAGGCTGGACCAGAGACCCACAGGCCCCAGGGTCCTGTCCCACCTATGCTGTACCCTGACACAACAAAGACTCTTTCTTAGGAAGTTTAATAAGACACACAGGCAGGGCACAGAAAGTAGAGAGGTAAAGAAACACAAAGACACAGGGGGGTGAGGTAATAACGGGAGGAGCAAAGTCAAGAGGATGAGAAGAAAGAATCAGTCAAGAGTAGAGTAAGTAGGGAGGGAGAGAGGCTGAGATGGAAGGTTAAGGACAACTAGATTTGCTCTCAGTTCTCCAGAGTATAGAGCCACTGCTTTAACCTGAACAGAATGAGCAGTGTTCCAACTGTCCATGGAACCTGACTGTCCAGCTGTAGAAGCTGTCCTAAGCTTCCTTACCTCCCTATACATTTTAATAATATAGATATTTATATGGACTGAATGTGTGTGTGTCCCCAAGCCTAATCCCCCACCTCCTACCAGGTGATGGTATTTGGAGGTGGGGTCTTTGGGAGGTGACTGTGTCATGAGGGTTGAGCCTTCAGGAATAGGATTAGTGCCTGTATAGAAGAGGCCCTAGAAAGAGCTCCCTTTCCCCTTCTGTCACATGAGGATGCAACAAGATGGCTGTCTATGAACCAGGAATTGGGCTCCCACAAGATACCACATTGCCGGCACATCAATCTAGGACTTCCCCGCCTCCAGAACTGTCAGAAATAATTTTTGTTTATAGGCAACTCAGTTTATGGTAGTTTGTTACAGCAGCCAGACAGACATATACATACATACAAATTGCCCAAGATAGCCTGCAAGAGCCTTCCACTCCACTCAGGATAGCTGGGTTGGTGATTGCAGGTAAGAGAACGTGAAAGGGCTAGCTATTAACCTACAGGTAGCCAGGGTTTGAAGAGGAGTCTACCCCTGCCCAAGGGTGTAAACTTTACTTTAGGGTTGTTCAGATATCTTCTTCAGGGTACTTCTAGCACAACAGCAGTCTTATCCATTTCCTACCCTCCTGACAGCAATGAGGTCTATAAGGCAGCTGGTTGGATCCTCCTCCCACTTCTCAAAATGAGTCATGTTTCTCTTGCCTGAATTTTTCATATAAAAATGAGGCTGGTGCTCAGGAGGGGATATCAAGCCTACGTAATGATTGTGATATATTTATAACTTCTCAGATGGTATGATGTAAATCCAGAAAATACCATTATATTCCATTTAAACTGAATATTATTTAGAAAGAAAATACAGAGAATGAATGGTTGAGTGTGCTTCTACTTTGTAAAACACATGTCAGGGATCCTTGCTTCTTCTGAAAAAGATCTGAGTTATTCTCATTGCTTGCAGAATAAAATCCATACAACTTCAAGGACATTGGTAGTCTTACTACTATCTATGTCCTCAGCTGCCTCTCCTACTATATCCATTATCTACTTTTATTTAGTAAACTTTTAAGGAGCAGCTAAACCATCTAGCTAACCATCTAGGAACAAGATTTAAAAAGGAAAAAAGTCCCAGCCCCCAGGAAGAAATAGAGGAGTCACTAAATTCAATCTTATGTGCAAATGCTATGTTAAAAATCATGCAATAGCGGGCATTTAGATTTGTGAATTCACAGGGTAGGCTTCTTGGAGGAAATTATGGGACTAGAAAAGTGAGTAGGAGTTACTGGAACAAAGAACAGCATGAGAAAAAGCACAATGGAACGAAACAGTTAAATATTGTTGAATGTAAAAGGGATTATTAAGAAGTGAGATTGGAACAGTGGGCATAGAAGAGGACTCAAGAGGCAGACAGGAATATGAGGCATTGTTTGGCTGGTAGTAATTGGTTTGTAAGTAATGGGGAGCCCTTGCAGGTTTTTGTTTGTTTAGACAGTCCTGCTCTGTTGCCCAGGCTGGAGTGTAGTGGCACAATCATAGCTCACAGCAGCCTCAAACTCCAGCTTGAGTGATCCTCCCACCTCAGCCTCTTGAATAACTGGGACTACAGGTGCATACCAGCACCTCTGGCTATTTTTGGCTTTTTTTTTTTTTTTTTTAGAGACAGGGTATCACTACATTGCCCAGGCTGTTGTCAATCAAACTCCTGGCTTCAAGGATTCTCAATTCTCAGCCTCCAAAAGTGCTAAGATTAGACTGGTATGATCACAGCATTAAAAGACTAAAAGAGGATGAGAGGAGTCAGGGAAACCAAATTAAGGCTGCCTCTTTAGAATCTGCATTGTAATAACCCAACAGTGACAAGTGATAACTGTCAATACCTTCCAGGCAAAGACCACCAGGAATTCTCACCTGCAGTTTATTCCTCCTTGTGAGGAGGGTGACAGCACTCTATGGGAGATTCTGGGGGTTTCAGAAAGAAACATTAGAAAGGATTTGGGCTTGTGTTAGGTGATTTGGGAGAGGGTCCAAAGCATGGGTTTGTTCTGGATAGGGTGCTGTCAGGAAGTGGGTGCAATTCTATGACCAGGAATCTTAGTAAACCTATCTGTAAAGTAGGAGAAAGTAGATAAGAGCAGTCTTATCTGCTGTTGACATTCTGTGCAATTGTTTATGTGCAACAGAACGCCAAGGCCTTCCTGCAAGTGCCAAGGCCGCTACCAGATGTCAGGGACTGCTTCTCATACTTTTTCTACTCAGGTTTGATGGGCTTACTTCATATTCCTCAGATCTCAATAGTAATATTCATGCCCAATTCCCAATTCTTTCATTTTTTGTAGATTTTTGTAACTTGTTTTTCCAGGGCAGGGGGTGCTATATGCAAGTCAGTAAAACCCTATTTTGCTCTACTCGTCCCAGTTTCCCATGTGTGAACCAAAAAGATAACAGTTCCACTTGCCAGTTATTCGCACTGCTGGGAAATGATAAAGTCTGCAGAACATTTCATGTCTTCTAGAAGTACCACATAAATACAGAATATTGACTTTCAAAAGAGCTCAGTGCCAGTGTCAGCAAGTTCAGAAAAGGAAGCAGTTTCTCGGAAGCCTCAGGAAGCAGCTCCTCATACGCTGTAACTCATTTAGGAAGTGACTTTGCTTGCAAACAGAGCCTCGAGCTTCATAATTTCTAAGATGGATATATTAATTAGCTTGACTGTAATAATTATTTCACTATATCAAAATATCATGTTGTATACCTTAAATATATACATTTATTTTCAAAAAATTTTAAAGATATGAGTGATGTTCCTCACTACCCCCACCTAAAGGCTAGTCTCTTACCTCATAGCAGAACATAAAAAAAATTAACACCTACATAAGATATTAGTATTGTAACCAATACTAAAGCTTTATGCTAAAGACACTGGGTTTTAACTACTGAATTTGTGAGGATCCTTTTATTCAACAAATATTTTTTAAACTCCAACTATGTTTCAGGCACAGTCTAGGCCCTTGAGGGCCACATCAGTAAACAAAGACAAAAATCCTTGCCTTTATGGAGCTTCTATTGGGGCAGGGGGGCAGTCCATAAACAAAATCAGTTAAATATACATAGGATAGTATGCTATGGAGAAAAATTAAGCAGAGAAGGGAATAGGGAGTGCTGTACCTAGAGGCGATCAGTGCTAGCCTCACCAAGAAGATGACATTTGAATAGACTTAAGGAAGGGCATTCTGTAGGAAGAGGTTCTGGCGGAGGCAAAAACCAAAGCAACAGTCTTAAGGCTCCAGCATTCAAGGAGACCAGGCTGGCTGGAGCAGAAGGAGCAATGACTTTGAAGAGGTAACAGAGCCCATAGCCCATCATAGTATTTTGGTTTGTTCCAAGTGAGAGCAGAAGCCATGAAAAGTTTAGAGTCGAAAATGAGATACAAATTGTATCTCAGGGACAGCAACTTTTGAGGAGTTTTGCTATAAAGGAGAAATGAGGTGGTAATACAGGGGATGGCAACAGGTGTCAAAAGAAGGTTGGTCTGTTTATGAGAAATAATAGCATGCTTGTGAAGATAAAATCTCACCTTAAAAATCACAATTCTAGGCCAGGTGCACTGGCTTATGCCTATAATCCTAGCACTTTGGGAGGCCGAGGCGGGCGGATCACCTGAGGTCAGGAGTTCAAGACCAGACTGGCCAACATGGTGAAACCCATCTCTACTAAAAATACAAAAATTAGCCAGGCATGGTGGTGCATAATCCCAGCTATTAGGTAGGCTGAGGCAGGAGAATCACCTGAACCCACGAGGTGGAGGGTGCAGTCAGCCAAGATTGTGCCACTGCACTCCAGCCCGGGCAACAGAACAATACTCCATCTCAAAAAACAAAAATCAGCAAAAAAAGTTATTTACATCATTATTGAGGTAATTGCTTGCTGAGTAAATAGGCTACAAAAATGGAATCTCCTTGGTGTGCATTTCATTTTAATAAGTTACTTCTGTTTCAAAGTGAACCACTGAAATATTATGCATACTATGCTATGATGACCAATACTTTATCCTGCATATAATTAACTTTTTTCATCCAGATGGAAAACTTGCATTAATGTTGGTTACATGCATAAACATGATAAAATACATATATACTGGAGTTATAAAATGTTATAAACTTTGAGGTAACACGTGAAAACACCTCGTGTACATTATCTTGGAAACTGACCTTGCAAGTCAGTGCACTGAAAATGTTGAAAGTGGCTACCAAACTATTGCTGAGACTCTGGAAAACTTGGGAAACAATATATCTTCATGGGAGGGAAAAAAAAAAAGATGGGCACAATGGCTCCATGTCTGTGCTATTCAAGAGACTGAGGTAGGAGGATCACTTGAGAGTAGGAGTTCAAACCACCCTGAGCAACGTAGAAAAACCACATCTCTAAAAAAAAGTTTTTTTAATTAGGCAGATGTGGTAGCACATGCCTGTAGTCCCAGCTACTTGGGAGGTTGAAGCAGGAGGATTGCCTGAGCCTAGGAGTTAGAAGCTGCAGTGAGCTACAATCACACCACTGCACTCCAGCCTGGGCAACAGAGTGAGACCCCATCTCATTAAAAAAAAAAAAAAGAAAGAAAAACAGAAAACAAAAAAAAGAATACACTGAGTTCAAATCCAGGCTCTGCCACTTGCTACGTGTAATTCTGAAAAAATTCTGAACCTCAAAGTCTGTTTCCTCTCTGTAAAGTGGAGATATTAATAATAATACTTACTTCTTAGGGATTAAGTAGATTGAATAAAATCATGTACCCTGAGCTCAGAATAATGTCATATATAATGATGAGGAGAAGTGTTAATGCAAAATACAGATACTCCCTTACTTACCAAGGTGTTATGTCCCAATAAATCCATTGTGAGTCAAAAATACCATAAGGTGAAAATGCATTTAATAACCCAATAAACCCAGAAAGTGGAAAAATCTTAAGTCCAATAAATCCATGGCAAAGTCAAAAATCTTAAGTCTAACTATCATAAACCCAGGACCATCTGTAACTAAAACTGAAGTCCCTGGTTACAGGAAAGACATTTAAAGCTGTCAGTTAAGTATACTAACAAGCTCACTAGCTTAGGAATCAGAAGATCCAAGTTTAAATTACAGCCCAGTTTTTTTCTTGCTAGGTATGTGACCTTGGCTAAGGGCCAATCACTTTGCACTTCAGCCTCATTTAACTGTTAGGTATTAATAATTTTAGTTACCATGTATTAAGCCCTGACCATAAACTATGCAATCTGATACGTTTACATACAGACTCCACTCTTCACAACACTCTTCAAGACAAGTATTCTAATCTCTATTTTATAGATGGCTAAAACTGAGAGAAGTTAAACTCATTCAAGTCCACACAGCTCATAAATGGTAGAACCTGGGTCCATGTCCAAGTTATCGCGTTTAACCTGCCACCTGCCTCCCCTAGAGATCAAAGGAAAGTGTCCTGTGAAAGTGTTTTTTGAAAAAAAAAAAATCCTATATAAATGTAAAGTATTATTATTAGTAACCTATATCAATACAAATAATTCACAGATGGGTTTACGATTTGCCCCTTAGTACCTGGGAACTTCGAAAGAACAAAGGGTTACACTTTAAGGTCTTTCGTCTCCTCTTGGAATTTTGCCTTGACCTCGATTTCCCTTGAACAGACCTGATAAACAACTAATTAAAGAACTCCAGGTGCCGCTGTATGCCACTCAAAGACAGCTCTCTGCACTACTGAGAGTCCAGGGCAACAAAATTATGTGCTTTTCCTAGAAATGTGGACAAAATATTTTGTTGAGCTAACTTCTCACACCTACCTTTGCAGTTCACTTGGGTTAGCACAAATAAAGTGATCACATAAACGATCGCATAAACTAGTGCTTTCGGTCATGCCTGTGTCAAACTTAGTTCCAGGCCCGCATGCAATCTAATTAAAGCAAATTTCAGTCCCGTTTTAAGGATATGATGTAAAAGAGCTGATTTTCCTCATGAAAATTTTGTTAACTAGTCCCATGTGATTAAGTATGAATCTCTAGGTTATCCACTCTTGGAATAACAGCCCAGCTTTTTAAACTTCTTGGAAATACCACCCAAGGATTTCTGGTGTTGATGTTAGAAATGACAGATTGGGGGAAAGTGGGCCTCCGTTTCGTATTACCTGGAAGGCTCTTCAATTTTTCCCCCCATTTAATCTGGGTATCACCTGGAAGGCACTTCAATTATTTTTTTTTTTCCGTTAATCTGGGGAGATGACCTGCGTGACTCTCACGCCTGCGGAGGAAACAGGAGAGTAACGTCCAGATGAGGTGGAGGGTATTAACCTGCCCCGCCAGATCGCTAGTCTGGGAAGGTGCTCACACCTTGAACGGCCAGCG
The DNA here is from genome assembly GCF_008728515.1 of Papio anubis. Taxonomy (NCBI): domain Eukaryota; kingdom Metazoa; phylum Chordata; class Mammalia; order Primates; family Cercopithecidae; genus Papio; species Papio anubis. The sequence continues at coordinate 76,517,284 of NC_044976.1, read as the reverse complement.
GAATCCGGGACATCTGCAGCAAACACATTTGCAAGCGGAAGAAAGGTTGCCTCCCCCAACCCGCTTCCCAAAGGCCAGATCTCGGAGCAAGGGGGAAGGTGACTTCTCCGGTCGTGCCAACTTACCTTTTCCCTTCCCGGGAAGGCCCACTCACTTCCCCTCGGGACGCCCCCGGCGGACTCAACACGGCATCGGATTTCGCGCTCCGGTAAGCGCCGCTCAACCCTCCTAGGCCCACCAAAGTCCGCGCGGCGCGGCGGAGAGGCGGGAGAGCCTGAGCACCTGACGCCTTACCTCCGACGGCGAAATCTCAAACGCGCCCGCGATCTGGGCGTAGAGCTCCTGGATGCTGGAGAAGCCCTCCACTCGGCCCGTGGCGCTCCCGTGCGCCAGCTGCGCGTGGAAGACCAGCCTGCGTGCCGGAGCCGGGGACGCTGAGGGGCTCCCGCCGCCCGCGCCCGTCGGCTCGCCCTTCACCAGCCCGGCGGTCTCCTTGGACTTGGCCTTCTTCTTCCCCCGTAGCCTCAGGGGCATCTTGCAGGGCCGAGGGCGCGGGCCCACCTGCGCTGCCGGCCGCCGCCTCCTCCCCGCCGGCGCCTCGGACTTTGCGCCCCGGGCCCCGCGCAGGTAAAAGCAGCCTCTGGGCCAATGGCAGCCGCGCTTCCGCCTGGCTGCGTCGGGTCGGGGCCCCGACCTCCACCCCTGGACCGGAGCAGCCGCCCGCCTGTCCGCCCGCCCAGCCTCCTCCGGGATGGATCTGGAGAGAAAGAAAGTTACGCGTAGTCCCTCATCCGATCACCAGGTTTATCCCCACTCCTTGTAAAAAATGGCTCGATTTCCGTGAAGGCCTGAGGATGCCGACGCTGCGGAACAGTACGCCTTAGAAGGCAAACACGCTGGCCCTTATGTGCTTTTCATAAATCTGTAGTAGGCACCCACGCACGATCTGGCCACAGGCCTTCGAGTCCGTACGTCTGGGCTTTTGGGGATAGGGATTTAAGTAGAAGTCAACCTTCGTCTGCATTTTCTGCGTCTTACACTCTGCAGGGCAGAATTGGAAGAGAAAGTCACATAACCTTGAGCTTGGTGCTACGTTGAATTCATAAACACCCTCCGCCGGGTCCTCGGCACCTCTGAGTTTTCCTTTTGCCTATTCCCTGGGCCGCTTTCTCTCCCAACATTCAGCACGCCTCCAAAGTCATTTGCCCCAGCTCTGCCCTTCTTAGTCTCTACAGAGGACCTTACCTCATATAGTACAAAGAAAACTGAAGCCATTCGGTGTGAAGTATGAGTTCCCTCAATTCCCCACCCCGCGTTTATTGCATTGTTTTCAAGTCCAGTCCCCTCCAACTACGTTTTTTACAACAAAGCAGAACAGTCTTGAATTATTAGCTACGAAATTTCCTCACTTCTTCTCTGCTCTTAGACGCACTGTGATCAGACTTTGCCCCTACACTCTACTGAAATTTCACTTACTATGCAATTTCAATGGAGTGAAATCACTATCATATCTTAATTACCAAACACAAGTAATTATTTTAGGTCTTTATCTTACTTGATCTGCGTTGCCCATTTTATTCTTCTTAAATTTTGTCCTATTTTAGCTTACTTACCTCTCCTCTCCCCATCCCCCACCCTGCTCCTTGCTAACTGCTACTCTCCAGGAATTGTATTCACCGACAGTTTTTCCTCCACTATCTTCTCTTCTTACTTAGCTTTGCATGTTCTTCCTGTATGACCACATCAACATTCTCAGTTTCACAGAGGTTGCTGTCTACCAAATATCTCCACCTCCAGCTTATTCTACCAGAAAGGGAACGTACTGTAGGAAACTCAAATTGAGACTAAACAAAACTGACCTCATCATTTCTCCTGAATGTATCTTTTCTTTTCTTTTCTTTTCTTTTCTTTCTGATTTTAGTTAATAGGATCACCAAGCACTCCCAGACCAGACATTGTGGAGTCGTTGTATCAGGATTTTTCCTTTTCCCTCACCTCTCACATCAATTCAGTCCTGAAAATCCGTGTTTCTCAACTTAAGGTTAGCAGATGTACTGGGGGAGGAGAGTCTTAAGAATTCCTTAGGAGCCCAGCGCGGTGGCTCATGCCTGTAATCCCAGCACTTTGGGAGGTGGAGGCTGGCGGATCACCTGAGGTCATGAGTTCCAGATTAGCCTGGCCGACATGGTGAAACCCCGTCTCTACTAAAAATACAAAAATTACCCGGGCTTGGTGGCGCACACCTGTACTCCCAGCTACTCTGGAGGCTAAGGCAAGAGAATCGCTTGAACCCAGGAGGCGGAGGTTGCAGTGAGCCGAGATTGTGCCACTGCACTCCAGTCTGGGTAACAAAGCGAGACTCAAAAACAGAAAAAAAAAAAAAAAAGAAGCTTTAGGATAACTTTAACATTAACATGTTTATGTTTCTGTGACTTAGAAAAGTAATACAGGGACACCTGCACTGAGCCAGTGCCGCTGCTGGTGCTTCCCAGGAGAGCCAGGGCAACTTTCGACTTGGCCCTCATCCAGCTTCGTTTCTTCATCAAATCAGATAACAACACGCGAGCTTGTAGCCTTGTCCAGGAGACAGCAACAAAAGGAGCCAAAATAGTTTCTTTGCTGGGATGCTTTAATTCTCCATATGGCACAAAATATTTTCCTGAATATGCAGCGAAAATTCCTGGTAAATCCACACAGAAGCTTTCTGAAGTAGCAAAGGAATACAGCCTCACTAGAGGTTCCATCCTTGAAGAGGATGCTGGGAAATCATATAACACCTGTGCTGTGTTTGCACCTCATGGAACTTTACTAGTAAAGCACAGAAAGGTCCATCTGCTTGACACTGGTGTTCCTGGAAAAATGACATTTCAAGAATCCAGAATGTTGAGTCCGGGCAATAGTTTCTCCCCATTTGATACTCCAAACTGCAGAATGGGTTGGGGCATCTGTTATGACATTGGTTTGCAGAGCTTGCACAAGCACAGGCTGCCAGCTGTTGGTTTATCCAGGGGCTTTCATTTCAACCACTGGACCAGCCCACTGGGAATTGCTTCAGGCTCTTGATAATCAGGTGTATGTGGCCGCAGTCTCCTGCCCCAGATGACAAAGCCTCCTATGTTGCCTGGGGAGGGCTCTCAAGGAAGAAACAATCATGTATTCAGACACAGACCTTAAGAAGTTGGCTGAAATCCGTCAGCAGATCCCTATTTTTAAACAGAAGCAATCAGACCTCTGTGCTGTGGAGACAAAAAAGCTCTGAAGTTTATGTTTCCAACGTGTCACAAAACAAGAAGATATGATTCTGCAACATAATCAACTCCCTATTCTTTAATGAAGATCCTTTTTTTAAATTTCAGCCTTTTCCTTCCCAAGGAGCTCTCTATTGAGATGATAATCCTCAGCAAGCTGATATTTTCCACACCACATTAAATAGTTAAAAAGGAGCCTGGAGCACAAGAGCTGGCTCTGAAGTTCCTTCCATATTTACGTTGCCTCAGAGCACTTTGTGAAAGTAACAGATCTTGGTATCCTGGTGATTGAGTCACCTAATACAAATATATTTGTGTCATGAACCTCTTATCCCACTTGCTGGAGTTGGAATCCATTATCTGGAAAACTTGATCTGGTGCCATTCTTTTCCTAGCAGTACCTTGAAGTTCCATTTGTGGTCCTCAAGTAGCTATAGGACGTAAGGTGATAGATCTTTGGTGTTTGCTAGAGGAGGTGGCAGCCTCTCCCTTCCTAACAGCCTTTGGGCTCTTCAGATTTAAGAAGTTGTTCATCATTCAACCCCAGACCCTCCTGGTCTTTGGGGAAAGACTAGGTCAACAATGACCCCCATGGGAGAATGGCAGTGGTGGCATTTGGTAAAGGCAACTTAGTATGAATCTCTGCAAAAGATTTCATAGGGTTGAGTGTCTGCAAGTCCAAAGTCCCTTTTTTTTTTTTTTTTTTTTTTTTTTTTTTTTTTTTTTTTTTTTTTTGCTTTTTCCCCTAGTAAGACTTTCTAGCTCCATAGATAAAGAATCACTGTACCAAGTGATTCTTAGACTTTTTGGTCTCAGAATTCTTTTACACAGTTAAAAATTAAGGACTGAAGCCTGGCGCGGTGGCTTACGCCTGTAATCCTAGCACTTTGAGAAGCGGAGGCAGGCCAGGACCTGGCCAACATAGCGAAACCCTGTCTCTACTAAAAATACAAAAATTAGCCTTGCGTGGTGGCACACGCCTATAGTCCCAGCTACCCTGGAGGCTGAGGCATGAGAATCGCTTGAACATGGGAGGCGGAGGTTGCAGTGAGCCAAGATCTCACCACTGCACTCCAACCTAGGCAATGGAGCAAGACTGTCTCAAAAAAATAAAAATAAATTAAAAATTTTTTAAATAAATTAAGGACTGAAGCCCCGCACGGTGGCTCACGCCTATAATCCCAGCACTTCGGGAGGCCGAGGTGGGAGGATAGCTTGAGTCCAGAAGTTCAAGACCAGCCTGGGCAAAGTGGTGAACTCTGTCTCTACAAAAAAAAAAGAAAAAAAAAATCAGCTATGTGTGGTGTTGCATGCCTGTGATCCCAGCTATTCAGGAGGCTGAGGTGGGAGGATCGCCTGAGCTTGGGAGGCAGAGGTTGTAGTGAGCTGAGATCATGCCACTGCACTCCAGCCTGGGTGACAGAGTGAGACACTCACACACACACAAAATGAAGGACTATGTCAGGCACAGTAGCAGGCATCCGTAGTCCTAGTTACCCGAGAGACCGAGGCCAGAGGAACCCTTGAGTCAGAACCTTGAGTTCAACCTGAGACCCCATGTCAGAAATATGTATGTATTATAGGACTGCCATGAGTCTTTATTTATGTATGTTAACAGCTAGTGGTGGGCTGTTGATTGTTTAACCAGCTATTCATGAAAAACCCCAATTTTGCTAATTTTCACTGTGTAGATACTTCACCATGGCTGAGTTCAAGCTAACTACATGACACCTCTAAACAGAGTTGGGAATATATGTACACAATCAGCTCTCAGGAGCTGGTGTAATAAAGACATTGTGTCATTTAACCACTGGAAAACAGCATTGGGTACTCAGAACAAGAGCGAAAAAGACAAATGACTTTAAATATTTTAAATTTGTAATTGACACATAATTGTATGGACTTTTCTTTTTCTGTTGATTTTTTATAGAGAGAGGATTTCCCTATGTTGCCCAGACTGGTCTCAAACTCCTGGGTTCAAGCAGTCCTCCCATTTCAGCCTCCCATAGTACTGGGATTACAGATGTGAGCCACTGCACCTGGCCTGTACTGACTTTTTTTTAAAATTAGGTGTACAATTTGGTAAAGTCTGACATATATATATATATATATATATATGGAGAGAGAGAGCGATAAACCACTTCGATGAAGATAATGTACATATTTTACCACATCCTCCCAAAAAAGTAATGTAATATGTTCTGGTTCATCTAAATAACTCTTTGAAAACAGGATACTACCACAGAGTTTTAGGGCTCAAATTTGCATTCATGGTTATGATTGCTATAGCACTAAATAGTATTACTTTGTCTTGGGCTAATGAGACAAGAGTAGAGAAAACCTGTAATACTAAGCAAATGATGCATTCCTATCAAGTGAAAGCCCAATGACTTCACAATGCATTGTATGAATAAAAAGCTCACAGAAATTTGACTAAAGAAAAGTAGGAAGAGAAGTGAATCATCATAAGGTACATGCCAGGTACATTATCAATATCTGGGAGCATATGACAGGACACCAGAAGGTGTGAAACTAAGAAAAACTTCAAAGAGAAGAGTATCTCTCAGCCATGTCAAAATATCAAATGAAGAGGCCAGTGTATTGACAGGGTGGAAAGGTGGGATTCTGTAATCTTTTGTGTCCTTTCAATTTCTGAATTCTATTTTTTCTTACTTAGAAAGTGAAAGTTCCCCTCAAAGGCTATGTCGAGTTCACCTTTGCTGTAAAATCTCACTTAAGGAACCAGGTGTATTGGGCATGCTCACACAGGAAACAAATGGTATATTCAAGTTAAGGTATTTGGTGATGGTTTAATAAAGAAACTGGGCAGGCGGTGGTCAGAGAGTAAGCATAATATTAGTACCCCAGGGCTGTTTCTTTTCTTTTCTTTTTTTTTTTTTTTTGAGACAGTTTCACTCTTGTTGCCCAGGCTGGAGTGCAGTGGCGTAATCTCAGCTCACTGCAACCTCTGTCTCCCAGGTTCAAGCGATTCTCCTGCTTCAGCCTCCCAAGTAGCTGGGATTATAGGCATGTGCCACCACGCCTGGCTTACTCTTGTATTTTAAGTAGAGACAGGGCTTCACTATGTTGGCCAGACTGGTCTTGAGCTCCTGACCTCGTGATCAACCCTCCTTGCACTCCCAAAGTGCTGGGATTACAGGCATGAGCCACCACGCCAGGCCCCCAGGACTGTTTTTATCCCCAAATCCAAAGAGATGAGGAATTAAAAAGTTCTGTAGAGAGAATTCATTTTAAGAGGAGCTATGACATTTGCTTGAAGGAAACATTGCCAAGGCAATCTAGAAGGAAAGCACTTGGGGAAATTAATACCTTGACCCAATATTACCCTGAAAGCTGGGCAGAAGTTCTGCTCTGGCATTCCTTTAGCTGCATACCACGCAAGGTAGGGAACCCACAGGGGTAAGGGGGAATGGCCACCCAGAATTCATGCCCTCCTTTCTAGTCCACGTTCTACACACCCAGGATCCCTAATTTTCCTGTGCAAGTGGCCCCCAACCTGCCTCCAGAATGTGCATAGACTTCACCAGGGTCCAGGCAGCCAGCATCCCTGTGTCTGAGAGATGGCTGAGGAGCAGCTTTTGGCCAGGGTAAAGTGGGGATTAGAGAAGAACAGAACAGAGCTGGATAGAAAAAGAATGGGTAGGCTTCAGGCAGAGACCTGTTTCTCCCATGTCGCTATATTCCAGTGTGGAACTATTGAATTGGAGAACTCTGAATTTGGACTTATCCATTCAGATCACTATGAAGCTATATTGGCCAAAATAGAAATATAAAACATATATTATTTGACAGTTGATTACCAAGCAGTTTTAAATAGTTAGGCATACGGTATCTGGGTCTCTATTTGTACTCTTGTCCCAGGTTCCACAAATGTGCCTACCAACCTCATTCCAGTCCCACCCTCACATTATCTACCTAGACTCAACATTGAATTAAACCCAAGGCCAGAGGGAATGGAGTCTCTGCTGATATGGCCCAGGCTGCAGATGCCTCTAGGAGAGAGGAGAGGGTTGGAGGTTGGATCTAGAGATGTAAACAGAAACGGCTGGCATACCAGCCCACCTAGTCACTCATTTTTCTGAGTTCCTAATACACATCTATTGTACAAAAAACGGTTATTTACAACAAAGTTTTGTTTGTATATATGCTGACTGTTTTCACATATGGTAAATTATGAAATACAGCGAGATAAGTCCTTGATGATAGAAACCATATTTCATATTCCTCTTTGGTATGCTGTCCAGATTCTCCGATAGTATTATATGTATAACAGATATCAGTAAATATAATTGGATAACATTGATTAACCTTTGTTACTACTTAAGATAAATAAATTAAAAACAATTAAAAGTGTTAGCTCTTCATTTTACATCTAGGCTTAGAATTCAACCCATGTTATCAATCTACAATATTTCCACCCAGTATTTGGTGTTCCTAACAACCTTAAAGTATCAACTATAAAATCAAGCATGAGTCATTAAAAATTCTATGATTAATGTCTGCCAAAAGCAATATTATTTATAAGACATTGTCTTGTTTATAAGCAATTGTCTTATTTATAAGAAGCTATAAATGAATCATAAGATAAATTTACTAACTTGTTTTTCCCAGCAAATGTAGCCTCTAATTACAACATGTAACATTAGGAGTTCTGAAGGAACACACACTGATCACCTCCCTCTATGCCCCACTCTCCATTATGTATGTATCCAGTAAGCAAATACTTGGGAGAAAATAAACACAGGATTTGTTAAACCATATGCAGTTTTCCCAGGGACTAAAGATAGAATGTTTTATAGTTGCATGGCAACAATGAACAACTGAAGGTGGCAAATGGGGGAGGAAATAACTCTTAGCTGAAATTCAAGTAAATTTTATTATGAGTAATTGGAAATACAGAAATGGAAAATGGAAAGAGGAAAAGGAGGTGGGGTGATAAAGGGGGAAGAATATATTTAATAATAAGAATACGTAGTTGCTCCTTGAGCACCTACTGTGTGTCTGGCTTAGTCCTCAATATTTTACATGCATGATCTCATCTATGTATACTTAGAGGAAACCCTCTGGCATGGACTGCAGATTACTCCACATCTCCAAGGTTATGGTGAATAAACATTGAAGAGACAAGAACAAATGTGAGCAGTAAGCTAATTTAACACTAGTTCTACAATAACATAAATATGGAAAAACTGCATGAGATTTAAAGCACAGTCACATTCAAAGGTCACACATTTTAATCATTTAAGCACTGTATGCAAAACTAAAACATAGTAATAGTAATTGGTTGACATACAAGCCTTTGATGACTCAGAGTTGAGCAAATAATTTCTTTTATACAGACCCAAAATACTGGATAGAATTAAACTTTTTTTTTTTTTTATGAGACAGAGTCTCACTCTGTCACCCAGAGTGCAGTGGCGCGATCTTGGCTCACTGCAACCTCTGCCGCCCAGGTTCAACTGATTCTCCTGCCTCAGCCTCCCAAGTAGCTGGGATAACAGGCGCCTGCCACCGCGCCCGGCTAATTTTTTTATTTTTAGTAGAGACGGGGTTTCACCATCTTGGCCAGGCTGGTCTTGAACTCCTGACCTCTTGATTCACCTGCCTAGGCCTCCCAAAGTGCTAGGAATACAGGTGTGAGCCACCGCACCCAGCCCAAGTATTTTCAATGAAAAGAGTAACTTAAAGCTATTGAAGATAATCATTACAGTAATTTTAAGGCCAAGATATAGCAATGACAAAAAGAAATATAGTGTCTTTAAGAAAAAAACATTTCATATAAGAGTAGAAATTAATTATATTATAGACCAAAAACATGAAACCTGGAGTCAATCTTCCTTCCATTTGCTGGGGTAGGGGGGAGGTAAAAGACTGTCAACACCTGAAAGTCATTAGCTGGTAAGGAGATAATTTTCTCCAATTGTTCCATTTTTAACTTGAAATAAATGCAAATTATAGGTTCCCAAACACCGCCAAATATTTTTCATTTGTTCCTCAGTTATACTGGAAAAAGTATGCTAGTAAATGTTATCCAAAAATATTTTGCCACATTTGGTAATTAATTTTAGAACACTGAACTTACCCAGTACATTTTTTTTTAAATTAAGAATTTGACCTGAAAACCATCATTAAAATATAACCCTAATTGTTCAATATAACATAATTAAGGTGTTGTTGTAATTTTAGCAGAAGCAGGTCTGAAGTTTATATCTGCCAACCAAAAATGCAGAGAATGTTGATTTATATGGACTAGAGATAACATGAAAATCCAAGTAAAAATTTTTGGTGGGCATTCTGCATTCTACTTTTCCTTCAAAATTCAAGTAAACAAATTGAAATGATGAGATGTGTCACTTTTCTATAGTTTCCACAACTATTATAATTGAAGGAAGCTATTCATTATACCAATTAAGAGCACGAGTTTTAGATTGAACCGAGAGACCTGGTTCAAGTCATTGTGCTGTTTGTACAATGGTAATTGATTACAATATTGGGCAAATCTTTTCATCTCCCTTGGTTAATTTTTCATACTTAAAGATATTTAGTTCTTATAGCTAAAATAAATATTACATAAAACATATTGTAAATATAATTGTATATCAGGTGGCATAGTACCTACCACATAATACATGTTTTAAAATATTAGTTATAATTGCACAGTAGACATTCATAATGAAAATGAATGACATACTCTAAGATCCTGTAGTATCTTCTTTTTTTTTTGAGGCAGGGTCTTGCTTTATGTCATCCAGGCTGGAGTACAGTAGCACAAACATGGCTCACTGCAGCCGTGAGCTTCTGGGCTCAAGTGATCCTCCCGCCCCAGCCTCCTGAGTACCTAGGACCACAGGTATGTGCCACCATGCCTGGGCAATTTTTTATATTTAATTTTGTGTAGAGATGGGGGTCTTACTCTATTGCCCAGGCTGGATGTACTATCTTCTGAATCAAGTACATGCTCTGTTTTTTATCATAATTTTCATATGGCATATTTCATTGTACTCTTAAGCATTGAAAGTAGGCTATCAGAACATGGAATATATTTAAGTTGTTCAAAAATAATGAATGACAATATTCTAATTCAAGCATTTTAGACTAAGAAAAGTTTATTTAAATCGTGAATATAAGTTATAAGAGAAACGTTAAAAACACTTGCAATCATTTTGAAGTATAGTCAGAAATTTCAATAATTGGCATGCTAATCACATTTTTAATCTGTTTATTAAATCGAGTCCTGAGGCACATGTACTTGACAAATGAATATTTCAAGTTATCAACTAAACTATCACTCTGTGATAAACTGTATTTAATATTTAATTCAGAATAGTCTAGTTTTCTAAAATTATTACAATTCATTGTGTTTCAAAAACATTTTATATAATCTGCCTCCTTGGACATCTTTCTTAAATAAAAATATCAGTAAATTAATTTCGCAAGATGTCTACTATTTCAATTATTCAGCATAAATTAGACAAACATTTGCTAAGAAATTGTTTTCTATAAGGACTGACCTAAATCTTGGGGAAGAAAAGTCCATTTTCAAGGAAGCTCAATCTAATGAAGAAGATTAACATCATTATTAATTATGCAAGGCAGATTGTAATAAGCTCTACAAGGAGATGAGCAGAATAAGAAAATGACTGGTTCTCAAAAACATCAGACATGTCTCACATATGAGCTGGACCTTGATTTTGACAAATAGAAGATGGGAGTAGAATGGGAACCACATGAAGAGAAAAATTGTTGGGCATTCTTTCTTGCAGAGGCGAAACATAAGTAGATGGTTTATGTATGGCTTATCTTACAAACAAGCGTAGAGTTGGAGTTTCAATATGTAAAACGGAAAAGGTAAGTTGATATCAGATTACAAACAGTCATAAATACTAGGAATAAGTTTGAATTTTATTTTTAGCCATTGACAATAACCAATTATGTGGTTACTGCAGAACACCAGACCAGCATTGAGTAAACCCAGTTCAAGCTCTGCTACCCATTAGTTTGTGGCAAGTCGTTTACCAGCATTAGGCAACATTTTCCTCACTTGTTTAAAAAAATATATTACCAAAAGCTAAGTGTTTGACTGAATGACATGATTCTTTTATATACAAGAGTAATATAATTCTGTGATTCAATATAAAACTATAGAACCATAACTTTTTATCATTCAGGGTCATTTAGAAGGTGAAAATAGATTCTTCCTTCTTAAATAGAAAACCTAGAATTTTTCTATCCTGTGGTTGTTAAAATATGATTTAGTTTTGCTGATACCTGGTTCTAAGTTTGTCATAAACATTTTCTTTCTAGGGATTAAATCACATTTATGTTCCCCCAAAGAAAGTTTATCCCATTCTCTGCCAAGATTTCAGATGCTTTGAAAAAATCCAGAGAGACATCAAAGTTCAAAGCAGAGTACCTGGCATTTAATAAGTGCTAAATACTCATTGAAATGAGGTTTTTTCCCTATTTCTCAGTTCTACTGCTAACTTTAACACAAGCCCTTTACTTTCTTAACACAATCATTTTGATTGTCTTCCAACTAGCCTTATTTCTCCTGTGCTGTATCTTTCCTACCCATCTGCCATACGTCTACCTGTGAGTGATCTTGGTTAACTTAAATCTGATTCTGTTAGTCTCCTGTTTAAAACTACTTGTTTTCTGTAGTGCTCAAAGTGTAGTTCCCAAATCAGCACTATCAGCATCACCCAGGAACTTTTGTAAATACAAAATTTCTGATCCCACCCCAAACCCACAATCCATGTTTTACCAAGTCTCCCAGCACTCTGATGCACACTACAGTTTGGGAACTACTGGCTTATAGGATAAAATATAAATACCTAGGATAGCTTACATTCAGCACTGGTTCCCCACCTATTTCTCTACCTCTCTCCCAAATCAAATGATATACTTTAGCTATGTTACAGTCCTAAAAGTTCCTAAACACCACTGTGGGCTTTGCTCATGGAACTCCTAGAAAGCACTTTCCCAACATGGCAGCCTGAGAGTTCCCTGCTCATCTTTCAAAATTCACTCAGGTATCTGAAGTGTTGTGGCAGATATAGCTATACAGAGTTTCTGACAAATCCCAATAGGAGAATCTGGGTGCAGAGTCCTAGGATTTTGGAGTAAGCCATGTCCTCTGCTGCCAACAGGCTTTTTCCCATTGAAAAGCAGCTCCTGACTTGCCGGTGAGTTCTGGGAGGGACTGACAACTTCATGATAGACTACCAAGTAATTATGTGACTGGAGCTACTCCTCAACCAAATCTTCAAGTTGAAACCTGCATTCCATTATTTAATATGAGTGATATATGCAAGACTGGACCTAGATAATGACTAGTTAATAAAAGAGGAAAAAGTACAGGCCTGCTCTGCATATTACACTGGCACAGCCAGAAGTAGACAGCTACTACACTCATGGGTGGCCCTGAAAGACATGGTAACAGGAAATTCCCCCTAGGCTATAGAACTTATGGCAGTTCACTTGTCCACAGCAAATGAAAAAAAAAAAAATGGTCTGATATCTATTTACCTTGGCCCTTGATCCTCTAGCTGATAAGGTGAATTGAGGAAGGGGCTGCAACAAGGACCCTAGCCGAATCAGTTAGTTGAAGGGCGTGGAAGATGATCCCAAAGGCACAGAATCCCAGGCACCACGTAAATACTACTGATCATTCTGGTTTGCAGCTTATACATTAGGCAACTCTTGTGTCAGAGTTTTTACTTTAAATCCTTAATGAGAAGCCTCCTTGGGAGAGGAATACACCAGTCCAACAGTTTTGGAAAGGAAAGAGGAGGAGGAATGAATATCCAAGGACCACAAGTCAGTCTACATTTGTTTCCATCAACACTTCCTGCCACCAAGGCTTTTGCACTGCCCTGATAATACTCTGCAGTCTCAGCATGCACACCCTGAGCTTTTGTCTCCAATTTTGGCAGTGAAGTTGCAGGCAATATCTGTTACAAGGTAATTCTGGAAAAAGTCAAGAGCAGACTTAAAAAGCTTTCCTCTGACTAACCAGCCTACCCTAACACTCAAACTGGTTCAAAACAGCCTTAAATCTCCACAGGGATTCCTAGCTTCCATCTAGCTCTATAGTTTCTACAGGGCTGATTATGCGACAGGGAGCTTGCCACTCCCGCTGCTTTCCTATCTTGGCCGGGAACCAGAAAGCCTCAAATTCTCATGAAACACACTTAACATACAGTTTGTTCTTAAATTTTTAATTAATATTGAATGAATAAATTCTGGCAACTGAATTCTGAAACCAGAATTCTAAAAGTCCACTTTCAAATGAAGAGATGCTATGACTAATAGTAGCTAATATTTATTATTGAGCCAAGCACTATTATAGGTGCTTATTTCTTTAAAAGAGGTAATACATGCAATAAATGAAACAACTATGACTTCCTTCTGTGTTCTGCAAGAAATAAGAAAAAGAAACATACTTCTTCATAATAACTACATACAGTTGAAGTGCTTAATATGTATAATGATTTACCTAATAGGTCTAATATCTTCCAAATATATTCAGTCAACTAATACTCTGATATTTTTCATTTAAAAAGAAGCTTTTAGTGTTTCTGAAAATACATTTTCATGGCTGGGTATGGTGGCTCATGCCTATAATCTGAGAACTTTGGTAGGCCCAAGGCAGGAGGATTGCTTGAGGCCAGGAGTTTGGGAGCAGCCTGTGCAATATAGTGAGACCCTGTCCATAGATAGATAGATAGATAGATAGATAGATAGATAGATAGATAGATAGATAGATAGACAGACAGATAGATAGATAGATTTTTTTTTTTTTTTTGAGATGGAGTTTTGCTCTTATTGCCCGGGCTGGAGTGCAATGGCGTGATCTCGGCTCACCACAACCTCCGCCTCCCAGCTTCAAGCGATTCTCCTGCCTCAGCCTCCCGAGTAGCCGGTATTACAGGCATGTGCCTCCACGCCTGGCTAATTTTGTATTTTTAGTAGAGACAGGGTTTCTCCATGTTGATCAGGCTGGTCTCAAACTCCCAACCTCAGGTGATGTGCCTGCCGCAACCTCCCAAAGTGTTGGGATTACAGGCGTGAGCCACCATGCCCGGCCCCTAAAAATATATTTTTTAAAAAAGAAAAGAAAATATATTTTGATGACTTTGAAAAATATACATGTATGCACATACACCACTTAATGCAAATTAATTTTCTAATTTCTAACTTACTTATAAAAACAATTATTAGACAGTTCTTGGCTGTTGCCTCAGAGATGTATTTAAGTGGCCCATTTATTTCTATCCCAGAAGCACACTGTGGACTGACATAGCAATAATAAAGAGGATACTTACCTAAAGGTCTATGGATTCTAACAGGCTACACATAAATACTATCTGCAGTCTCCTAAAACATTAAGATTATACTGAATGCTTACAAATGAAAACCATTGAATATAACAACTTGGGAAACACTTTCCTCTGTATTATATTTGTAGTCACTGATGATAACCATAAAATTAAGAAACAATATGAAAATAAAATTTAGTCAGATACTTTTTTTTTTTTTTTTTTGAGAGACAGAGTCTTGCTCTGTCGCTTAGGCTGGAGTGCAGAGGCACGATCTCAGCTCACTGCAACCTCCGCCTCCCAGGTTCAAGCAATTCTCTTGCCTCAGCTTCCCAAGTAGCTGGGACTACAGGCATGCACCACCCCGCCCAGCTAATTTTTGTATTTTCTTAGTAGAGACGGGGTTTCACTATACGTTAGACAGGCTGGTCTCAAACTCCTGACCTCAGGTGATCTGCCCGCCTCAGTCTCCCAAAGGGCTGGGATTACAGGTGTGAGCCACCGCACCCAGCCTAGTCAGATACTTTTAATGGTATTTTGTTTTCTCATCTATAATCCTTAGAGGCATAGTTGTGATACTGGCAAACTGAGTAGAAATTTTTTAAAGTAAATTTTAAGTTTATTTTAAAATTTAAAGTAAATTTTTTCTCTGTTTTTTTTTTTTTTTTTTTTCTTTTGAGACAGAGTCTCGCTCTGTCACCCAGGCTGGAGTGCAGTGGTGTGGTTATGGCTGGCTGCAACCTTAACCTCCAGGGCTCAAGTAATCCTCCCACCTCAGCCTCCCAGTAGCTGGGACCACAGGTGTGCACCACCATGCCCAACCAATTTTTGTGTTTTGAAGAGATAGGGTTTCATCAAATTGCCCAGGCTGGTCTTGAACTCCTGGGCTCAAGCAATCCTCCTACCTCAGCCTCCCAAAGTGCTGGGATTACAGGCATGAACCACCACACCCAGCCCCAGTATATTTTTAAAAAATTTTAAATGTGATTTATTTGGAAGTTCTCTTTTCTGTAATCAGGGTAAAGCAACCCATCAGAAATGAACTCACTCAAATCTATTTTGAGCTAAAATCTAAAGAAATCTAATGAGAAGCTTAAGAAATTTGTTTCTTACTAAAACACCCATCTCTTTATATATGACCTTCATAAAATCTTTGGTTTATAAATTTATTTTTTCTAACGTTACTAGCATAGGTTTGCTAAAATACTATGTAGACAGAATTTGAAGGAAATCTGAATGTTATTGTCACCATTGACACGAGAATTTAATAGGGCAAATTCAATACAAATTTACTTTTCCTATCTATAATTATCTTAAGTTGAAGGGGGAAATAAACTCATCTATAAATTAATCAAAATAATGGTCGTTTATTAGAATTTGTCTTATGACCAAAAAATAGCTATATCTATTGCTGTTCCAACAATCAAATAATGAGTAAAAATTTTCCAGTCAGTAGTTTTTAAATGAATTTAAACAAATTGACATTTAAATTTTAAAATTTAACAATTACTACATTTATATCCTTATGAGAATTCTAGGAGTGTTTTTCAAACTGTGAGCTGTTTCACAAATGTAGATCATGAAATAAATGCAGTGGGATGCAATTAGAAAAAAATTAATAAACGAGTAAAATTTTAAAATGTTAGAGTCATTCTATCTAGGAATAGTAAGTAATGGTTTATTAAACTTCTATTTTATATACATATATGTAAATGAAATTATTATTTCCATAGGTAAAAAAAAGAGAATTTCATATTGTCATTTTTATAGATCAAAAAAGTTGAGTATCTATGATTTAATATGGCTTAAATATACACATACATTCACACACAATGTAAACTAGTAGATAATATTGTAAAATTTTTTTTTTTTTTTTAAAGATAGCGCAGATCCAAAGAGTGAGCAGCACCAAGATTTATTGTGAGGAGCAAAAGAACAAAGCTTCCACGGTGTGGAAGCGGACCCAAGCGGGTTGCCTGTAAAATGTATTCTTACTGGCAAAGAGTAACAACAAAAACAACCCCCCACACCCAAGAATGCTCTCTATATTACATGGTTCTAGAAAATAGCCTAAAGAGTTTTTATTTCTGAATTTCAGAGTAGTTTTACTTATTTATTAAATTTTTGTGGTTCATTAAATGTTTTACTATGTTATAAAGTGGGTGGATATTTGAAAATGTATTGTAAACAAGCTTTGTAACAAGCTTTTTAAAACAAAGCATTGTAAAATAGTCACACCACCTAACTTTAATGCCATGCATCATTTACTGTGATTTCTTAACATTAAAAAGAACATGAAGGTTTTTTTCTACCCTAACATTATTCATTTTTTATTTTTGTTAGGATATTTGCCGACACTTCCAAAGCTCTTAACAACACAAACTTCTGGTCCATGATTTTTTTAAAAATACACACTAACAAATTAAATTTTACTCTAGTCTGTTTTCCCAGGGTGAACTCTGGTATGATTGCTAAAGGTAGTTTCGTCTACAGAAGGATAGACCTCATCTAATGTCATCTTCTTCTAATAGCCGTCATCAAAATTATAATCAAAGCCAAGGCTAGTAGCTCCTAATCTGATGTCTCCACATCCCAAGGAGACTACAGAGGAGTTAGGTAATAAGTGATGTTACTTTCAGTATTGGAAATCACCTAATGGGAATCACACACCTAACAGATTATAGAGGTGAATTTTTTTAAATTGAAATCTTAGCCAGGTGCTATAGTTTATGACTGTAATGCCAGAGCTTTGAGAAGCTGAGGCAGGAGGATTGCTTGAGGCCAGGAATTCAAGATCAGCCTGGGCAACATAGCAAGGGCCCTATCTGTACAAACAAACAAACAAAAAATCACATTTTTGTGTTTCTAGCTGTTTACTTCCTGTTTATCAGTAGTTGACTAGCCGTTGTATTATGTTGGATATATTAAAATAATAGTTCTGTTTTTCTCAGAGGCAGGGCCTCACTCTGTCACCTAGGTTGCAGTACAGTGGCATGATCATAGCTCATGGCATCCTCGAATCCTAGGGCTCAAGTGATCCTCCTGTCTCAGCCTCTGAAGTCGCTGGGACCACAGCCATATGCCACCATGCCCGGATAATTTTTTAAAGTTTTTGTAGCGATGGGGTTGCCAGGCTGGTCTTGAACTCCTGACTTCAAGCAATCCTCCTGCCTCAGCCTCCCAAAGCGCTGGGATTACAGGCATGAGCCACTGTGCCCGGCCTAAATATTATAATTCTAACAGCTGTCACCAAATATAAATATAATAATTCTTAATAAATACAGCCTGTTCAGCACAAAAAAAAAAGTTTCATAGGGGTGGGGGTAAGAACATAATAAAAGGCCTATTTGGGGTAAAAAGGTTAGAACCAATGCTATGAAATACATTTTTAATGTAGCATACCCATGATCTTTAAAATTTTTATTATGAATCTTATCTGTAATTTAATTTTTATTTTCATTTTCAAGAGGTAAAGTATTTCAAAATTTAAGAGTATGAGGGAAACTATCAATACATGAATCAGCAGCCTGAGAAATATAGAACCATATGTCTTTTAACATCTTCATTTAGGCTGGGCGCGGTGGCTCAAGCCTGTAATCCCAGCACTTTGGGAGGCTGAGACGGGTGGATCACGAGGTCAGCAGATCGAGACCATCCTGGCTAACGCGGTGAAACCCCGTTTCTACTAAAAAATACAAAAAACTAGCCGGGCCAGGTGGCAGGTGCCTGTAGTCCCAGCTACTCGGGAGGCTGAAGCAGGAGAATGGCGTAAACCCGGAAGGCAGAGCTTGCAGTGAGCTGAGATCCGGCCACTGCACTCCAGCCTGGGCGACAGAGCAAAACTTGGTCTCAAAAAAAAAAAAAAAAAAAAAATCTTCATTTGAAAAAATTTGAACAAAAATAACATTTTAATTTAACATAATTTAAAATGTCTGAGTAAACTTCTCTTTCAACATTATCTCGTCCATACCTAGTATTGTTTATAGAGAACTGTATTCTATTAGGAGGTACATATGATAAGTATTCTCCATTTGCAAATAGGAAATACAAGCCTGAAAAGAAATGGTCTCTGTAGACAGCAAGAGCCAGGATGAGGGGCCAACACTTGACATTTTCTCGTCATATTTTTGGCTGGGTGCGGTGGCTCACACCTATAATCCCAGCACTTTGGGAGGCCAAGGCGGGTGGATCACTTGAGATTAGAAGTTCAAGACCAGCCTGAGCAACCTGGTGAAACCCTGTATCTACTAAAAATACAAAAAATTAGCCAGCATGGTGACGCATGAGAATCTCTTGAACCCGGGAGGCGGAGGTTGCAGTGAGTTGAGATCACACCACTGCACTCCAACCTGGGTGACAGAGTGAGACTCCATCTCAAAAAAAAAAAAGACATTTTCTCATCCCATTTTCTTTATCTGACATCTACATCTACTTCTGCTTTTTTGATATGTATTAGGAAACAACATCAACAGGATTTGAAAATTAGGAAGTAAATTATATATTTTTCTGCTTTTCGATAAAGGTTCCCATTTCAGGACTTTTGTCATTGCTGCTCCTTTTTCCTTAAATTTTCTTCCAACAACTGCCCGCTTTGAATCATTAAGGGCTGAATACAAATGTCTGTCTTCCCAGAGAGGCTTTCTTTGATGACTCTAGCTAAAAAGTAGCACACTTCTTCCCCCTCCAGTCAGTTTCCATGCCGTTATCATTCTTTTCTTAATGCTTATCATTATTCAAAAAAATGACTGACTTATTTTTCAATGCAAGTAATTTTTTTAGTGTTTGTCTTCTATGATTAGAACGTAAGGGCTTTAGCGGTAGGACTGTATCTCTAGCACCTACAGTGTTATAGCCTTGGCGTTCTCAGTAAATACTTGTTTAATAACTAACTAAAGGTGATTTGATAACTGATAAATTTTGATACCTTGAACTATTTTTGGTTTGTTTGTTTGTTTGAGATGGAGTCTTGCTCTGTCGCTCCAGCTGGAGTGCAACGGCGCGATCTCTGCTCACTGCAACCCCCACCTCCTGGGTTCAAGCGATTCTCCTGCCTCAGCCTCCCGAGTAGCTGGGATTACAGGCACCCGCCACCACGCCTGGCTAATTTTTGTATTTTTTAGTAGAGATAGGATTTTCCCATGTTGGTCAGGCTCCTGACGTTAGGTGATCCACCTGTCTCGGCCCCGCAAAGTGCTGGGATTACAGGCGTGAGCCACTGCACACAGCCTGAATTGTTTTTTCATAAAAGCATTCACATGTAAAAAATAAAATTTGTTAGAAACCATCAGTTTTTATTGTTGTTGTTGCTGTTGTTGTTGTTATTTTTGTTTGCTTGATTGGTTGGTTTCGTTTTTGTTTCTGTTTTGAAACAGAATCTCACTCTGTCGCCCAGGCTACAGTGCAGTGGTGAGATCTCAGCTCACTACAACCTCCCCTACCACGTTCAAGTGATTCTCCTGCCTCAGTTTCCCAAGTAGCTGGGATTACAAGCACCCACCACCATGCCCAGCTAATTTTGTATTTTTAGTAGAGTCGGGGGTTTCACCATGTTGGCCAGGCTGGTCTCAAACTCCTGACCTCAAGTGATCCAACCATCTTGGCTTCCCAAAGAGCTGGGATTACAAGCACGAGACACCGCACCCGGCCTAGAAACCATCTCCATCTGTTTTAAATACTTGTTTAACAACTTAATGAAAGGGATTTGGTAAACTGATAAGTAAATTTGATTTTATTTTTATTCCTAGAACTTTTTTCTCCTTTCAATATAATATGTTTTAAATTTTTTTCTTTTGAGATTCAGGGGATACATATGTGGGTTTGCTACATGGATATTTTGCATAATGGTGAAGTTTGGGCTTCTAGTGTACCCATCACCCAGAGTGAACATCGTATCCAATAGGTAATTTTTCAACTCTTACCCCATTCCCACCTTTCCTCCATTAAGAGTCCCCAGTGTCTATTATTTCCATCTGCAGGTCCACATATACCCACTATTTAGATCTCAAGTATTTTATTTTCTGTTTCTGAATTATTTCACTTTGAATAATGGCTTTCAGCTCCATCCATGTGGCTGTAAAGGACATGATTTCATTCTTTTATGGCTGCATAGTATTCCACGATGTATATATACCACATTTTCTTTGTCCAATCAACCATTGATGGACATACTTAGGTTGATTCCATGACTTTGCTATGTGAATAGTACTGTGATAAACATACAAGCACCAGTGCCTTTTTTAATATAATGATTTATTTTCCTCTAGGTAGATACCCAGTAGTGTGCTAGGTTGAATGGTAGTTCTATTTTTAGCTCACTGAGAAATCTTCACACTGTTTTCCATAAAGGTTGTGCTAATTTACATTCACAACAACAGTGGAACCTTTGTTTGTTTGTTTGTGACAGAATGAGACACTGTCACAAAGTGCAATGGAGTGCAATGGTGCAATCACAGTTTACTGCAGCCTCAACCTCCTGGGCTCAAGCAGTCCTCCTAGCTCAACCTCCTGAGTAGCTGGGACTACAGGGTGGGACCACAGCAACCACACCTGGCTGTTTTTTGTTTTGTTTTGTTTTGTTTTGTTTTAGTTGAGACATGGTCTCACTATGTTGCCCAGGCTTAGAACCTTTTTTAAATAAAAAATAAAATTCTTTATCAGATACCGTGACCTCCAATTTTTAATTTTTTAAAAAATCACTATTCTACAATATTCCTTGTTAGTAATACAATATTTTAAAGCTACCTAGGACTTAGAGATCATCTTATTAATTTTTTTTAACCAATGAGTGAAAGCTAAGGTAGTAAGATTAAGCAACCTGCCCAAGGTCACAAATGTTAGCTATTGGCAAAACCTGACTCCTAGTAGTATTATTTCCACCACATCGCTTTTCCTTCCTTCTTCTTCTTCTTCTTCTTCTTCTTCTTATTATTATTATTATTATTATTATTTTGAGACTGAGTTTTGCTCTATCACCCAGATGAGAGTGCAGTGGCATGTTCTTGGTTCACTGCAACCTCTACTTCCCGGGTTCAAGCAATTCTCCTGCCTCAGCCTCTGGAGTAGCTCGGATTATAGGTGTGCACCACTAGGCCCAGTTAATTTTTTGATTTTTAGTAGAGACGGGGTTTCACCATGTTATCCAGGCTAGTCTCAAACGCCTGACCTCGGGTGATCTCCCTGCCTCGGCATCCCAAAGTGCTGGGATTACAGGCATGAGCCACTGCACCTAGCCTTCCTTCCTTCTTAAGTGGGCTATATTTTACATAGAACACTCTCTAGTACTATATTATTATGCATTTTAATTATTCCGGCTTATACTTCAGAAGTAAGCAAAATATTATTCATTAAAATAGACAGAGAGATAGCTGGGCGTGGTGGCTCATACCCGTAATCCCAGCAGTTTAGGAGGCTGAGGTGGGTGGATCACCTGACGTCTGGAGTTCGGGACCAGCCTGGCCAGTATGATGAAACCCCATCTCTACTAAAAATACAAAAAAAAAAAAAATTGCCAGGCATGGTGGTGGGTGCCTGTAATCCCAGCTACTCGAGAGGCTGAAGCAGGCAAATCACTTGAACCTGGGAGGCGGAAGTTGCAGCGAGCTGAGGACGCACCATTGCACTCCAGCCTGGGCAACAAGAGTGAGAGACTCTGTCTCAAAAAAAAAAAAAAAAAAATAGAGACAGAGAGAGAGATATTCTCTTTCTCTAAAGACATTTGTTAAGACACATTATTACCAGTTAGGGCAACTGAATAAGTGCATGAATATGAACAAAATGCTAAAAGTATTTTAAAAGCAAAACGTGAGAAAAATTTGAAAACAGCAAGAGATACATGTTTGTTGGTTTTTTTGTTTGTTCGGGTTTTTTTTGTTTTTTTGTTTTTTTGACATGGAATCTTGCTCTGTTGTCCAGGCTGGAGTGCAATGACACGATCTGGGTTCACTGCAAGCCCCCATCTCCTGGGTTCAAGCAATTCTCCTGTCTCAGCCTCTGGAGTAGCTGGGATTACAGGCACACACCACCACACATGACTAATTTTTGTATTTTTAGTAGAGACGGGGTTTCACCATATTGGTCAAGCTCATCTCAAACTCCTGACCTCAGGTGATTCACCCTCCTCAGCCTCGCAAAGTGCTGGGATTACAGGCATGAGTTACTGTGCCCAGCTGATTTTTTTTACTAATAAAGGAACCCCAATAGTATCAGCTAACTTATAACCAGAGGAAGTGGGACAGCATAGTCAAAGCAGTTTAAAATAATAATAATAATAATAATCTGTTAACCAAGAATTCCATATCCAGCAAAATAATCTTTCAGAAATGAAGGCAAAATAAAGACATTCCCAGATAAACAAAAATGGAGAATTTGTTCATAGTGGACCCACCTTACAAGAAATATTTACAGAAGTTATGCAGGCTGAAAGTAAGTTAGCCCAGACAGTAATTCAAATCCACATGAACACACAAAGGACGCTAGTAAAGGTAATTGTGTAATTAAAAAAGACAATAGAAATGCACATTTCTTCTTCTTTCTTCTCTTAGCTGATTTTAAAAGCAATAGTCGGCTGGGCATGGTGGCTTATGCCTGTAATCCTTGCACTTTGGGAGGCTGAGGTGGGTGGATCACTTGAGCCCAGGAGTTCAAGACCAGCCTGGACAACATAGCAAGACCCCATCTCCATTTTTTAAAAAAGCAATTTTATAAAACAATATGTATATAATGTATTGTTGGGACTAAAACATGTAGAAATGCAGTATGTTTACCGATAACAGCACAAAGGGGGTGAGTGGGAACAAGGCTGTATTGGAGACATTACTCTGTGTGGTAAATTGAATCCACAAGAATAAATGAAGAGAACCAGAGCTATCAAGAAGGCTAATATAACAAAAAGCTATAAATAAATATTTGCTCTCCTGTCTTCTAATCTTCCCTCTTGTCTTCTTTAAAAGACATAAAATTATAAAATTAATCATTATAACCATGGGTTTATAACAATTATAGATGTAATATGTATAATAATACCACAAAAAGGACAAAAGGAAAAATAGAGCTGTATAGGAGTAATGTCTGTATCTCACTGAAACAAACTTATTAGAAACCAGAAGCTAAGCCTCCTAAGATGTACATCTTAAGTCCTTGAGCAACCATTAAGGAAATAATACCAAAAAAGATAATGGGAAAAATAATTAAAGAAATTGAAATGCTACATTAGAAAATACTCACTTCATGCAAAAGAAAGCAGTAAAGGAGGAATAGAAAACAAAAAAGTGAGCATATAGAAAACAAAAAGTAAAAAAGCAGATGTAAATTTCAACTGTGTCAATAGTAACATTAAATGTGAATGGATTAAGCCAATCAAAGGCAGAAAATGTCAGAGAGTATAACAAAAATGAATTCCAACTCTATGCTGTCCATATGGGACAAAACTTGGATTCAAAGATACAAATAGATCAAAAATAGAAGGAAAAAGATGTATCATACAAACAGCAACCAGAAGAAAACTGAAGTGGCTATACTAATATCAGACCAAATAGACTTTGAAACAAAAAATGTCACTAGGTAAAGGTAAAGAGGGGCATTTTATAATGTTAAAAGGGTGAATGATATTTTATAATCATAAACAGATTAATCCATTAGGAAGGTATAAAAAATTGTAAATGTATATATACCTAAAAACAGAACACCAAAATACATAAAGCAAAAAAATGATAGAAATGAAGGGAGATAAAGACAATTTAACAATAGTTGGAGACTTCAATACCCCACTTTCAATAATGGATAGAATATGTAGGTAGAAATCAACAATGAAATGGAAGACTTGATACTATAAACAAACTAGACCTAACTGACATCTATGGAATATGTCACCCAATAATAATAATAGACATTCTTAAGTACACATGGAACATTCTCCAGCATAGACCATACGCTGATGATAAAACAAACCCCAATAAACAAAAATTTTCATGTAATCTTGTTACTTCTAACTAATAAATCTTTTTTTTTTTTTGAGATGGAGTCTCGCTCTGTCACCCAGGATGGAATACAGTGGCACAATCTTAGCTCACTACAACCTCCGCCTCCCGGGTTCAAGTGATTCTCCTGCCTCAGCCTCCCAAATAGCAGGGATTACAGGCACGTACCACAACGCCCGGCTAATTTTTGTATTTTTAGTAGAGACAGGGTTTCATCATCTTGGCCAGGCTGGTCTCGAATTCCTGACCTCGTGATCCACCCGCCTCGGCCTCCCAAAGTGCTGAGATTACAGGCGTCAGCCACTGTGCCCTACCGCATAAATCTTAAAGAATAAAAATAATAAGTTTGACTGGGCACGGTGGCTCATGCCTGTAATCCCAGTACTTTGGGAGGCCTAGGTGGGTGGATCACCTGAAGTCGGGAGTTCGAGATCAGCCTGGCCAACATGGTGAAACCCTGTTTCTACTAGAAATACAAAATTTAGCCAGGCATGGTGGCAGGTGCCTATAATCCCAGCTACTTGGGAGGCTGACACAGGAGAATTGCTTGGACCCGGGAGGTGGAGGTTACAGTGAGCCAAGATTGCACCACTGTACTCCAGCATGGGGGCAGAGTGAAACTCCATCTCAAGAAAATAAAAAAAATAATAAGTTCTATGAGGGTAAGGAACAGGTTAGTTAAATTCACCATTACAACTAACACAGATCTTGGCACAGAGGAGAAATGAATTTTTATTCTGTGTCTATCAAAATTAATACAAAACAATAAATTTCCCCTGTCGTTCCTGAATTTGTGCAAAGCAGGAGAAAAGAGGTGTATTTGGTTATCATAAAACTAATACAATTTAGACACAAGGAAAAAATTACCTCATATTCTTGGTTCTGCCCCTAAATGATACCTAGGCAGAAACAACTACTAGTGGTAGAAAACACGTTTCTCATAGGAGGAGGGCATATGGTGCATTTCCACTGTCATGCATTTTATGTATTATGACCTCAATGCTCAAGTTTATGAAGGCCTTTATAAAGATCATCCTTATCTGTGACCCCAGCATAGCCTAGTGCCCTATACAAAAAAATTTCTGACACTGACAACAGCAAGGCATCATAATGAATTTGTCACTATTCATTAAGAGAAATTGGTGGCTTCTGTCAATCTCCTAAAATTATTATCTTAAATAATTCAGTGGATATGAGGGATTGCTTCAGGTTTTTCAGGTAGAACAAATAAAGACAACTATCATCTTCACAACCATGTAGCCATGAACAGTAGAAATAGCAGGTCGAAAATCACAATCTGGGCTTGAATCTCAGTTGCATCTCTAGCTGCGTGATCTGGGATAAAGTACTTAACAATGCCTGAATCTCTGTTTCCTCATCTGCCACATGAAGTAGTAATAACTATCTCACAAAATTATCAATTACTATAAAAAAATATTGGGCCACATATTTGAAAATGTTTATTATGAACTATGTGTTAGCACTCTATGCTCTCATAAAGTTAGTGTTTCATAAACTAAAATCAAAAGCAGGCAGGATTTTTATTTTTAGTTTTATTTATTTATTTATTTTGAGATGGAGTTTCACTCTTGTTGCCCAGGCTGGAATGCAATGGCATGACCTTGGCTCACCACAACCTCCGCCTGCTGGGTTCAAGTGATTCTCTTGCCTTAGCCTCCCGAATAGCGGGGATTACAGGTGCATGCCACCACGCCCGGCTAATTTTTGTATTTTTAGTAGAGATGGGGTTTCACCGTGTAGACCAGGCTGGTCTCGAACACCTGGCCTCGAGTGATCCACCTGCCTCGGCCTCCCAAAGTGCTGGGATTACAGGCATGAACCACCGCACCTGGCCTGCTCTCTTTTTTTTAATTTCTTTTATTTTATTTTTTAATGACCAGAAGAGTCTTGAATACATCAAACCTGCTCTTTAACCACAGACAAGTCACTTAGCCTTTCTGGGTTTACTTCTTTATCTAGAAAATGGGATTTTAAAAATTATTTCCAGCTCCAAATGTTTTATGAATTTTATGAACTAAAAGTATCACAGAAAAAAAGTTTAAAAAGTTGAAATATTTACTCTATAAAACTTCTGACTCACATTTTGATTAAGCTATTATCTAAAAGTAACAAGCCACATTTTTTTCTATACTTCTCCATAAGGGGTAAAAAATAAACCATGTATACATGAAGTCAGGTATATAGATAGGCAGTATACTACACTACACATTAGTAGATAAAAATTATTTTTGGATAAAGAATGATGTTTAGTCTTAACTCTTTGAGGTTATGTAAATAATCCTTGGCATATGAAGATAGTCCCTTCTGAGCCATTTACTGAGTCTAATCACATATATTAGTTTCCTTTACCCATCATAACTATTTGAATGACAGTTTCCCAAAAATAAACAAGCAAGACAAGTCTCCTTGTCTCCAAGGAAGGCTAACAATAGGCAAGAGTGATGAGCTACAGTAGATGTAACTAACTCAGATGCTTTCAGAGGCCCAGGCAATATAACTAAACATGTGAAGCAGCTTTATGTAATGCAATAGATAATGGTAGGTGAGTGGCAACAGAAGATGCCATGTCTTGCCTAAAAGCATTCTAATTAAAAAATAGTTTTTAAACCACTGAGCTGGCCAAACAAAACACATCTATTAGCAGACCATTAATCACCTTGGTTTATACTTGTTTTTGTTTTTGAGACAGGGTCTCACTCTGTCACCCAGGCTGAGTGCAGTCGTGCAACCGGACTCACTACAGCCTCTACCTCCTGGGCTCAAGCAATCCTCCCACCTCAGTCTCCCAAGTAGTTAGAATTACAGCACATGCTACCAGGCTCAGCTAATTTTTAAATGTTTACTTGTAGAGATGGAGTCTTACTATGTTGCCCAGGCTGGTTTCAAACTCCTGGACTCAAGTGATTTTCCCCTGCCTCAGCCTCCCTAAGTACTGGGATTACAGGCGTAAGCGACAGTGCCTGGCCGCCTTCTTTTTTTTCTTTTTTAACATAAGCAATTTGTGGTTTTTCTTTTAGGAAAGATAAACATCTTTCTTTATGCGATATATAGTACTTCAAAACTATTCCGGCTATCCAAGAACCTGGTTGAATTTAAAGAAAACATTTTTAAATAAAAAGTACTTTCATAATTTGAAAAAATAAATTAAAAAACTTTAAAATTCTACTCTTATTACTACTTTTAATTCAACATTCAACACATAAAAACTGGGCACTTACTACATGCTAAAGCATTGTCAATATCCTTTAAGATAAGAGAGATACTGGTGTACTGGTTTTGTGTAGTTATGTTAATTTATTTACTACTAGAATAATAATTCTCTGCTTTAAAAAACCTTTTAATCCAAATATTATTATATATCTATCTGTAAATATTTATTTTACCTGGGAGAAAATGCTTAATCAAGAAAATTGTGATAAATAATGATGGGTTTAAAACAGAAACCACTATCAGTCACCACATTGATGCTTTTCAGATCTAGATCTTTAGACTGGTGAGAAAATTTCTGTGATGTTCACACTTCCGTAGGGAGTTTTAACTGTCATTCAGAGAGACAGTTACAGAAGAATCATTTTTGAATTAGAGTAATAAATACAATTAGCTGAATTCTCTGGCATTTTTTTCAAGCATTTTCCATTTGCATCTCAAATATATGGTTACTCCCAGAAATTCCACTTTTAGGTATATACCCATGAGAATTGAAACACAAAAACTTGCACACAAATGTTCATAGCAGCATTATTTATAATAGTGGAAAAAGTAGAAATAAGCCAAATCCCCATAATTAATGAAAAGATAAACAAAATGTGGTATATCCATATAATGTGCCACAAAAAAATAAAGTACTGATACATGATACAACATAGGTGAACCTTGAAAACATTAAGCTAAATGAAAGAGGCCAGACCAAAAAAAAAAAAAAGCCATATATTGTTTGAGTCTATTTATATGAAATGTCCAGAATGGACAAATCTATACAGACAAAAAGTAGATGGTAGTGTTTTCAGGGGCTGGAGGAAGGGAAGAATGGGAAGTAACTGCTAATGGATTTAGGACTTCTTTTTGGGGTGATGAAAATATTCTGGAATTAGAAAGTGATGATGATTGTACCACTTTGTGAATATTACTAAAACCACTGAATTGTGTATTTTAAGGGTAAATTTTATGGCATGTAAATTATATCTCGATAAGTAATAAAGAATATGGCTATTATAACCTATTTATATTGGATTTCTAAAAGAATATTTCATATTCTACTAAAAGGTGACAGGAATATATATATATATATATTCCTGAAAACTATTTTATAACCAAAAACTTTGTTTCAAAACATCATTCTCACTATAGTTATAAAACAGAAAACAAAACTAAATTTTTTAAACGTAAATATATTTTAAAAATTAAAACACCTAAGAAATGCAATCTATACATATGAAAAAGTAAAATATTTATATGCATAACAAGTAGTTGCAACATTATCCATAAGCAGCAGTTAGTGTTTATTTTCCCCATATTTTGGTTTAACACCATAGTGTAGTGGTAGTTCATTCTTTTTAGGGAAATTACATAAAGTATATATAGCATATTAATAGTAAGTTATAGAAGACTGTATAACTGGAAAATTCCAAGTAACAGCATTTCCTCTAAAAACACATCTATTATTAAACAAATTACTTTAAACTAGCAGAGAACAAAATGAGCCTATAATTTATTAAGAACAAGATATATACTCAACTTGCATAAAATTACATATGGCATTTTAAAAAGTCTATTTCTAAAATATCAGTAATTCAGGCAATTGGGATTTCCACAGGAGAGAAATTGCCATTAATTTCCTTGTTATGAAGAAAGGTCTGCCTTAAGAACATCACAACGATGTTATTAAGAAATGCTACAGCATACTTTAAAAATCAAAATGGTGACACATATGTATCAGGATATTCTTTTACTGATACCAGCCCTATAGCAGCATTTCAGAAGGTGATTTAAATCTAATAACTGACTTGGGTTTTTATTCTTTTCTAGAAATACATATTACATGTATAGTTTAGTTAAGAATTTTCATTTCCATTATAAATGGGAACTTTTCATACTGATTATCTAAAGGTATAAGAAATTAAGTAATTGGATAGTCTAGCACTTTATTGGAAATATACCTACTGACTCCACAAAAACAACTTTTACATATAAGCAAATTACTAAAAATATCTGAATCGGGAGAAATGAAATAAAATATAGTTAATGGTTTTCTCTTTATCTCTAACTGTAAAAATCCCTTTTGCCTATTTATTTGACCCGTCTCTATTCATGCAATTTAACGAACCCTCAAAAGAATTTACACATCTTTATACAGAATTCACATCTACATCAGTAAACTGCCAGTCCTTTTATATTTTCAGTGCCTTATCAAAATATGGGTAACAAAGTTCTTCATTCTATGAGGCAGGAAGATGTTTCCTAAGTACTTCTTTGGATGAAGATGATATAGTATCTGGGAAGGACACCTCAAATTCTATTAGAAGGTCACCACGTTGGTCAGGATTTTTTGGAAATGGCAGCCCATATCCAATAATTCTTCTTCTCATTCCAGGTTTCACAATATCATTTACTGACATAGGTATGTTTCTTCCATCCAGTGTTGGTACATTAATTGAGCAGCCACACAATGCCTAAAATGGACCAAATAAAATAAAATGAACACACTTAAAAACTCAAAAATCTAAGCACAAATATTACCAGATGGTAAAGGATAATACCACTAAGGTAAAACTTTAACCTCCAAAAGAATAACAATAGTTATACATTTTTTTTCCTCATTAGAAAATTCCTTCAGAAGTCAGGAGCGGTGGCTCATGCCTATAATCCCAACACTTTGGGAGGCTGAGGCAGGCAGATCACCTGAGGTCAGGAGTTCGAGACCACCCTGACCAACATGGAGAAACCTTGTCTCTACTAAAAATACAAAATTAGGCAAACACAGTGGCGCATGCCTGTAATCCCAGCTACTTGGGAGGCTGAGGCAGGAGAATCACTTGAACCCGAGAGGCGGAGATTGCAGTGAGCCGAGATTGCACCACTGCACTCCAGCCTGGGCAACAAGATCAAAACTCTATCTCAAAAAAAAAAAAAAAAAAAGGAAAATTCCTTCAGGACATGCATTATTAGATATGTCACCAAAAAAAGAAAAAAAAAAAAAGTTAAAAGAAAAGTAAAGGATATATTCCACACTGCCCTGGAATGACATGGTTATTTTGAAGTTGCTATTAATACATTCAAGATGCAGGGATTGGAATGGGAGAAGAGGGAGAAATTCAGGACTAGAAAGAACAGTTTCTGGAAACTATTAGGACAAGAAATATATTTGTTTCATCTAACAAATGTTTACTGAACATTTACTATATGCCACACATTCCGGCTAGATGGTGAGCCTTATAGGGACCATGAACACAGACCTCAGCTCAAGGAATGCACAAGGAACTCAAAGAAACATAGAAGCAAACTAGCCATTATAGTACTGTATAGTGTAGGAACAAAGGTAAGCATGGAAGTCTTTTGTGAGAGAAAGAGCACCCAACTTAACCCCTTAGATTCTGGGAGCAGAGGATGCTTGAACTGAGCATTGGACCAGCAGCAGGTAGGTATTAGAGCAGGGTGAGAAACAATAGTGTTCCACAGAGTAGAGCTCAAGTATACAAGATAATAATAGAGCAAACTGGGCTGGGTGGGGTGACTCACACCTATAATCCCAGTACTTTGGGAGGCCGAGGTGGGCGGTTCACTTGAGGTCAAGAGTTCAAGATGAGCCTGGCCAACATGGTAAAAACCTATCTCTACTAAAAATACAAAAATCAGCTGGGCATGGTGGCGGGCACCTGTAATCCCAGCTACTCGGGAGCCTGAGGCAGCAGAATCACTTGAACCTGGGAGGTGGAGGCTGCAGTAAGCCAAGAATTTGTGCCACTGCACTCCAGCATGGGTGACAGAGCAAGACTCCATCACAAAAAAATAATAATAATAAATAACAATAATAGAGCAAACTTGGAGAAGTGCATATACATTTTAGGGGTAGACATCAGATTTAAAATTACTTATTTTAAGCTAAAGAGTTTGGACTTTATGGTACAGGTTATGTAGAGCAATTTAAGAATTTGAAGCAGGGAACTGCTATGACCATATTTGCAGAGTTACAATCCAATTTGAGAAATAGTGCAAATAGGCTGGGCGTGGTGGCTCACACCTGTAATCCCAGGACTTTGGGAGGCCGAGGTGGGTGGATCACCTGAGGTCAGGAATTCAAGACCAGCCTGGCCAACATGGTAAAACCCTGTCTCTACTAAAACTACAAAAATTAGCTGGGTGTGGTGGCAGGCGCCTGTAATCCCAGCTACTCAGGAGGCGGAGGCAGGAGAATCACTTGAACCCAGAGGCGGAGGTTACAGTGAGCCGAGATCACGCCAATCTGGGTGACAGAGCAAGACTCTGTCTCAAAAAAAAAAAAAAAGTGCAAATAAGAACTCAAGTAATAACTGTATTAATGCAGTACCATTATAATTTATAAATGTATATATTTATATGAACTTATAAATGTGTATTTTTATTAACATAAAGGTATACAAATTTATTATTTATAGTGAATTATAAATTATTTTCTTCTAATACCTTTTTGTTATGCAATTATTACTCCATATTAACAATTTTAGAACAAACCCTATATATAGGGCCTAATGTGTTGAGATTACCAATGCAGATTTTATAAAGCACATTTGTAAAAGCAGCCTCATAGTACATAATCCAGTTAGCACTTAAAATTGACACTTTAATTCTAAGTAACTAAAGTTAGAAAATATAATCACATCCATATAAGAGGTATAATACCAGTACTATCTTAGAGGATTGTTATAATAATTATTTTTAACGTATAATAGGCATTAAACAAATGTCAGCTATTATCCAGATACACTCCCTATGATCAACCACATAATTATTTGGTCTCAGGATTTTAGGTCCTACCAACTTACCTCTCGTAAACTAATTTTAGCAGTATAAATTATATTTGATCCATCCCTTTTAAATTTTGGATGATCTTTGTCTTTAATGATAAAAACAATGTCTGCTGGAATACTATTTGGTGTTTCATCTCCTTCTCTTGGAAAAGTAATTTTGGTGCCTTCTTTCCACCCTTTTTTAATTTCAATGGTAAGAATTTTGTCCTCGGATCTGTAACTCCTTCCATCAGCATTTAGCCTTTTTCGAGAAATCTTCATCCGTTTGGTACAACCACTATATATCTCTTCAAGTGATACTCTAAGTTCATGAATAACTGGAGGATCTTGTTTGAGGCGGGATGGCCCCACAGAATTCCTGTCTCTTGGATATCCATTCATGCTGAAACCAAAGGCACTAAAAGGATCACCATCTATTTCCATTTCTTCAGAATCTCTACCACCACCCATTCGTCTTCCAAAGAAAATTTCAAAGGGGTTGGACCCTCCGAAAAATGCAGCAAATGTAGCATGAGGATCGCCATGAAAGGTGTACCGGAAGGTACCTCCTTGTCCATCAGTACCTCCTGCTCCTCCTTTCAACCCTAATTGAAGAGATAAGCATGATTAGAAAAAAGCTTGCAACTCAAGTTAAACTTTCAAAAACTGTATTGCTAATAAACTTTGGCTAACTTACATTAAAATGTATTAATATTGGCCAGAAATGCCACTTTAAATACAGAACAGCTATAAAACTCTTAATGATTACATCCTAAGTTAAATTGTTAGTTTTCAAATTCTTCCTCCAAATTAGCACTCTTTGTTGTTGTTGTTGTTGTTTTGTTTTGTTTTTGAGACAGAGTTTCGTTCTTGTTTGCCCAGGCTGGAGTGCAATGGTGCAATCTCGGCTCACCGCAACCTCCGCCTCCCGGGTCCAAACGATTCTCCTGCCTCAGCCTCCCGAGTAGCTGGGATTACAGGCATGCGCCACCATGCCCGGCTAACTTTGTATTTTTAGTAGAGGCAAGGTTTCTCCATGTTGGTCAGGCTGGTTTCGAACTCCCGACCTCAGATGATCTGCCTGCCTCGGCCTCCCAAAGTGCTGGGATTACAGGCATGAGCCACTGCTCCTGGCCAAATCAGCATCTTTAATAATTTATTCCTGATTCTTTGTTCCTCAGGTAAGTAAGAAAAATGAAATAAGGCCAGGTGCAGAGGCTCACACCTGTAATCCCAACACTGTGGGAGGCCGAGGCAGGTGGATCATGAGGTCAGGAGTTTGAGACCAGCCTGGCCAACATAGTGAAACCCCGTCTCTACTAAAATTACAAAAAATTAGCCAGGTGTGGTGGTGGGCGCCCGTAATACTAGCTACTTGGGAGGCTGAGGCAGGAGAATCACTTGAACCCAGGAGGCGGAGGTTGCAGTAAGCCAAGGTCGCGCCACTGCACACCAGCCCAGGCAACAGTGTGAGATTCCGTCTCAAAAAAAAAAAAAAAAGAAAAGAAAAAAAAAGAAAAAGCAAAGAAAATTAGGAACTTCTTATCTTATAAACTACTGATCTGGCATGCTGAAATATATAAATTATATAAGTATCTACTTATAAATATGTAAGTTTTTAAAAGATGTCAGTTGGAAGGTCTTCAGTAATTGATACAAAGTATAGAACTTAAATATTTAATTTATATTATAATCAAACAATATATATAACATTTAAAAATATAAATATATTAATAAAATATATTGTAAAATACAAGATACCACATTCATATTGTTTATATATAAATAAAATAGAAATACGTAAAAATATAATGTAATAAAAAATACCATATTCATTCTAACTAGTTTTATTTCAGATCATCTTTTACTGTTTAAGAATTAAAATAGGGCCAGGTGCAGTGGCTCACACCTGTAATCTCAGCACTTTGGGAGACCGAGTCGGGTGCATCACTTGAGGTCAGGAGTTCGAGACCAGCCTGGTCTACATGGTGAAACACCATCTCTAGTACAAATACAAAATTAGCTGGGCATGGCGGCACATGCCTATAATCCCAGCTACTTGGGAGGCTAAGGCAGGAGAATCGCTTGAACCTGGGAGGCGGAGGTTACAGTGAGCCAAGACTGCGCCATTGCACTCCAGTCTGGGCAAAAGGAGCAAAACTCCATCTCAAAAAAAAAAAAAAAGAATTAAAATAGAACTCTGTGGCAGAGAGTAAAAAAATTCTAATAATGAAAAATAGTTTTTTAGACACTAAAATTGTCATTCCTTCTCTAGATGCCAAATTTGTTTATCTAGGCATACCACATCTTAGCATTAATTTCAATGCTTATGAGAAGAAGACTGAAATAAAGAGCTGTAAACTTTGACATGTAAGGCCTCTATATGGGTTATTTCTGTCTCTTGTGAACAATCCACCTCAGGCAACAATATAGTGACTTTTTGACCCTTTGCTTAAAGGTTCCACTAAGTAATATTTAACCCAGAAAAGATTATATTTGAAACAACATTTTCCACTATGTGTGAAAGAAATGTTCTACTAAAACCCAAAAAACAACAGTATGGTGATCTTTTAGAGGTCAATACTGACCAAGAAACAAGCAGGAAAAGAATCTAAAGATCATAAAACTATGAAAAATTCAACAGGTTAAGCTAGGAGATTCGAGTATCTCCAAACAGTGAGTGATTTGAAGGCAGGAAATATATTCATTTTGCATTGCTCAAGCATACAGGGCTGAAAATGGTAGGCATCCACGCTTAGTGAATGAAGGGAATGAACTAATTCCTAAAGTCCTTCTAAATCAAAACTAAAAAAAGTATCTTGAATATCAGTACAGAGAAAAAGGCAGAAGCAAAAACAATGTAAAATATAATCACACATATACATATATAAGAGATTTAACAATTTAAAATGCCACTAACACCAGCATACTTTAAAGAAACTTAGTTTTGCTTATGTCTTATTCTACATTTGGCTTCTTCCATTAAAAGGTATATATATACACTCTATTTCATCTAACAGAGTCTCAAGTGATATCTAAATGTTTACCTTCATCCCTGAATAGAAATCTGGAGAGACCAAGAGAGACCTAATAATCTGAAAATTGTCAAAATATGTATTGAACAATATATCCAAATAGCAGTTAGGGAAATTCCTTGTAGAAACTGAATGACAAGTATAAGCAGGACAAGATCTTTTCATAAGCAGCTCATCCAAATTTCCCTTTTACAAA
The DNA here is from genome assembly GCF_008728515.1 of Papio anubis. Lineage (NCBI taxonomy): Eukaryota > Metazoa > Chordata > Mammalia > Primates > Cercopithecidae > Papio > Papio anubis. The sequence continues at coordinate 76,481,486 of NC_044976.1, read as the reverse complement.
TTTTAGTAGTATAATTATAACTCCAAATGTTTAAAAGCTAATGGCAGATTTTTTTTAATGATAGAATAATATGTAGCTCAAGGTCATGACCAAAGTGACTCAACCAATGCTTAAATTATTCGAATCATTTTATCCTTCATCCCATAGACTTAAGGGAATATAATTACTTAACTGAGTTAAGCAAACTGGGTAAATCAGCCTGCCCAATCTAGCCTCTTATGAGACAAAATTTAAATACTTGCACCCATAATGAATTCATGAAAAGAAATAATAACGTTTTAATTTATTACGTCATGGGTTTGGCTTTCTCGAAAACCTCTTCCTCCTCTGCCAAAAATGGTAATTCGGTCAGAATTACAAAGTCCCTGAGAAGATTCATACAAAGTCTGAAGTAACTTATTAAAGCTGATAAAAAGACTCCAATGCAGCTTTGAGGTTTTCCTAGACACTATTAAACAGTCAACTATGCAGCTCAGACAAAGAATGAAGCTACTCGAATGAATGAAAAAAATCCTAGACCGGTGCAGTGGCTCACACCTGTAATCCCAGCACTTTGGGAGGCCAAGGCGAGTGAAGCATGAGGTCAGGAGTTCGAGATCTGCCTGACCAACACGGTGAAACCCCGTCTCTACTAAAAATACAAAAAACTAGCCGGGCGAGGTGGTACGCGCCTGTAGTCCCAGCTACTCGGGAGGCTGAGGCAGGAGAATGGTGTAAACCCGGGAGGCGGAGCTTGCAGTGAGCTGAGATCCGGCCACTGCACTCCAGCCTGGGCGACAGAGCAAGACTCTGTCTCAAAAACAAAACAAAACAAAAACAAAAACAAAAATTAGCCAGGCGTGGTGGCGCACCTATAATCCCAGCTACACAGGAGGCTGAGGCAGGAGAATCACTTGGACTGGGGAGGCGGAAGTTGCAGTGAGCCAAGACCGCACCACTGCACTCCAACCTGGGTGACAGAGCAAGATTCTGTCTCAAAAACAACAACAAAAAAAGAAAAAAATCCTACCAAAATTCATGCCACTATAACATACATTATTATGCAAGTATCACTTGCATTGTGTAGCATATAAAATTTTAAGTAACGTCACATTAACTTTATGGTCAGTTCTTAATCATGTGCATTTTTAACACTAATGGAAATGTTTAATATTCAATTGGATTCCCTCTGCTATTCAAATGTTTTCTAGACACTATCATCACTTTGTGTGATCAAAAAATGCACTAGAGAATCAACATTTGCCTATGATTTAGCAGGACTGCTATTATTTTACAACTAACCAGTCAACCAGTTTGCAGTCCCAAACCAAATACGTGTTTGCAATACTATCTATAACAATGATTCCCACTAATTAGTTAAGGTTGACTAAAAGTTTCCAAAAGAAGAAACACTGGAGAAAAATTCAGATTGCAAAGAAAAAAACATAGTACTTTAATAACTCTTACTCCAAGGAGATCTAATATGTAAAAATCCAGATTTATAGCAAGACTTCAGTTAAAAAATAATGAGATTCTGAGATCTTTTAAACAGTTTTAATTCACATCAAATTTACTTACATGTTTTCAGAACAAATAGTAAATTTTTAAAAATCCAGCTAGCTAAATATATAAGTTAAAGAACAGAAGAGAACTAGTATAAAGATTAATAAATATAAGTTTTATCATTTAAACACTACCTTTTAATATTTGAAGTTACTGAATAAATCATAAGCAATAACAAAATACAGAAAGTATAAAAAAAGAAAAGTTAGAGAACTGGAATAAATGAGGATGTGTTATTGAAAATCTTTTCTTTTAAATCTCTTAATACAAATTTCTGCTGACATCCACTAAACTCTTCAAGACTAAACCTAAAACTTTGGGAGAGAGTGGTTCAGAATCCAATTTTAAATTTCTGTAGTTCTGTGGTTTTTATTTCCAAATGATTCAACTATAGAGAAAATTTATTTTTAAAAAGAGATTTATTACATACATAAAATTAACCTCTTGTACAAATACAATCTAATTGATTATAGTAAATTGATAGAGTTGTATAACCATCATCAGAATCCAGTTATAGAACATTTCCGTCATTCCAAAGAATTCTCTAGTTGTTATTTGTAGCTAATCCCTGCTCCCACCTCAAGTCCTAGGCAAGAAAGATCTACTTTCTTTTTCTATGTACTGGCCTTTTCCAGACATTTCACATAAATAAAATCATACAATATGTAGTCTTTTACATCTGGCTTCTTTCATTTAGCATAGTTTCTGAGGTTCACCCATGGTGTAGCATGTTTCAGAAACTGGTCCTTTTATTGCTAAATAGTTCCTCATAGAATGAATATAGCATATTTTGTTTAATTCACCAATTTATGGTGCTTTCAGATTGTTTCCAGTTTGGGGCTATTATAAATAATGCTGCTATAGGCATTCAGATATATGTCTTTGTGTGGACATGTTTTTGTTTCCCTTTTACAGATTCCTAAAAGTAAATTTGAGGTATCTGTATTTTTTTTTTCTTTCCTTTGTTTTTCTTAGAGATAGGGTCTTGCTTGCTATGTTGCAAAGGCTGGACTCAAACTCTTGGGCTCAAGCAGTCCTTCAGCCTCAGCCTCCCTATTAGCTGAGACTACAGGCATATGCCACCTCACCCAGCTAGCCAACCGTTTTTAAAACAAAACGTTTTGAATTGTGAATATTCAGAACACAAACTGGATTACTGGTTCTTTCATGCCTAAATATATAAATTTAGCATAGCAACTTATATACTTTTCAGTTCATGGTTCCTCATTCCCACCATCCCAGCTCTAAGTCCCAAGACTGTAATAACTGAGGGGGAGCGGGAAGAAGGATACCAGGTAAATTAATAGTGTTTCCATAGCCCTAAAGTTCAGTGTTTTGTTACTACTGGAGAAACCTACGGAACCACGTCTGGATATAAATAAAAGGCAAAGAGAAAAAATGTTTTCCCCTACTTTCACAGTGTATCTAAATGGGATTTTTAATAGAATAAATGAGATATTCTGAATAAACGGCAAATAAATATAATACTTTCCTGTGAAGAAAGAATAATTCTAAAAAATAATTCAAATAACTTTCATTCAATTGTATTTCCTTTTTTTTCCTTTTTTTTTTTTTTTTTTTTTGAGACGGGGTCTCGCTCTGTCGCCTAGGCTTAAGTTCAGTGGCTCGATCTCGGCTCACTGCAACCTCCGCCTCTTGGGTTCAGGCGATTCTCCTGCCTCACCCTCCCAAGGAGCTGGGATTACAGGCGCCCGCCACCACACCCAGCTAATTTTTGTATTTTTAGTGGAGACAGGGTTTCACCATGTTGGCCAGGCTGGTCTTGAACTCCTAACCTCAGGTGATCACCTGTCTCGGCCTCCCAAAGTGCTGGAATTACAGGCGTGAGCCACCGCGCCTGGCCCATTCAATTGTATTTTCAAGTAACCTATAACTAGAGAATGGTATTTCTGCATAATATATTTCTATGTTTTAAAAAATGTATTCTCTCCTCACTCCTCCTATCACTTATATCAATTATGTAAGTAAAAAAAAAAAATCCAGGGTATACAGATTCAGGGTGATTTAATTTTTTAAAAAATTCACTCACTGTGTAATGCCCAATAAAAATTAAATAAGAAAAATCACTCTAGGAAAGCACTATTAAGAGGTAATGCTAAATCAAGAAAAATGTGTCATTTGGTGACTTGAAAATTCTGAAGACAAATATCCTTACTAAACCCTGAATCTAATGGCTTAGCCACAAACTTGAGCTATCAGTGAATTGTTGCAAAATATTTTAAATATAAAGCAGTGGATATCTGCTTTTTCACAGGAATTCACAGTGTTATTCCATGTTTGTGAATTTCTTTACAAAATTACAAAATAACTCCTTCAGAAATAGTAGTACATTATTGGTAGTATCTCAGAATCCTGCTTAGCTTTTGAGATAAACCAAGTCATGATATATTGGGTAATATGTATGGCCATGGGTATTATGCAGGATTGAACTGCCCAGTATTTGCCTTTTTCAATATTTACTTTGTAAGAACCTGACACTGTAGGTCCTCACCACACCAAAACCAGCAACATAAACTTCAATTTTGGGCAACTCATAGATCAGAAAAGTTAAACAAAACAAGAAGGAAAAAAACCCTCTATATACAATCACCCTGCTTATCTACATTTGATTTGTTTCATTCAAAATAAGCAGTCACTGCTTCACTATAATTTTAAGAATATATTTCTAGGAAAATTGGATGTTAAATGTAATAAAGGAATCAAAGGGATAACAAAAAAGTTTTCATAGCTACAATGATTTGAAAGCCAGTATTTTGGGGGAAAAACTAATAATAAAATAACTTAGTCCTGATGTTAAAAGTTGAAAATCCCCAAACCAGTACAAGTCAAAGTTTTTTGTGTTATCAATTAGCAATTTGAAATAGTCTTACTTCATAGCCCCATTTATATGGAAGTGATGGACAAACCTGATTTAAAATGAAGAATGAAAAAAGGATAATCTGAAATTATCCTCTTTTACTGTGCTCACTAGTTTTTGATCTCACAATGCAAAAAACAAAGGTATGGCAGGGAGAGGAAAGGGAAGTTGTCTTGTTTTTCTCTATACCTAGATAGTAAAATTTCAAAAGAAATAATGTCACCTAAAAGTAAATCAATAATTATTCTAACTAGGTGGCCATTTTAGGTCAAAAATTGTATTTCTGAGATCTCATTTTCTTGGCACACAATTATTGTTTACAATTAAGCTAAAAACTTGTTCTGGTATTTTATGACATCAGGAAAATTCTTTCCTCTCCAGGCAGAATGCCAAAAACAACTAGAAGCTAAATGCCTGCGCCTTCTGCTTCTGAGAGTCACAACTCTGTCTTGTTCAGTCTAAACTAGCCTTGCTATAAGAAAGGCAAAAAACTACTTTTTGTTCTTGTGAATACAGTATAAACTACTCAGAACCTGAAACGCCAATCTTAAGGTTTTAAATGACTAAAGACTCTATTGGTTCTGGCAGAAAATTCGTTAGAAAACGAAACAGGTTGCATAAGACTTTTGACACAATTTACTAATAGGTATGGGAATTCAAGGTTTCTTTTAAAATATACAATGTTAACATTGTAAGTCTAATGAAAAATATGTATAATACAAAATGCTAAAATAAAAAAGGCAAACAAGGACATTTCATTCATAGCTCTGCAATACTCATTCATATGATCAGAGATGAAATCTTGTTATTATCCATTATTTGTCCTTCTACTTTTGATATGACTGAGAATCCAATTTAAGGATAACCACAAGCTGAGAGAGAGGGGTAAAAAGGCTGGGAGAGAGAGAAAAAAAGAGACAGAGTCGAAGAGACAGAAGGATATGCAGAGAATACTTACCTTCCTCCCCAAACTGATCATATATTTCTCTCTTTTTAGGATCACTCAATACTTCATAAGCTTCTGCGACCTCTTTAAATTTTTCCTCTGCCTGAGGAGATTTGTTCTTGTCCGGATGAAATTTGAGGGCTTGTTTTCGGTAAGCCTTTTTAATATCTTCATCTGAAGCTCCTTTCTCAATTCCCAAAATGCAATAATAGTCTTTCCCCATTTCGAATGCCTTGAAATTAACTTAGATTTCCCTTTGTAAAAGAAAACAGTGTCCCCAGTCTTAGCAATAGACAGATTCTAAGAAAAATAAACCAAGCTGGGTATTTTAAAAGTTAATCAGCAATTCAGCTAGCTGTCTTAAGGCAGCAAGCAGACAGCGTCTCTGTATTCAATCCTTCCCCAACGGCTCACTTACAGATAAATATACACTACACGGGAGACAGCCTCCTTCTAGATCCTCCCATTTTCACTACGTGTCTCTGTACTTTCTAGAACAGCAAATGCTACAGGACGTCACTTTCCCAGCTGCCTCTAGTCAAAGTACTGAGCTATGTTTTCTCCTCCTCCACGATTAACTATTCATTTTCCGACTGGCTCTACCATCTTTATTTCCTAATTAAACAGGCCAAATGGGTTAACATGCCAATATTTCAACACAGAATGTCACAACTATATATTTATGTATTCCATACTAGGTGAAAAATCATTACAGTCATTAAACACCATATGTTAAAAGAAGTTAAAGTTAATATACAGATAAAAGGAAAGACAAATCTGCTTTAGGCATTAATTTTAAGCTATTTTTTAAGTATATAATAATAAAAACGGGTTATTTAAATTAGGATTTTTAAATAATTTACATCATCTTCAAAATTCCTGACGTGTATCAATAAGAAACGCCAGAAACTTTGTGTACTACTTTCACGTTGTTAAAATATTATCTATAATAAAATTCAAATGCATTATTTTAAAATAAGTAAAGGACTTAAACATGATTTTAGCTAACTATTTCTAGTATACATGAGTTCATAGTTCTGGCACATAAATATTTATTTTTGAAATTTTAGTATCTGGATTTAGTTACTTCAACTAAACTAAAACTGAATGAGGTCCCTGCCACCCCTCAACCCCTGTCCCTTGCAGCCACCCCACAGGGTCCCTATTTAAAGAATTTTGGTGCTGCAGGAAAGCTAGAACAAAGTATCAGGTTACAGACAGTACATACTCATGTTCCTTACAAGGCTTAACTGCAACTGGATCAATGTAAAATTTGGATATGCCACTTAAGGGGCAGTAGTATGAGAAATATTTTTTTCTTTCAAAAACACATTTCCCTAATTATAAATATATATGCATTGTTGGAGATTTTGGAAAACACAGAAAAAAAGTTTTTAAAACTCTCCCTACAATACCATTTTAAGTAATCCCTGTTAAATATTGCTGCATTTACTTCTAATCCTGTTTTCTATGAATATTCATGATTATTTGCTGTAGTTCTATAATTTTTTGTTAACAAAGTTAGAACATAGCATTTATATACCCTTTTGATGCCTGCTTTTGAAAATATAACATATTTTGGGTATTTATGAGACATTTTCAATGTATATAACTCATCTTTTATCTCCTGTATGGTTTTCTCATCTTTTCAAAAATGTTCTCATTTCTATTAGAGAGATAGATTAATAAGAAAATGTCAAAAGAATTGCACACAGTCCAAATACCTTGAGTCTGTAAACATTAAAAAAACCTTTATGAGGAAAAGAAAACGTACATATATGTTTAGAATATAATAAAGGGTAATAATGTGTTAACCTTTAAAGAAATGAGAACGCCTACTCTATATGCCAAGCAATGATGATTCAGCAATTCTTTCTGAATGTTCATCTTTGTGCATTTTGACAGCTATGATTTTCTACTCTTTAAAATTCTCTACTTTAAAGACATCTTGACATTAGAAATGTATAACATTGATCTAGCCTACCTGTAGGTTACAGAGGTTTGTCAGCTATTTATCAATTTTTTTAGCATCACCAAGAAATACTCAATGTCAAAAGGTACTTTCAAATCCAAAACACTTAGTGAAAAATGCTAATACCCAAAGTCACCTTAAGACTCCCAGTTTTAAAAAGCATATTGCCAAACAGAAATCCAGTGCAAGGATCAGTATCGCACAGAGTAAAAACATAATAAAAAATCACCTATTACAAAATTCATTTCCAAGGGAGTTCCTTTAAATATTCATTACCAAAGGAATGGTGACTTTACTATTTAACAACCGGAAATTGTTCTGGTGGGTAGTGTTTGTAGAAAAAAAAAATACTTATTTGATTCAATCATTTTCAGAGAGCTAGGAATATTATCAAAACTTGACACAGTAAATTATTTTAGAGAACCTGAAGACTGGGTCTTTCACATTTGTGAGAAATTGTATTATATCTTAACAGACAGAAAGAAATCTGGCTCCCTAGATACCGAAAAGGGTGAAAAGGGATTTTCACGTCTTCAAATATCACACACACACATAAGAATCATAGTAGTAGTAAAGTTGAAAAGCAAGAATTCACCTCAACATTGACATTTCAAGTTAGTAAGAAAGCAAATATAACTGTGATTTACGGCTATTAATACAACAATCTGGCTAGCTTTTGGTAAAATGAGCAGATACTTGCACACTTGTAGCTTTGTAAATAATTCAAACATCTGGCAATTGTAAAAGCCACTAAATATTATTTTAATAGCTCTATAAATACCACACCTGGAAATTTATCCTTAGAAAATAATTTAAAGACAATAATTATATTTACAAATATACCGATTGCAAATAGATGAAATAGGGTAAAGCATCAAGATGATCATCATTAAAAGTATATAGTACTTTGGAGATCTTTTACTCTTATATTCACTTTTTCAGACTGAGATGTCTTCTCTACTACTTAGGAGTTGAAATCCATTATACAATACGATCACTTTACATTAAATCTTGGTCATCCAAGTTTGTATGATATGAGTGCAGCAATTTTTTGGGGGGGCGTGGGGTGGGACTGTCATTCCTGCAAATCATTATGACAAAAACAGGAAGAGTATGTAAAAGGGAGAGTAGTGGTAGCCTGTAGGGGAAATGGAACAGAGAAGAGCTGTGATCAAAGCTTATTTAATAAAAATTATTTAAAAAATTATTTGTTTTAAAGGTAAAATAAAACCAAAAAAATACATAGAAATAGTGTATCTGAAATATTTTTTTTTTTTTTTTTTTTTTTTTTTTGAGACAGAGTCTCGCTCTGTCGCCCAGGCTGGAGTGCAGTGGCGCAATCTCGGCTCACTGCAAGCTCCGCCTCCCGGGTTCACGCCATTCTCCTGCCTCAGCCTCCTGAGTAGCTGGGACTACAGGCGCCCGCCACCGCGCCCGGCTAATTTTTTTTTTTGTATTTTTAGTAGAAACGGGGTTTCACCGTGGTCTCGATCTCCTGACCTTGTGATCCGCCCGCCTCGGCCTCCCAAAGTGCTGGGATTACAGGCGTGAGCCACCGCGCCCGGCCTCTATCTGAAATATTTAGAAATCACATAAATGCCTGCTTATTTGATGTTATAGGTTATATGAACGTGTGACGTTAAGTTTGAAAAGAACAAAAACCAGCTTGAGTTAGTAATTGACATACATTTTTTCCCTTAAAACTAAAGAATGCTGTGTTTTTAACAGGTATATAAAAATTAGCACTTGCATTTTTAAATTTTTACTTTACTACTCAAACATTGGTAAGATTATTCCATGAAGACATAATTCTCTTCCCTTTATTAAAAGAAAACTACAGTCAGGTGAGGTGGCTCATGCCTGTAATCACAGCACTTTGGGAGGCCAAGGCAGAAGGATCACTTGAGCTCAGGAGTTCAAGACCAGCCTGGGCAACATATTGAGACCTTATCTCTACTAAAAACTAATTTTTTAAAAAAATGGAAATTAATATAGTATTTAACCACAAAAAACTAAAAGTATAATTTGTCATTCAATTGATGTCATCCTCATCTTCTACTTTGACTTTATTCATATATAATAGAAAACAAGTTTTCTTTTTCCAACTCACAAATCATTTCTCAGTTTATAATAAAATAGTACAGAAAAAGATAAAATGCCATGAGTCTCAGAAGAAATTACATCAAAATTCAGATCATCACTTAAACGCTTGAGGACAAATGACTTCTCATATTTTACCAACGCACCTGTGAAAAACTTTTCTTGGCAATATTTAATTCTTAAATGGATCACATTTAGTCCTAAAAATTCTTTTAATTTCTTTTCTTTTCTTTTTTTCTTGAGATGGGGCTTGCTCTGTCACCCAGGCTGCAGTGCAGTGGCACAATCACAGCTCACTGAACCCTTGAACTCCTGGGCTCAAGTGATCCTGCTGCCTCAGCCTCTCAAATAGCTGGGACTACAGGCCAATGTGACAACATCTGGCTTATTTTAATTTTTTATAGAGACCAGGTCTCACTATGTTGCCCAGGCTAGTCTCCAACTCCTGAGCTCAAACAATCTTCCTCCCTTGACCTCCCAAGATCCTGGGATTACAGGCATATAAACCAGGGTGCTTGGTCCTTGAAATTTCGATCCTGGGATTACAGGCATAAACCAGGGTGCTTGGCCCATGAAATTTCATTCTTTACTTTTTTTTCCTTTTCTTTTCTTTTTTTTTTTTTTTTTTTTTTTTTTTTTTTGAGACAGGGTCTCGCTCTGTTGCCCAGGCTGGACCAGACTGGAGTGCAGTGGCACAATCTTGGCTTACTGCAACCTCTGCCTCCTGGGTTTTAAGAAATCTCTGCCTCGGCCTCCCGAATAGCTGGGATTACAGGTGCGTGCCACTACGCCCAGCTAATTTTTTTGTATATTTAGTAGAGACGAGGTTTTGCCGTCTTGGCCAGGCTGGTCTTGAACTCCTGACCTCGATCCACCCACCTTAGCCTCCCAAAGTGCTGGGATTACAGGCATGAGCCACCACGCCCGGCCATGACATTTCTTATACAGTGATTCATATTAGAAAATTATGACCTCCATTTCCCAATACTTCCTGTCCAAGAATAAGCAAATAAACTGAGGCTCTTTTATACTGTTAATAGTGCTTTAGATATTTGAATATATAACCTCAGAGTATATAAAAGTGATTATAATATTTGCCAAGGTGAAACCCAGGGAATATTAATATAGTGGTTAAAGCACAGATTTTGGAGCCGGAGTGCCTGGGTTAGAATCCTGGTAACACTACTTATAGCTGTAAGACCTTGAATTTAAATCTCTCTGACCTCAGCTTCCTCATCTGTCAAATAGAGTTAACTCTGTTAACTGTTAAGCTGGTAACATTAATACCAATTTAGGACTGTTGTGAGGATTAAATGGGATCAATGTGTGATATACTTAAATGTGATTGGCACATAGTGAGGACTACCAAAGTGTTAGCTGCTCTTATGATGATGATAATCTCAAATGAACTTGAAATTTTTTTCCAGAAAAATTACTACATCATATGTATAACAAAATGTTCTTATTTACAAGCATACATGCACACACACTCACACATACACAGCTGTCCAATTGGTATTTCTAAATATTCCAGTTAATATTTGCTACTCATTCATGTTGATTTTGTTAAAATTTAAAATCATTAAAACTTCCCATAGGTAGCATTCATTATATTTCAATTCCAGTGTTTATATTCTTAAAGTATATATCTTTGATTTTGGAGTCAGAAGATCTGTCCAGTCTTAATATCTGTCGATGCCTCACATATCTCACTTGTAGTAAATTACTTGAAAATTACCTAGGGGAAACCATTATTTATCAATTCCTCTTAAAGGGCTAGCATAAAAGAATAAAGACTTAAGAATCTGAATACTTGGTTTCCAATCTCAGTTATCCCACTTAACAGGTGAATAACTTAGATAAATCATTTAAATTATCTGAATACCTAACTCACAAAGATTATTGTAAGAGTCAGATAATACATGTGACAGCACAACAATTTATATGACATCTACATATAAATTATTTTCAGTATTTTAAGCTATATAAACTATTTTGCTACCACTTGGATGTTTATTGACAAATAGTCTCCTTTGACTCAGGAAGTTTTACTTGGCATAAAGCATTACAATAACTACCAGATTCACCCCCAAAGGAGTCTGGCATCACCCAAGATCATGCCTCTTGCCAAGTTCCCTGATCAGACCATTATCTCTGAATTTTACTATCTTCTCACACAGTGTTTAAAAAAAAAACAACAAAAAACCTGTTCTACGCCTTCCCCATAATAACATTTATATAACACTTTACAGTTTATAATATACTTGCATATGCTTTCTCACATGTAATCTGCACATACATCTGATACTCAAGTGATAAGATTTCAAAGAGCTTTTCTATAACTACAGTCTAATAATGAGCTAAGATATTCTTGACAATAGTTAAACATACACTGTTCCAATATTAACATAAAACTAGAGGGTACTAGGCTGTCTATCCTAATGTTTCACCTGTTTTTAAGATATCTAAATAGTTATATAAAATCAAATTATTGGCCATTTAATAATGGACTATATCTTACCTCTACATATTATAGTTTCCTAAAAGGCCGGTAAGCACTAAGAGGCATCATTACCATAGATTGCTGTAGAGCAAATGCTTGATGTAAGTCTGGAACTCAGACCCCCAATTCTCATTCCTGTGAAAAGGTTCCAGAGCATAATAGTTAAAATACCTATCAATTTTGTGATGGCTGCAAATGCAACTTTGTCTTTAGGGGAAAAATAGGGAAATTTTTATTTATTTATTGTGTGTGTGTTGCCAAGATACAGACCCATAAAATCTATTTATTTATTTATTTAGAGACAGGGTCTCACTCTGTCGCCCAGGCTGAGGTGCAGTGGCACAATCTCAGCTCACTGCAGCCTCGACCTCCTGAGCTCAAGTGATTTGCCCACCTCAGCCCCCAGAGTAGCTGGGACCACAGGCATGCGCCACTGTGCCTGGCTAATTTTTCTATTTTTAGTACAGATGGGGTTTCGCCATGTTGACCAGGCTGGTCTAGAACTCCTGGCCTCAAGCGATCCACCCACCTTGGCCTCCCAAAGTGCTGAGATTACAGGCGTGAGCCACCGCGCTCAGCTGAGAAATTTTAAAGAGATTCACTTATTACCTTATCTATTTTACAAGCTGAAAGATGTAAACTTAAGGCAAGTGTCTTTAAGACATTAAATCCTATCCATTTAAGCTTAAATTGTTCTAGAAATCCTACTCCCCCATGCCCCTTACCTATAAATGTCCTTTCTTAGAAAATGGCAGTAGTTTGGATTCATATTTGGAATTTGTCAATAGTATCTGACTGTCCATTTTATAGTTTTGATGGATACACAAACTGTTTTAAAAGTTGGTTATCATAGTGCACATTTCCTATGAATAAAGTATTTCAATCACTCAGCAAATACTTATGGAGTGCTTATTTTGTGTCACACACTATTTTAGGTGCTGTTAACTAGATAGACATTATCCTTGCTCTCATTCAACTCACATTCTAGAGGGGGAAGACAAACAATAAAAAGTTAATAATGAAATGAGATCGTTTTAAGAGCTTTAAAGATAGTAAAACAGAGGCCGGTGCGGTGGCTCACGCCTGTAATCCCAGTACTTTGGGAAGCTAAGGACCGCAAATCACTTGAGGCCAGGAGTTCAAGACCAGCCTGGCCACCATGGCAAAACCCCATCTCTACAGAAAATACAAAAATTAGCTGGGCATGGTGGTGCGCACCTGTGATCCCCAGCTACTCAGGAGGCTGAGGTGAAAGGATCATTTGGGCCTGGGAGGTGGAGGTTGCAGTGGGCCAAGATCACGCCACTATACTCCAAACTGGGTGACAGAGGGAGACTCTGTCTCAAAAAGAAGAAAAAAAAAGTTCATTATTATCCTTAACTTGGGCTGGAGTGGTGGGGATAAGAAAGACTTCAGAACAGAAAAATGTGAGCAAAGTCATTAAAGACTGATAGATTTTGAAAGAGAAAGGGAGAATTTGCAATTTGGATCAGGAACACAAAGTCAAGAAGCAAAAGAGCATAAAATGTATTTGATACAGCAAAAATACTGGTTGAGATTAATGCATGCAAGTTAGGAAGGCTTGCCCTAGGAAGCTGGCAGAAAATAAGTTATGGTCAGATTGTTCGAAGTTGTTATTTTTTATTGGGACAGGGTTTTACTGTCACCCAGGCTGGAGAGCAGTGGCATTGTCACAGATCACTGCAGCCATGATCTCCTGGGCTCAGCCTCCCAAGTAACTGGGATTACAGGCTAACGTCACCACTACATCTGGCTAATATATATACATACATATTTTGTAAAGACAGGTTCTCACTATGTTTCCCAGGCTGGTCTCGAACTCCTGGGCTTAAGCAATCCTCCTGTCTCAACCTCCCAGTGTTGGGATTACAGGCATGAGCAACTGCACCCAGCTGAAAGTTTTTAATGTCACACTTGATGACTGCTCTTTCATGCTCTTCAAAAAGCACTAATTCAATAGTTTGGTCTTTGAAAAAAAATTACTTGTAAGAGGTTGCTTCATTTCTTAAGTGTCCATTTATTTCCAAACCAATGAAATCACTTCTCTGGTTGTCAGTAAGGTAAAGGGTTCTTAACAAAGTTTCATTAATAATTTGTAAGCTTCCTGGCCAGGTGCTGTGGCTCACACCTGTGGTTCTAGCTACTCTAGAGGCTGAGGCAGGAGGATCACTTGAGCCCAGGAGATTAAGATTGCAGTGAGCCACGATCGCAGTCCACCCGGGTGACAGAGATTCTGGCTCAAATAATAATAATTTGTAAGCCTCCAAGAGCACCAACATAAGATGGCAAACTAACTTGAAATGGTTAGTAGGAAAAAAAAATTTTAGTCATAATTCTCTGTGGACTATTGTCTGTATCATCAAAATTTCCATTTTATCACTATAGTAATGTTACTAATTCCCCAGGTTTTCAAATTTTGACACTGTGTCATGGCTTGGTTTTATAATACTTTCCCTGAAGGAAGCACTATAATATACACATTTAAATTTTTTGTCTAGTGGAATTTAAAACAATATTTTAAACTAAGTTTAAATAATTAAAAAGTACACGCCTTTCAAAAAATAAGAAAATAAACTTGCTTTAAATGTATAAAAATTACTAGATTTGGAGACACCTAGGGATCAGACATATTTTATACTTAAAAAAATAAATCAGCCACGTGCAGTAGCTCACACCTGTAATCCCAGTACTTTAGAAGCACGAGGTGAGAGGATCACTTGGGCCCAGGAGTTTGAGACTAGCCTGGGCAACAAAGTGAGAACTCCATCCCTACAAAAAAAATTTACAAATTAGCCAGGCATGGTGGCGTGTGCCTGTAGTCCCAGGTACTCAGGAGGCTGCTGAGGCAGGAGGATGGCTTGAGTCCAGGAGGTCAAGGCTGCATATGGGCCATGATCATGCCACTGTATTCAAACCTGAGTGACAGAGTAAGACCCTGTATCCAAAAAATATATATATATATATACACACACACATATACTTTCCTTTTTGGGGGCATATAGAACTAACTTATTCTAACTGGGATGAATAAAATATTCAAGCAACAACTAGCCCTTCTTTCTTACCCTCTTTTACAAGAAGTCCTTAAAAGCTTGCTAATGACTAGTGAATGTACAGTGAGCTAATATACTTTTCTGGCATTCTGAAATAATTTAAAAGAAAGAGGTTTTTTTTGTTTTTTGAGACAGACTCTCTGTTGCCCAGGCTGGAGTGCAATGGCACAGTCTGGGCTCACTGTAACCTCCACCTCCCGAGTTCAAGTGATTCTCCTATTTCAGCCTCCCAAGTAGCGGGGACTACAGGCATGTGCCACAACACCTGGCTAATTTAAAATGAAGTGTTCTTTACACTGATTTTAAACACTGAGTTAGGCCCAGGATGATAGCTCACACCTATAATCCCAGTACTTTAGGAGGCCAAGGCAAAAGGATCACTTGAGTCTAGTAGTTCAAGACCAGCTGAGCGACATAGTGAGACCTCGTATCTACAAAAAATAAAACAAATTAGCCAGGTGTGGTGGCATGCACCTATAGTCCTAGCTACTTGGGCAGCTGAGGCAGGAGGATCACTTGAGCCCAGGGAGTTGAGGCTGCAATGAGCCATGATCACGACGTCACTGCACTTCAAGTCTGGGCAACAGAGCAAGACTGTCTCAAAACGAAAAAACAAAACCAAAAACACCGTATTAGCCAAAAAGTTAAAAAAAGAGCTACAGAGTTTCTAGATCATTTCAAATGGGTCTTTATAAACTAATATTTCATTATAACACTTTTCCTGTGTTGAAAGATCACACTATTTAGACCAGTGCTGTCCAACAGAAATATAAAGCAAGCTACAAACGCAAGCCACATTTCTAGAAACTATATTTTAAAAGTAAAAAGAAACGTGAAATTAATTTTAATAATGTATTTTATTTAACCTAGTAAATCCAAAATATTATAATTGCAGCATTTAATCAAAATACAAATTATCAATGAAACACTTTACATTCTTTATTTTTTGTACTAAATATTTGAAATACAGTACGTATTTTACACTTTGACCTCAATTCAGATAGGTACATTTCAGTAGCTTAACAGCCTCATGTGGCTAGTGGCTACTGTGTTGGACAGTGCAGATCTAGCGGTTCCTTCTAGTCAGTAGTGTTATAATCCAGTTTTTCAGAAACCTCAGCCTGTGAACCTCAGCCCAAGTATACCACATATACATACCTCTCACATGCACACTTAGGGTAAATAAAGTCTTAACAGGTAAACTCGAAAAAGATGTTCATTTTTACTTATAAAATAGTATTACATCGTTCATCTATATAAAAGATGTGAGCATTTTTTTCAAAATAATACTTTACACTTAAAGTAGTAGGAATGGATTTACACACACTTAGTTGACATATACTTTCACAATGTTTAACTGTAAAAGCAACACTAGGAAATGAGGAATCTATGTGATTTTCACTTTTATGTTTTCTAAAATGTCTCTTCTCATACTCTTTTCTTATATGTGGCCTGAGATGTTACCTTAACTGGCTCATGAGAAAAAGGAGAGTAGTTTAAAAAAAAAAAGAGAGACAGAGAGAGAGTTTAAGGAGTACAGAGAAAAAAAATGTCTGTAGCCCAAGAGATAAGGCAGGAGGAGAGGATATGCAGCTGTTTCACTGAACTATTAGGCTCTTAGTCAAGACTGCAACAGATTATTTAGCAAGTTTGTTCAGCTAATTGTTTACAATTCTCGAATAATTTTTTTCTTTTTTTTTTTTTTTTTTTTGAGACAGTCTTGCTCTGTCACCCAGGCTAGAGTGCAGTGGTTTGATTATGGTTCACTGGAGTTTCAGCCTCTGGGGCTCAAGCAGTCCTCCCAACTCAGCCTTCCAAATAGCTGGGACTACAGGCATGTGCCACCATGGCTAGCTATTTTTTTTTCTTTCTTTCTTTTGTAGATACAGGGTCTCCCTATTTTGCTCAGGCTAGTCTTGAACTCCTGGGCTGAAGCTATCTTCCCACCTCAGCCTCCCAAAGTGCTAGGATTACAGGTGTGAGCCATTGTGCCTGGCCTCTCAAATGATTTAATTTAAATCAGTACCAGACTTTAACTATGAATTATCTTTATAGTATATTGCATCCATTAAGACATAATCATCAAACCACTGCTACCATGGAGACTTAACTATGATTCAAAGACTTTAATAATGGCTAACAAATACAAGTATTAGAACATTTATATAAATAAGCCAACATGTCCTATAGCATTTACCAACTACCATAAAATTCAGCCATTGACTACCTAATCCCAAATGCATGAGCTTGAACTATTGTAACTGTCTAAAGAAGGATATTTATAGTAAGAGAAAAAAAATAGGATCTCTAAAATAATTTAACTGTAAATGGATGGGTTTTAATGTTCAAGTTATTAACATTTCAAAAATATAACCTTTTTATTATCTAGGTCAAATCAGCATACCAAGCCAACCATTACTGAGACCCCGCTGTGCTATACTATTACATGTAACATGAAGGATACAACAGTATAATACATAGTCCCTACCATTAAGGAGTTTATACTATAACTAGGCCAGGCACGGTGGCTCAAGCCTGTATCCCAGCACCTTAGAAGGCCAAGGAGGGCAGATCAATTGAAGTCAGGAGTTCAAGACCAGCCTGGCCAGCATGGTGAAACTCCATCTCTACTAAAAATACAAAAAAATTAGCCAGATGTGGTGGCACACACTTGTAGTCCCAGCTACTTGGGAGGCTGAGGCAGGAGAATTGCTTAAACCCGGGAGGTGGAGGTTGCAGTGAGCCAAGATCGTTCCCCTGCACTCCAGCCTGGGTAACAGAGTGAGACTCCGTCTCAAAAAAGAGAAAAAAAAGAAAAAGGAGTTTATACTGTAACTACATAAAGTAATACGTACTGTCTATTGTTGCTTTTGCCAGACAGTGGTAGAGCTGAGTAGTTGCAGTAGAGACTGTATGGCCCACAAGGCCTAAAATAGTTACCGTCTGGCCCTTACCAGGAAACGTTTGCCAACTTCTGCTTTATACAAATTATTCTTCACTGGAGGGAGAGGAAAGTCTAAATAAAGCACTAAACATGATAAAATTTTATTGCATCTAGCAAACTTTAAAAACTATAGTTTTTACAATAAACACTCAGAAATACGCCAGGCGCAGTGGCTCAAGCCTGCAATCCTAGCACTTCGGGAGGCTGAGGCGGACAGATGACCTGAGGTCAGGAGTTTGAGACCAGCCTGGCCAACGTGGTGAAACCCTGTCTCTACTAAAAATACAAAAATTAGCCAGGTGTGGTAGCACATGCCTGTAATTCCAGCTACTCAGGAGGCTGAGGCAGGATAATCGCCTGCACCTGGGAGACAGAGGTTGTAGTGAGTTGAGATTGCACCATTGCACTCCAGCCTGGGCAACAGAGACTCTGTCTCAAAAAAAAATAATAAAGGTCAACATGCTTTTGCTTGTCCGACGGTAAAATGAAACTTACATGCTGATTCTCAACCTGGACATAAATGCTAAAGGGAATATATTAGAATATTTAAAGTGTGAGGTGAGATGCTTATCAAAAAGGGTGGCATATGTTTTAAAAGGCAGAGAAAGACTGTTTTAATAATCATACCTCTGTATTGTTCCCCTTGACCATTCCCATCTAATTCATCGGTTCTAGTCATAAATGATTTTGGTTATTTCCCAAAACAAAATTTACCCTGAAGTAGTTGATTCTTATTTGTTATGTTCTATAAAACCCATAGTTATGTTCTATAAAACATTTGCCATGGTTATGTTCTATAAAATCCATAGTTATGTTCTATAAAACATTTGCCATGGTTATGTTCTATAAAGTCATCCCGAATGCTAAATTAGAGAATACTGAATCATCGCCCCTAAGGGAAATACAGGTTAGGTTCCTGCCAGGGTCTGGTCACATTTCATCACTGATCAATACATAACCTCTTCTATGTGTATTTCTGTTAAAGACACCTTAATAATATATATTGTTGATTCACTGACATTGAACTCATAGCCAACAGAACTATGACTCATGCCTGATAAAGCTTACCTAACACGAATTTTCTCTGTAAGGCACATCACAGCCTTCTTGTGCTCAGCAACACTAGACAGCACTTTAGCACTATGCTTAGAGGCCATTTTAAATAGTAAAGTCACCAATAAAAAAAAATAGAAAGCACAAAAATACAAAACTGTGGCACTAAATGGACCATGAAAAGGAGGTTTAGAAGTATGAGAGCTGAAACATGAGGGCAGAGCACTGACTTGTTCAACCTCAGCTAGTTCATTTTTTCTGTACAGAGATGGTGGGAGGGGTCGCACTATGTTGCCCAGGCTGGTCTTGAACTCCTGGCCTCAAGCAATCCTTCTGCCTCAGCCTTCTAAGGTGGTGGGATTACAGATGTGAGCCTCTGTGCAAAGCTCAGCTAGTTCTTAAATTTTTTGCCACTCTGAACATGCGTATGTCTAAAAATGACCTTGAAAGCATTTTGAGTATTCATTTTGGGGTTACAAATACATTTAGGTGAGTAGGCAAATTCATAAACACAGAATTGACAAATAATGAGAAACAACTGTATAATAATATCATTACTGAGAATCTTCTGCATTAACCATAATCAGTTAAAAAAATTGTTTTTGAATAGTAACATTAACAAGTACACAGGCACCAAAGTTAATACCTTTGAAGTGATTATTTATTATATATAAAGCAAGTAGGGTATGTGTGTAGGTGTATTTCCCTCTTCCCTACTCCAGGAGCCCTTCACCTAGCTTACTCCTGCTTTGAGACTCACCCTGTAGTTGGGCTTCTGTGAAGCCCAAATTTGGGTTAGATTCCCCGGAACTTGAGCTCCTACAGTTCCCCCCATATCTCCACTGTATTACACATCACCTTATATAACCATCTGTGTGTTTAATGCCCTTCCACTGGATTGTAACCAGTGGGGTCTTGTTTTATTTCTAGAACAAGGTGTTTACAATACATTGCTGTTCAATAAACTTTTACTGAATGAATGAATCACAAAGAGATGAGTAATAACAAAAACCTAAAGTAGGATGACTATGATATAAACAGACCAACAGGTAGGATTAAGTAGTAAGAAATAGCATCTGTATAATTTGCCCATCAGCTGGATGTAGGGAAGAGGAAGGATTTCAGACTGCCCATTTCTGGATTGACAAAGGTGTGCACAGTTATGCTACTAATGAAAGTCTAGAATATAAGAAGAGTACTTTTGAAGTGGAAAGACAAGCTCTACTGTGAACATTCCTGTAACCTTATTAATAACCCCTTCATCTACGCTACTTCAATAGTTGATAAGTTTTGCTGCCTAAGACTGCATTCCTAGTTACTTATTTCTCTGGCTAACTACCTCATTAAAATGTAAGACAATATAAGGTAAATTTTATTTAATTTTTGACTCTCCAAAAACCAGCACAATGATAGTGTTGCATCTCTAAATCAATCTTGGAACTACCTATCATTGGACTTAAGAGATTCTCTTACTTAAAGCTGAAGGCATCCTAACACCACTAGTGTCCAAAAACCAAAAGATAGAAACTATTTCATGAAGGATATAGAAAAGTAAAGAAAGATGATAGAAAAGTATCTGTAAGAGTGAGAACAATTTTGGTTTCAGTAGTAATAGTTAATCCTGGTAAGCACTCAAAAAAAACTAACAATGTGCAAGCATTATTCTAAAAACACATGTATCCTCATTGTCTCTCAGAATTCTATGAGGTAGACAGAATTGTGACCAATAAAAGTAGAAGCCAGAATGCAGTAAATTGACCATTAAGAGGGAAATGAAAATGAAATAGTAAATTTAAATATTTCTAAAAAGCTGTCTGAAGTAAAGGACATAGTGGTGTAACAAAGAAAGGATAAGGGAGGTTTTAAGATAGTCCAGAGAAGAAAACAATATAGAGGAGGATATTTAAAAACATATAAGACATCTAATAAAAGAAGTAATTGCTTAAATGACATCTCAAAGATAAGATTTGATACCAAGAGTACCAGCAGATGAGACTTGAATAAAATTAGAGGTGGGCTCTGAGATCAAAAGGAAATAGACGACAATTTATAAATTTGAAAGTAAAAGGACTAGGAAGACAAAGAAATTCATATACAGTATCAATACTCTGTTTAAAAAGAGAGGGATCAGGGGACATCCACTGCTAAGGATTCAGAGTAAAGTAGGGTGTTTGATAAGAATGGTGGTATTTCAGTATGTCAGTTATGGAAAATAGGGAAGCAGCTGATCAGAAACAAACAATTACTAAATCCCACTAAGGACCCAGCTGAAACCAGAAATCATCATGAATGAACATTCATTTATTTACAAATTTTTATTACGGACCTTTCATATGCCAAGGCACCTTTCTAGGTGCTAGGGATACAGTATGAACAAAAATCCCTGCCTCATTCTCTGTACATTCTAGTGGGGGGAGAGATAAAAATTTTTAAATACTGTGAGTTGTGTTAGATAGTGGTAGAAGAAAAATAAAGCAGAAAACGGAAATAAGGGTATTAAAAATTTAGATGGGGGGCCAGAAATGATTTCAGATTAAATGATATTCGCACCACTATCTGAACGGAAAGGAGGAAAGCTATGCATCCGTTATGCTAGAACTTATCGGATAGAGGGAAATATCAAACACCAAAGCCTAGAAGTGAAGGAATGCAAGGCATCTTTGAGGAACTGCAAGGTGGCTGAGTCAGAATGATAGAGATGGTGAAGGGGTTGAAAGATGATCAGAGAAATAACAGATGCAATACAGAGCCTTGTAGGCCACTAAGGACTTTGACTTACATTCTGAGGGAAGATACAATGCCATTGGAGAGTTTTATGCAGACTGATAGGTCACTTTGATTCTTAAGAGCGTGGGAAAGATGGTGGGCAAGGGTGGAAGACCAATAAGAACTGATGGGCACAGTGGCTCAGACCTGTAATCTCAGCACTTTGGGATGCTGAGGCAGGAAGATACCTTGAGGCCAGGAGTTTCAGACTAGCCTGGGCAATATAACGATACTCCACCTCTACAAAAGATAAAAAATGTCAGCCAGATATGGTGGGCACGTGCCTGTAACTCTAGCTACTCAGAAGGCCAAGGCAGGATTGCTTGAGCACAGGAGTTTGAGGTTACAGTGAGCTCTGATTATACCACTGCACTCAAGCCTGAGTGACAAAGTGAGACACTGTCTCTGGAAAAAAAAATTAGTTTTATATACACACACACACACACACACACACACACACATTCAGGTGGTTTGGCCCACGATGTAGCAGTGGAGGTGATGAGAAGTGGTGAACTTCTGGATATATTTTAAAGGTAGAGCCAACAGGATTTCCTGGTGAATCAGACAGGGGATGTGAGGAAAAACCAATAATGACACCAAGGTTTTTCAACTTCAGCAAACAGAGAACAGATTTGCTACTTACTAAAATAGAGAGGGGAGAAGGGAGAAACTGGGGAGTTCAATATTGGACATATAAAATAAAGATGCATGGGGCCAGGCGCAGTGGCTCAAACTGGTAATCTCAGCACTTTGGGAGGCCAAGGCAGGAGGATTGCTTGAGGCCAGGAGTTTGAGACCAGTCTAGGCAACATAGTGAGACCCCATCTCTACAAAAAATTTAAAAATTAGCCAGGTATGCTGATGCATGCCTGTAGTCCTACTACTCAGGAGGCTGAGGCAGGGGGATCACTTGAGCCCAGAAGCTCAAGGCTGTGGTGAGCTATAATTGCACCACTGCACTTCAGTTTGAGGGATAGAGATCCTGTCTCTTAAGAAAATAATAAACAAATAAGATGCATGGAAATTCCAGTAGGCAGTTGGATATGTGAGTCTGGCATTCACAGCAGTCCAGACAAAAGACAAAAATTTGTGAAGAGTGTAGGTGATATTTAAAACCATGAGTCTAGAGGAAATTACTAGAATCATTGATAGGGTAAAAGGGCACAAGGATTGAGTCCTAGCATTCACAAATGCAGTAGTAATGATAACTATTACTAGGAAAGTGGGGCCTCTCCCTCACCCTTGAGATGATCCTAATTATTCTAAGCCAGTATGACACTTTATATAGAGTAAGCCTGTGACTCAGCTCTGGTCAAGACAAGGCTATAAGATTGGCAGTTGTGGGCAGGGGTGGAGGGTAGGGTTGGTAGCAGAAACTTTCCCCTTCCATTTAACAATCATGACTGCATGATACCTGGAACTGTGGCAACCATTATGCAATCATTAGGGGAGTTAAGTCAAGAAGCTGAGGATGGTAGAGGGCAAAGATGAAAAAAACATGGGTACCTCATTAATTGTTAAGCTGCTAATCAACCAGCCTTAGAGCCACTCTACCCCTGGATTTTTTGTTATTATTTAAGCCACTTAAAAAGGGTTTTCATTACTTGTGGTCAAAAGTATCTGGATACAATAATCTCATTTAATTTTCAAAATAATGCTTAGGGTGCCAAAGAGTAAACAAACTCAAAAAAGGTTAAAGAATTTAGCAAGATCACGGAAGTAGCAAATGGTGATTTGAAGTTCATCTCACTCCAAAGTCTATTTGAACTGATTAAGAGTTGTTGATTTAAAGAATGGACACTACTAAAAGGCAAAGGGGAGTGGGAGTTGAGAATTACTGAAGTGACTGGCAAAGAAGGAAAGCTAGCAAGTAAGAGATGGAAAGAAAAGAGAAGTGTCAAAAGACTAGAGGAATGGAAGAAGTACATTAGGAAACAAACTGACGAGGTCATCTTGAGCAGAATATCAGACTTGAAGATTTTTATTGTTTGAGTTGTCTGGATGAAGACTAGATGCAGGCTGTGGCCATAAGTAGTGAGGAAATCGCATTCTGAATAGTTAAGGATTAATGCAGTAATATTTACTACATGGCACACATTATTTTATGCACTTGGGATTCAGTGGTACGTGATCTGAGATGAAGTTCCCGAGCTGTAACCTGGCCAAAGGCTTGAAGTCTTTACCCCAAGATATAAACAGAGCAAAAGAATCAGGCTGACAATAAGGATGACAATGGCTCACATTCATGAGCTTGTTTCAAATAATTTAACACACACTAGGAAATTAAATATTTGATGAATGAATAATCTATCTGATCAGCTTCTCCCATTCTGACTCTTCAAACCATTGCTTAATAAGCTACAGGCTATTATTGCTTAGACTGATACAAACAATTGTCTGAAAACAATAGGGAGTCTCTGCAAAGTGATCCATGGTTTCATTCCACCTTCACTCACTAGCATGCTCAAGACAAGACGGTGAGATATATGTCTATTTTGTTTACTACTGTAGCTCTAGCACTTAGAACAATGCCCAGAATTCTTGTTGAATTGAATAAATGAATAGATTAATTAGGACTTACTAGATGCCAGGCATTATTTTCATCTCAAAGGTAAATAAGATAGCTCCTGCCCTTGACAGTTTACTACCACTTAAAGGCTCTAAGTAAAACCTCTCAATCTTCATTTATATCAAAGTGCATAGTTAAGGAGCAAGGCTGCTAAGAATCTAAAGGTAATATCTGTCCTGGATAAAAGGAGTTTAAAGCTTAACAAGCACTTAAATTTTTTTAAATTACCATTCTTGCTTGAAAAATTAGTATTTGTATTATTGCTACAATTAGATAACCTGGCATACAATGATTATGATAAATCACAGAAAAACAGTACCTCCAGATGTTTCTTCTAAAAAAAATTAATTCCTTTTTCTTAAGTACATGTCCCTTCAAATATTTTTTTAAATGAAGTGAAAATATCAGTTAATATGAAGCAACATAAAAGAACAAATGGAATCAGAAGGCAAATTCCAAAGAGATCACTGCTATAAATAGAGACATGGAAATGTCAGAACAGAGAAGCAAAGTTCCACTAAAAAACAACAAAATTGTTATACCAAATGAGTCTTGTATCTCGAACCCACCCACTTCCAGTTAAGGATTTCACTGGCAAAGATCCTTATCTTTCAATAACCTATTTTCAGAAGGAAACGCTGTCAGTAAAGGTAGACATCCTGATTATAAAAATTAAGACGTTTTTGGTTCTGTACAGATTCTTCTTCCTCTTGTACCTAAGAAGCAGAAAACCTCCAACCCAAACACCGATGCTTCATATAGAAGGTATTTCACAAAATAAAAGAGCACTGGATTAGGAATCTAGTCTTGGCTCTGCAATTAATCTTGGCACTTTGTAGAAGGCACTCAGCAATCTGTGTTAGTTTCCTCTAACATGAAATGAAACAAATGGGCGAGATTACCTTCAAGGTCTTTCTAAGACTGATATTCTAAGAAAAGTTTGTGTGAAGCTACCCTTCAGTGCCATCTGGCCTTAAAGGCCCTCCACATTCATAATCATATGTAGCTTTATAGGAAAATGTTAAGTGGAATAAGTAATTCAACTTGATATTTATTTAACTTTTACCAACATAAAAGCATACTGGGCAAACCAAAGAATAAGACCCGGTCCTTGACCAGCCCTCTTTTACACAGAGGGGAAAAGGGAGAGGACAAAATTTCTGTATTCATAACATTTACTACAGTCTAGCCAGGGAAACAAAATTTAATTCACTTTAATTCCTCAAATATTAAATATGCTTTGTGTAAAAGGGTAGTTTTCAAATCTTGATGAGTAGAATCGACTATGATGCTTACTTTCTAAAAAAAAAAAGAAAGAAATATAGATTCTCCAAAACATGATTCAGTAGGTCCAGGTAGGGCTAAGGTATCTGCATTTCTAAAAAGCACTCTTGATGCTGGTGACCTTTTTGTTAAGAAACTCTGCCTTAGTCTAGCTAACAAAAAGTTTGAGTTAGTCCAGTTAAAAGAAAAACTTTCAATTGATTCGTGAATAGGACATGTCCCAATTAAAAGTAGTTCAACGGCTTAGGGCTAAAGGGATAGGAAGGACTTTCATAGGATGAATGCAGAAACAAGGCAAAACATTTGATTAAAGTGGAGCAATAGTCTGATTTGGACTGATCCAGTGAAAAGTCTCTAGTTAAAGATTAATGGGCAGTTTCTGATTGGTTAAGACAGTTTACATTGAGTTAGGTTTTGGTTTGCTTATGTAGGAAGACAGGGCACTGGAGGTACCTCAGTCTAATCACTTCCCATTTAATTATTTTAACAGTTTAAAAAAAGATGTTTCTAGACTCCGAATTCATCTCAAGACTATATACCCCTAACTAGAAACAAACCGCAACCCATTAAAAATAAGCGAAAGTCAGCCAGAGCTTGTACACTTGTGCATTTCAGCGGTTCTCAAATGTGTCTGCACTTTAGGATTAATTAACCCAGGAAGCTTTTACAGATTCAAATATAGACCAATTAAATCAGTTTCTGGGAGCAGGAGTTAGGGCTAACCTTTCTTTCTTTCTTTTTTTTGAGACAGAATCTTGGTCTGTCACCCAGGATGGAGTGTAGTGGTGCGATCTCCGCTCACTACAAGGTCGGCCTCCCGGGTTCAGGCAATTCTCCTGCCTCAGCCTCCCGAGTAGCTGGGATTGCAGGCACCAGCCACCATGCCCGACTAATGTATTTTTAGTAGAGCGGGGGTTTTACCATGTTGGCCAGGCTGGTCTTGAACTCCTGACCCAGGTGATCCACCCGCCTCGGCTTCCCAAAGTGCTAGGATTACAGGCGTGAGGCACCATGCCCGGCCCACCTTTCATATTTTTTAAAAGCTCCCTGTAGCCGATGTGGGTAACCACTGAATAAATAAAAGGTCGCTGCAATTGGTTAGTCAGGTTAAGTTTCATGAAAAAAGACTATTTTTAATCGGGATTTTTTTATTTAGCTAAAGGTTAATGAAAAAGATAAATGTAATAGAAGAACTGATTATCTAAATATATGATCCAATAGGAAAAGAAACAACAAATGTTTTGACCACAAAAAAAGGGAGAATAAGAACAGTACCTACGTGAATTTTAGACATTTTGTTTTTGAGGCAACATGCAAAACCAAAGTTTTGTAGGTAGTTGTGCAGACACAGATTTGGAAACATCTGGGAGATAAGTATAGGATCAATTTACAGGAAATTACAAGTATATTAGTGCATATTTGTATATAGCAGCTTTATTATAAATTATTATAATGTATGCTATGGAATAAGCTAAACTCAATTAAGAACTGGATGATAAGGCCAGTTATTTAATTTAGATGCTTTCAGGAGTCCCAAACTTTCAATCTAACATTATTAAAGTAATAGGAAGCTGGGAGTGTTATGTCTTACAAGAAGAGGTGAAGAGCTCTAAATTTCTCTCTAAAAATTAATAATCTATTTTCTATATATCCTATGATGCCCTGTTATGTCTGCCATGATCATAGTCAAAGGACAGATCCTGGCAATGAATGTGTGGAGTAACCAAACAAATGCTCCATTAATATTCAAAAAGGCCTTTTGCATAATACAGTAAAGATGTTTGTTCTTTTATTAGATTTGAAGAACACTGAAAAAGTTTGGAATGACACCTTAGCAACCCCCCAAATATTCCTCCCAGCTTCACTGAAGAGGTCCTAAAAAGCAGAATTTATTTATGTTTTCACAAAGAACCTTTATCTCAAGCATTAATTTTTCCAAAAGATTAACCTATCAAGAATTTCATTCTGGCCGGGTGCGGTGGCTCATACCTGTGATCCCAGCACTTTGGGAGGCCGAAGATGGATCACAAGGTCAGGAGTTTGAGACCAGCCTGGCCAACACGGTGAAACACTGTCTCTACTAAAAATACAAAAATTAGCTGGGCGTAGTGGTGGGTGCCTGTCATCCCAGCTACTCGGGAGGCTGACACAGAAGAACTGCTTGAAGCCAGGAGGTGGAGGTTACAGTGAGCCGAGATCATGCCACTGCACTCCAGTCTGGGCAACAGGGCGAGACTCTGTCTCAAAAAAAAATTAGTCGGGCATGGTGGTGCACACCTGTAATCCCAGCTACTCCAGAGGCTGAGGTGCGAGAATCTCTTGAACCTGGGGGGGCCGAGGTTTCAGTGAGCCAAGATCGCGCCACTGCACTCCAGCCTGGGCCACGGAGCGAGCATTTAAAAAAAAAAAAAAAATTGAGGTCCTTACATATTTTTCAATATTCAATGATAACTAAAATAAATTGCGACACACATAAATTTGTTTTGAGGGTAAATTACAGCACTGTGGTAAATTACATTGATCCAAAGGTCTGACTGTATTGCCTAATTAATAAAATATGAAAAAATCAAGACATTCTCAAAATACAACTGGAAAATTTCTACTCAGCTATACACCCAACACTGCTTTTACTGTTTTTCTATATATTATGATTAGATCTGTAGTCCCATACATGCACTGATTTTTCAAAAGGAAATCCCACCAAAATTTATAGGAATGGCCATGAACACTGAAAGAGATCATCACAGATATAAATGAATACGACTGCATTAAAAGCTGATTAAAGGGAAATGATGGCTCACCTGTATCTACAAGCATATTAACTGCTATTTTGGTGCTTGAGCAAATGAACACATTACTTTTAGGTTTTCAGAAAGAATGCAGCATATATTTCTCACAATTACTCTTAAGAGCTGCTGAAAAAGAATTTTTTTTAGACCTAACCAAATAATGCCACAAATGCCACAAAGTTGAGAAAGTTCATTTTACCTCATTCTTTGTTATTTAAATAGAAATAATTTTGGAAAAATAGTCACTGTGATATACTCAATAGTAAGTATCGTAACGATTCCTGGAACTTACTACTATTAACACAGTAAACTGCCACGATATGTTGGAGAAAGTCTGAAGAAATGTCTGAAATTACTTGGTAACTTAAGTACATAAGATAAAATACCAATTTACACACACACACACATATACCTAGTCCTGTGATGACAATTCAGAAGTTTACCTTACATTTGAATACCCACAAGCTGGGGTGGGAGAAACTACGCCTAAGAAGCTACAAAATCTATTTTGGCCAAGAAACAATGCTGTTCTTAACTTAAAAGACCTTAATAGTCCGGGCGCAGTGGCTCACGCCTGTAATCCCAGCACTTTGGGAGGCTGAGGCGGGTGGATCACGAGGTCAGGATATCGAGACCATCCTGGCTAACACGGTGAAACCCCGTCTCTACTAAAAATACAAAAAATTAGCCGGACGTGGTGGCGGGCACCTGTAGTGCCAGGTACTCGGGAGGCTTAAGTAGGAAAATCGCTTGAACCCAGGAGGCGGAGGCTGCAGTGAGCCGAGTCCGCGCCACTGCACTCCAGCCGAGGCAACAGAGCAAGACTCTGTCTCAAAAAAAAAAAAAAAACAAAAACAAACAAACAACCTTAACAAAAATGGCCATGGACACGTACAAATACTAGGTTACTAAATCTGGCTAACACTGAACTTTAAGAACAATCACGTTTTTGGATAAAGAAAAGGGCAGCCATATTTTTAGAGCCTCATCTACATTATTTTAAACAAAAACTTAAAATATGGTCGAGAACTAACAGGCTTCCAGCCTGAATTCAACACCCCCCTCGTGATAAAAGTCAAAAATCTGACAGCCTGGAAGTAAAATACAGGGACACTTTACTACCCTGAAAATCATGCTGGGTTCCCGCTAGGCCGGGTAGACGTTTTCGGGAGCATCACCGCGCGGCGTCTCGCAAGCGCTTCTCCAGGCGCCCTCCGGGCGGCAGCGCTCTCGAGACACTGTTGCGTCGCCGTCACGCCCGTCGCTGTCACGCCCTTCCCCGCGGACACCGAGAATGACCCATGGCGGAAAATTCTACCGCACTACCTCCCTGAGGCAGCGACCGGTAAGAAACAACCTTTTCTTCAGGATTCCCACCACCCAATCCCACTCGCTGTCAACTGGCCACTGTCACCCTCCACCCTGCAGGAACAATTACCCAGCCTCACCGCAAGAACGCGCGGAGAGGAGGCGCCAAAAGAAACCCTATTCTCGCGAAATCTTAAACCTAATTCTCGCGACGTCTCTGTTTCTGTCGTTCTTTCTCAGCCCTAGCCCCACACTAGCGCGTTGCCTCGGAAACATCGCGAGATTTCGTTCCTTCAGTCTCCACCCCTTTACGGCACGATGGTCGCGCAAGAATGTGATACAGCTTCGACGGCCGCCATTTTCTTTCTTTCTTAGCTGTTAGCTGAGAGGAAGTCTCTGAACGGGCGGCAGCGGCTAGCGTAGTGTAACCATGGCAGACTATTCAACAGTGCCTCCACCGTCTTCTGGCTCAGCTGGTGGCGGCGGTGGCGGCGGTGGTGGTGGAGGAGTTAACGACGCTTTCAAAGATGCATTGCAGAGAGCCCGGCAGGTAAGTGTGGACCGCGCGGCGGAATCCCGAAAGCTCACGGTAATTGGCCGCTGACTGAGTAGGCCGCTACCCTTTAGCGCATGAGGAAGAGGAAAGAGGTGTCCTTCCGGGCTGAAATGTGAGGAGACACGTTTCCCCTTGTTGGTAATAAAGATTAGAGACCAGAACTCAGTTTTGTGTTCTTGGTGTGTAATCCACTTAGAACCCCGACGCGTGCTACGCAAAGAAGGCCTGAAGTCTTTCTCCCGCTTCTGCGGCACTCGTGTGTCGCCAGCGAGCTAGCTTAGCCTCCCCTTTTCCTCGAGATGAAGATCCTCTTCCAGGGGATAAAGCGCAGGTAGTTTCACACAATTTAATGGAAGGTTCTGGTAATCAGTTTGGGAAAGAACTAGGGTCGGTCTCCTGGAGCCATAGCAAGGGAAGAGATTTGTCGTTAAAGTAGCCTTTACAGCTCATTTCCGTTCCCTCTCGCAATTAAAACCGCTTTCGGTACCTTTCACCTTCACACCTCTACAAGGAAGGGACTTGAAAGCCGTCTTTTTCTGGGCGGGATTTACGCGTCAGTCTGTTCTAACAGTCAGTCCCCCTTATTTCTCAAAATGGCCTCAGGCCCATTATACCAGAGGTTTCAATTTGAATCTGCCTCTCTGTTAAGAGTCGTAAACTGACCAGACCTCTTTGTATTACGTAGTGCGTACATTTGCCCTGAAGACACCACTTTCCCAGACGAAAGCTGTTAAAATAGTGCGAGTATTCCAGGAAAATAGAAGATTTCTTAATTTGAACTTTACATTTTTAGATAGTCCCCTAATATATTTAAAATTTCAAAATGTATGGTGTTGGTATGGATTTGCATGTAAGCAAAAGAATTCTATTCTCTATGACACTGTGCATATTGTACTAGGTGCTGGACATTTTTTACTAGTGTTAAGCTAATGGTAATTAGAAACCAGTGTTGTGCTGTGTTTTCATTGCATTAGGAGTTCACTTAACTTTTACCGGTACAGTTAAAGGAACATTGAGTCAAAATCAGAATTCATAAAATCCATTGTAACATACCTAATGTGAACACATTATCAACATGTACCTGTACTTGTTTATAACCAGAGATATTAGAGGTAGTCAACAAAAGGTTATCATTAATATTAGTTCTGCGGTTTTTTCACGTAATTTAAGAAATTCTGAACATGTTTAGCAGCAAGCATTTGTATAACTATGACAAACACTGTTAGCGCGTTTTATTAGATTGATTTGTAAAACTTAACTATTGTATTTATTGGAACCAACTATTTTATTTTACCAGAACCAGCACATTGGAT
The DNA here is from genome assembly GCF_008728515.1 of Papio anubis. NCBI lineage: Eukaryota > Metazoa > Chordata > Mammalia > Primates > Cercopithecidae > Papio > Papio anubis. The sequence continues at coordinate 76,449,889 of NC_044976.1, read as the reverse complement.
TACTTAGTATCAAACACTGTAGGTAGATACTGGAGTTTTGTTTTGTTTTGTTTGAGACGGAGTCTCCCTCTGTCGCTCAGGCTGGATTGGAGTAGCGTGGTGCAATCTCGTCCCACTGCAACCTCCGCCTCCGGCTTCAAGCAATTCTGCCTCAGCCTCCCGAGTGGCTGGGATTACAGGCGCCCGCCACCGTGCCCGGCTAATTTTTTTTTTTTTTTTTTTTTAAGTAGAGACAGGGTTTCACCATGCTGGCCAGGCTGGTCTCGAACTTCTGACCTCGTGATCCGCCCGCCTTGGCCTCCCAAAGTGCTGCGATTACAGCAGTGAGCCCGGCCTTTTTGTTTGTTTGTTTGTTTGTTTTTTGTTTAAATGCATGAATTGTTTCCTACTAAGAAGCTATGATATAGTTCCTTGACCAAATGCAGATGAACAGGATTATCTGATAAATTGATTAACGAGAGCAGACAAAATACGGGTATTTAATTCATCCGCTCATTTTATAAGTGTTTATAGAGTTTCTACTATGAGGCAGGCACCTTGTACGGGACACAAGTTGAGAGGGGATACCCAGCTTCCTAAGTAAAGGAGTGATATTTGAGCAAGGCATTATAGAATGAATGAGAGTTTGGCAAGTAGGGAAAAGAAGCAGCATGCGCAGAGGTATGGGACGTGGGGGAATGACAAGAACCCAGAATTGAAGTCACTAGAAGATGGTGGTGGGAGGACGTGAAACAAGGCAAGGAAAGGTACAAGCGGATCCAGATACTGGAAGACTTTGTGTTGCAATGCTTTAATGAAAAATTGGATTTCGGGCCGGGTTCGGTGGCTTACGCCTGTAATCCCAGCACTTTGGGAGGCTGAGGCAGACAGATCACTTGAAGTCAGAGTTTAAGACCAGCCTGGCCAACATGGTGAAACCCCATCTCTACAAAAAGTACAAAAGGTAGCCGGGCTTGGTGGCCTGTGCCTGTAGTTCCAGCTACTTGGGAGGCTGAGGCACAAGAATTGCCTAAACCTGGAAAGTGGAGGTAGCAGTGAGTGGAGATCACGCTACTGCACTCCAGCCTGGGCATAGAGCGAGACCCTGTCTCAAAAAAAAAAAAAAAAAAGGTTTTATTATTAGGCTAAGCCATAATTTCTTTCTACTTTTTAAAATACAGAAATTGTCATCAAACTGAAATTTATTGTCTTATATGCTAATAGGTCAGTTGTTCTGTGTTTACTGTAATGATTTCTTTATGAAAATGATCTTAAATCTGAGATTCCTAACTTTGGCTTTTAACTAGAATTACCCATTACATTTGATGATGTCTTTAAATGTCGGTTGTAGCTATTAGTCTGATAATATGTGTGGAATATACAGAAGGGTATTTAGACAGAAGTTAGGTTAATATCTGAACTACTTCCTCCTTGTGTATTTAAGAGAATATTGAGTTATGTTTCTAGAATCCTCAACTAACTCTAAGTTTATTTTCTTTGTCTAGAATACTATGCTGTTTTTGTTTTGGAAGGAAGAGATATAAGAACAGTTTGCTGCTCTCAAGGAGCTTCAAAGGCTGTACTAGTGGGGATGCCATTGGTATATTTAGCTGGATAGTTGTTATTCAGAAAAGCAGGACAAGTAATTTTGATTCCTGGTCAAAGTAATTTTGATTTTGATTACTTGGTAATGTCGGTAATGTTAACTCTAGCTGGTTGTTGACATCTGGTCATTTAGTTGCCAATCCTTTTTTTTTTTTTCTTCCAGCTTATTTTTATGTGAAAGTCTTAGATTTTTATAGTATTCTGAGCTCAATTCAACACGGGGACACCAGGTTGCTGCTTTTGTTCAGGGTTTCCAGCCTGTGCACTTAAGAAATTTATTTTTATGTATTTCAAGCTGTAACTCCAGAGATTGGGATTGTTTGATTGGGTCCTTAGCAGTGGTACTAATAGCAGCTTCTGTCTCTAGAACATTGGAAAATTAAAATGTATTTATCTACCGTTTTTTCCCTTGAGGTTATATAAAGATAGAAATGAATCAGACTAGATGATTAGCTAAGCAAAACTGTTAACCCTCATCCCTTCCCCTCTAGACAACTATGAAATTAGTCAGTATGTATTCGATCCTTCTTGCAGTCTCTTCTCTGACAATTATAAAAGTGATTCAGGCTGCATAATGTTTGAATGAAATGAAAATACAGACTAGAGCTGTTTTTGCTTTTGTTTTTTTTTTGTTACCATCAGTCTGTTCAGTGAAAACTAACATTTGAGCATGATTCTTTTTAAAAATCATTTTGTGACAGTTTAGCAGGGCTTGACTGATAAGCAAATTATGGTATGGTAATATTTCTAGTGTGCACGTTTCTTCACATGTCTGGTATATGGGAACTCTAACTCCATCAGGACTTTGCCTGTAGTAGGTACTCAACATTTACTGAATTAAATCAATAAACATTTTTGATGAATTAAAGTACAAGTCAGACCTCTGTGTCTGTGGGCTCTGCATCTGCAAATTCAGCCAACTGTGGATCAAAAATATTAGAAAAATGGAATGACGGTCCAACAATACAAGTAATACGAATGAAAACAATACAACTATGTACATTGTATCAGGTATTATAAGTAATTTAGAGATGCTTTAAGTATACCAAAGGATTTGCATAGGTTGTATGCAGATACTGTACCATTTTGTGTAAGGAAATTGAGCATCTGTGGATTTTGGTATTTGCATGGTTCCTGGAACCAATCCCTCAGGGACACTGAGGGACTATAGTTGGTCATACCACCTGATTTTAGAGATTTTCTGATCCTCAGAAGTTAATTAAGTAAACTACAGTAGTCTGTTTTTAACCTCAGAGGATACATTCCAAGAACCTCAGTGAATATCTGAAACCACATACAGTATTGAATCCGATATATACACGGTAATATTTTTTCCTATACATGTGTATCTATAAAGTTTAAATTCTAAATTAGACATAGTATTAACAATAATAATAAATTAGAAAAAGACTGGGCATAGTGGTTCACGCCTATAATCTTAACACTTAACTTTAACTATGACGTTGTCTTGAAAAAGAAATCAGCCAGCCAAGGTGGCTCATGTCTGTAATCCTAGTGTTTTGAGAAGCTCAGTCAGGAAGTTTGCTTGAACCCAGGAATCCGAGACCACCCTAGGCAACATGGTGAAATCTTGTTTCTATAAAAAAATACCAAAAAATTAGCCAGACATGGTGGTGCATGCCTGTAGTACCAGCTACCCAGGAGGCTGAGGTGGGAGGAGTGCTTGAACTTGGGAGGTCAAGTTTACAATGTTGACAATGTTGGGTCCTTTACGTAGTTGCGTAAGTGAGCCATGATCATGCCACTGCACTACAGCCTTGGGCAACAGCCTGACCCTGTCTCAAAATTTTAATTTAATTTAAAAAATGAAATAGAACAATTACAACAATACACTCTATTACTGACAAGAAGGGCAAATTTTTAAAAAACCAATATGCTGCAATAAGTTATATGAATAAGGGGATCCTCCCCTACCCCAGAATATCTGATTGTACTATACCGTAGGTAACTGCAACCGTGGAGAGCAAAAACTGAAGATACTGTGTCTTAAGTTTCTTTTCAACTCCCAAATTCTTGGATTTCTCACGTCTTGGCTTCCTCAGTAGAGGTGAGAAATGCTGAAACAGTGAAAACAGGAAAAATAACTTACTCATTCAAAAGTCAATTATGGTCCAGATGGAAAATTTGAATTATTTTTGTAAAACTAAAATAAAGTAGCCAGGCACCGTGGCTCACGCCTGTAATCTCAGCACTTTGGGAGGCTGAGGCAGGTGGATCACTTGAGGTCAGGAATTCAAGACCAGCCTGGCCAACAGGGTGAAACCCTGTCTCTACTGAAAATACAAAAATTAGTCAGGCATGGTGGCAGGCACCTGTAGTCCCGGCTACTTGGGAGGCTGAGGTGGGAGAATCGCTTGAACTTGGGGTGTGGACATTGCAGTGAGCCCAGATCACGCCACTGCACTCCAGCCTGGGCAACATTGTGAGACTCAAAAAATATAATAGTAAGTAAAGTAAAAAGTTTCCCATACTTGATAAATGTCTAATAAAAATTGAATATGTTCTAGGACTCTGAAAAAGGAGTTGAATATAGTTGGAGGTTGGTTTTTAGGAATTATTTTTCTTAAATTAATTATCCTTGTAGTCACCTAGGAATTGTATATTTTCTGTTGATCTTAGAAAATTGATCAAATCTATAGTTCATTTTGTTTTTTCAATTTTTTTTAAAAGAGATGGGGTCTTACTGTATTAATGTTGAACTCCTGGCCTCAACCAGGTCTCCCACCTCAGCTTCTGAAGTAACTGGGACTGCAGGTGCCACTGAGCCAGGCTTCTTTATTGGTATTTTTATTAAAAGCTTTTCTCTAATGTCTTTGTAACAGTTCTCAATTTTTGAAATGGTGTTACTCGTTCTTTAGAGTAAACTGTCAACTTTCATTTTCTTTTTTTTTTTTTTTTTTTCTTTTTTGAGACGGACTCTCGCTCTGTCACCCAGGCTGGAGTGTAGTGGTGGGATCTCGGCTCACTGCGACCTCCGCCTTCAAGTGATTCTCCTGCCTCAGCCTCCAGAGTAGCTGGAATTAACGGGCATGTGACACCGTGCCCAGCTACGTTTTTTTTTTTTTTTGTATTTTTAGTGGAGATGGGGGTTTCACCATGTTGGTCAGGCTGGTCTCGAACTCCAGACGTCAGGTGATCCACCCACCTCAGCCTCCCAAAGTGCTGGGATTACAGGCATGAGCAACAGCGCCCAGCCTCAACTTTCATTTTCATTTGGTTAGTTTTTGAACTATTCAGTGGGTAAGGTTGTATAAATGTCTTTTCTCTGTATAGAAGTTTCTTGGAGTTCAAGGAGTGCTACTTTGCAAACTCAAAGAGTATTTATAAAAGCTAACTGCAGAAGGTGTTCATAGGCTAAACCGTTTCCTATTCTTGGTAGCACCATTTTCTCTGGCCTGAAATACTTTCCCTCTACTATTAGTGTCTGTCAGTGCCCAGCAGTGTATTTACTTTCCTGAGGAACAATTCAAATGCTAAGTGCTTTAAGACCTAAGGGTGGAAAAGCAGTATTTTCAGGCATTATTAGGAAAATAAGATTTAAATTAGACACCCAGAAACAAAAACAGGTTTGTAATTGGTAAAGTGAAAGATGGTTAAAGAAGGTTAGATTGACCAAAGCTAGAGTTTTCTTTTTTTTTTTTTTTTTTTTTTTTGAGACAGTGTCTCATGCCGTTGCCGAGGCTGGAGTGCAGTGGCATGATCTCGGCTAGCTGCAACCTCCACTTCCTGGGTTCAAACAGTTCTCCCACCTGAGCCTCCTGAGTAGCTGCGAGGCATGTGTCACCATGCTCAGCCATTTTTTGCGTGTTTTTAGTAGAGACTGAGTTTCTCCATGTTGGTCAGGCTGGTCTCGAACTCTTGACCTCAGGTGATCTGCCTGCCTTGGCCTCCCAAAATGCTGGGATTACAGGCGTGAGCCACTGTGTCCACCTGAGAGTGTACCTTTTTTTAATCGAGCAATCTAGTTCTTGATCCTAATATTCTTTGTGGTGGGTGTTTGCATTTTTAGATGAGGAAAAGGGAAATCTAGGAGTCCTAGGAAATACAGTTGGTATATGGGAACTGATACGTAATTAGACTTAAGCAATCCATGTTGAATTTATGACTTAAGCACTTAACTATAAATTTACCCTCTCCAGTTGTCTGATGATAATCAAAACTTGAAGCAGTTATCCATATTGGGATCTCTTTGGGGAATCCCAGTCACCAAAAGTTAGGTTTTCTTTAATATTTTTTCATGGAAGTTTTCAAATATACTCAAAATTGAAAGAATTATGTAATAAATTCTCATGAGCCCATCACACATCTTCAATAATGAATGTACAGCATTGCAGTGTGGAGCTTGGCCTATTGCTGACCACTCATCAATGTGACAGAACCACTCCATGGTTCCCCATGGAAATGGGAACTACTTCAGTTCTCTTTTTACAGAAAAATTCAATAAATATCTACTGATTGTGCCCTACTTGTGACTTGAAGCCAGGTTGTTGTTGTTGTTTTTCTTTCTTTTTTTTTTTTTTTTTACAGTCTTGCTCTGTCACCCAAGCTACAGTGCAATGGCATGATATCAGTGCACTGCAACCTCCAGCTCCTGGGTTCAAGTGATTCTCTTGCCTCAGCCTCTCGAGTAGCTGGGACTATGGGCGTGCACCACAATACCTGGCTAATTTTTGTATATAGTAGAGATAGAGCTTCATCATGTTGCCCAGGCTGCTCTCGAACTCCTGAGCTCAAGCAGTCTACCCACCTCCACCTCCCAAAGTACTAAGATTACAGGCATGAGCCACCATGCCAGCAAAGCTGGGTATTTCTTAAATTTGTTCAGTCAGGTGCAAGAAATTATTTGCCCTACTCTGAAAGTTAAAAATATTCTAAGAGAATTATGGTTTCGCAGCTGAGGTTTTTTAAGACTTGAGCTCCTGGGGCTCCTGCATATATCCTTAGAACAACATTGTCCAGTAGAAGTACAATGTAAGCCACGTTTTGTTTAACCCAGCATATCCAAAATATTACCCCTTTTGCATGTGCTTAATATAAAAAATTAAGATGATTTCTATTCCAGGTTTTCAATATTCAGTGAGTAATTTTACACTTAGAGCAAGTGTCATTTCAGACTAGTCACATTTTGAGTACTCAGTAACCACATATGGGCTAGTGGCTACCTTACTAGATAGCATAGCCTTTGGGTCCCACAAAGTGTTCACATTCTCTGTTTACACACATCTTTTGAAGTGTCATGAGAGAGAGCCAGATAGGATCCAGATTTTCTTTATATCTGTTTGGTCTGTCTTACGGATTCCTAGTTGATTACTTCTTTGTTGCTTCTTATAGGGATGTATCAGAAGCTTAATAAACTCATGATTATTATGTTAACTGCCTGAAGTATTAATTTTAGCAACAAATTAAACTATAATTTTAATTTTTCAAGTAAATTTTCTTATGTGATACTAAATATTTCATATATACATGTATTAGAAGTAAATGGGAGTTTAGTAATGAATAGTATAGTAGTTTGTGATGATATTTTTCTTTTTTTTTTTTTTTTAGATTGCAGCAAAAATTGGAGGTGATGCTGGGACATCACTGAATTCAAATGACTATGGTTATGGGGGACAAAAAAGACCTTTAGAAGATGGAGGTAAGTTATACTCATACGTATTTTAAATTGTTTTTCAGAGTGTTTAGTTGAAGTGGTTCTCAGTATTTTTTTGTTATTCTATTGAGACATTACTTTTATTATAAGGTTGTTAAAACTGTAAGGTGTATATTGGCCTAAAGAGGGGGGGAAGAGACCTAGAGAAGGTAAGTAAAATTTCAGTCAACCAGAAAGTTTTGTCTTACTAGAAAACAGTTTATTTTCCCTCTTTTAGGATTGTGCCAGATTGAAAGTTTGCACAGACGTCTTGTTAATAATATTAAAAAAACAAAAATATAAATTGCTTAGAAGACACTTCACTGGTTTTACTCATACATGAATGGATTTTAATATGCTGTGTTTTCGTCATTTTTCTATTTGCAATTACACTTTAAAGGTCGAAATTCGTATTGTTTGCTACTCTAGTGTGTTGCAGGTTATACCGTTTTTTTTAATGTTCTTTGCTTTTAGTACTTTTGTGTTTCACGTTTAGCTGTAAACCTATAGATTAAAACAGTGGGTTCACAGTGCTTTGTAGTTTTAAAAATCATAATCATTGAAGCTTCTGAACTTAGAAGTCTGCATGTATTTTTTGTTTTAGGTTTGATGTATGAGTTTTGATACATTTTCTTTTTACCCTTTTTTTTAAAGGAAGGATTCTCACTGAGGCTATAGAATGTATTTGTAGCTTTTGACCAGGAGAACTTGGTTTCCTTTATTTAAGTGTCTTTCATATTTATAGTGAGGTTTTTAATATAAAAAAAAAATGAGCTAATGATGCTTCAGATGTTGTATGTAATGTATTCTTTTTATTTTATGTGTAGATGGCTCTTGGACAAGTCCGAGCAGTACAACACACTGGGAGGGAATGCCCTCTCCTTTTAAAGGCAGGAATTTTTATTTATTACCTGTGTTCAGTATGTAAACGTGAAATAAACCAGTGGATTCTTAAATGGACACAAATATTTCTTGGATTATGTGTCTGAATTTTTGCTGCACAACATTCTGATGGTTAATCATTTAAGTTTGAAGGGGGGAGGAGAATGTAGTACTTTGAGCTATAGGTTGTCTGTTCCAAGGTATGCATTGTATTCATCTGTGTAATGGATTTAGATGAAGGTAGTCATGTAGTTGCCTTGAGTTTTTTTGTTTTTTGTTTTTTGTTTTTTTGCTAAAGTTTTATTCAGTGAAATGTTTGTTTATAAATAATAGAACAGTTTAAGTTGAGATTGCCTTGTAATGTTGTGGGGCTTTTTTTTTTTTTAATTTTTTGGGGCATAGCTTTGTGTCACTGTCCGATATACTCAACTTTTAATATGTCAGATTTTTGTAGTTTGATACGCTTTTTTCCCCCCAGTCTTCAGTTCCTGAGGTGGAAGCATCATTAGCCTTTAGCATGTGATATTTTGCTAGTAATGGACCTAAAGTACTTTGTCTTGTATCATTCTAATGTGCATAACATACATTAAGGTCAGTGATTTGTTGAGAATCAGATAACTATTTTAATGTCTGTGCATCTTTTGAATGTGAAGAGAATGAAGTATAGTTTCTTTTTTAGATTACTGAGTTTGTGTTGAATTTTGGCAGTTTTGGTTCAAATGATAAACCATACCTTCAGATATTTCAATAAATGTTTATCTTTATTCTTGTTTGGGAGGGGAGAAGCTTTGTACTTAATTGGAAAAAAATTAAAAGACACTTAATTTTGCAGATCAACCAGATGCTAAGAAAGTTGCTCCTCAAAATGACTGTAAGTATTCCTTTTAAACTGGGTCAAAAGCTATATTAAGATTTTGTTCATATTATCGGGTATCTTTGAAGTTAGTTGGTTTATGAGTATTTTGGATCAGCTAGCCTGAATTTCTTTGTAAATATGTACCTTTTTCTCCTATTTTACAATCTGTCCCATTAATTGTGGCCAGGTATATGTAAGGATTGGTTGCCGAATTATTTTACATATTTAACAACTCCAATTCTTGATCTATGCTTGTACAACTTGAAAAAGGAAATTATATTGTTCTGTGCCATTGCTAATATAATGTCTTCCCTTTCATTGGCTCTCTTACCCCTGTCAGTGCCAATATAAATATTCTGTATAAAATTTGACTCTCTTCAAGGTGTTGTCTGTGCATTAGGGAAAGATTTTTGAATGTTTGATGTGATTTTGTTGTTAAATACATAAGTAACTTTAAATTTTGAATTTTCGTTTTATTTTTATTTAATTTTTTGATAGCTTTTGGAACACAGTTACCACCGATGCATCAGCAGCAAAGGTATAGTCACAAACTTTTCAAAAAGTACTCTGCAAGTTTTGGTTGAGCTGCATGTAAAAATACAACCACATTGGTATATATTGAATATGTGTCTGTATTTTTTGGTGTACCTAGTTCATATCACTCCCCTTGGGAAGGTACCATAAAGTGATGATTTTTCTTTTGAGTGAGAAAAATTTGTGATTTGGAGAGAGAGAGGGAATTAGCCACAGTTTAGAAGAACAGGGGTGAATTAGAGTAACTGTTAAGATGACATTCTCTAAACTCCACTCCAACTCCTTTACAGTTCATGCCTTCAGACTGTTCCATTGATCATCCCTTCTTCACTTGATGTATCATCTTAAAATTCTTAATTTAACTACTCAAGTAATAAGACCATATTTTTTGACATGAGTCTGAGAATAGAACCTTAGTTTAAGCCATTGGGAGACATTAGACTTCCATTTTTATTAATAGATTATCTTTTATTTGTAAACAAAGTATCTTTCACTGAAGGAAAAATGGTACTTTCTGTTACTTTTTAGCAGATCTGTAATGACAGAAGAATACAAAGTTCCAGATGGAATGGTTGGATTTAGTAAGTAACTTGATTTTTAAAGTTTTGAAAACATGATCAAAACATACTTTAGAATCTTTCAACCAAAAAAACTTTTTTTTTTCTAACTAGTAATTGGCAGAGGAGGTGAACAGATCTCACGCATACAACAGGAATCTGGATGCAAAATACAGATAGCTCCTGGTAATGTTACATTCTCTTGGTATTTTCAGAGTGACTAGAAAAGTAGCTTTTTTTTTTTCTTTTAGGTTTCTAGTACTAATAATGCTGCCTTTAATCTTTTGACCTGAAGTTCTATTTTTGTTTTAAATTGTAGACAGTGGTGGCCTTCCAGAAAGGTCCTGTATGTTAACTGGAACACCTGAATCTGTCCAGTAAGTTTGAAAATCTTAAAAATTGACTTAAAGTAACAACAGGAGAACTCTTTGAATTTTCTCTCTGCACTTTGTTACTGCTTTATTTTACACTACTCTTTCGTTGCCTCCTTCCCTCCCAAGTCCTCTGACTCCTTTGAAGTTTATGCCTCATGCCTTTCTCAATTAGGGTTTATCATTAAACACAGAAAATGGTTAAAACAACTTCATATCTGCTCCAGTCTCTACTTGCAAAGCGAAGTGTAGCCTGGAGGAGAATGCGCAGTAATGTTGACTGGTGACACCTAAAACTCACAGACTTTAAGCTCAAGTGGACTGTTGTGTTGCCTGCATTTCCCTAGTTCCATTCACTTTTCCATTCCTCTCCAAGGCTCTTTAATACTATATTTCCCCATCTCCAAATCTTCAGCATCTAACCCCACCTCTCTCCTTCTTAAGCTTATTTACGGAGAAAATGGAAACGAATGATAAGAAGCTTTTCTTTTCCCCTACTGCTAAACCTACCAGCCTTCATTTTTTTTCTCTGTTCACATAGTACTCAGGTAATTGCTTTCCTTTGTGTTCATGTGCCTAAAGCCAGCCCTTTCTTCCTATTGAAGGTTCAGCCTGCAGTTGTACTTTCTTCTGCGTTATTAGTTCCCCCTCTTTACTAGATTTTTTCTTTTCTATTTTTTGAGATGAAGTCTCACTCTGTTGCCAGGCTGGAGTGCCGGGGCACAATCTTGGCTCACTGCAACCTCCGCCTCCCGAGTTCAAAGGATTCTCCTGCCTCAGCCTCCCAAGTAGCTGGGACTGCAGGTGCATGCCACCACACCCAGCTAATTTTTGTATATTTTTAGTAGAGACAGGGTTTCACCATGTTGGCCAGGATGGTGTCAATCTCTTGACCTCGTTATCCACCCGCCTCGGCCTCCCCAAGTCCTGGGATTATAGGCGTGAGCCGCTGCCCCCAGCCTGATTTTCTTTACAGCACTTTCCAAATAATACGTTATTCATTTGACATGTTATTTTTACTTATTTTAATGAAACGAAGCCACTCCAGCAGGAACCCTGTCTCTTTGAGTGTTACCACCCCATTACCTAAAATAGCACTTGCACATGGTTGATATTTAAGTATTTGTTGAATGAATAATTGTAGCATATGAGTAAGCAAAATGATAGTTTAAAAATGTAAATAAATCATTTAGTTCTTGGAAGAATCAGTTTAATTCTGAGATAACTTTAGCATTAGAGTTCTTGGAAATTTTGGACTATTCTTAAAAATAAAAATTGTATATCTAAAAAATTTATTGCCTAATCTCTCAATCTTTGACCCTTGATGGCATTTTCTTTCAGTTAAAAGTAAAAACATTGTTAAAGTTAGCATTAAGGCACCTAATCCTGAATTGGGGTAGGAGGAGTACTTGGTTACATTGTTTTGTATTTCTCTATTTGAATAAACTTGGGTATGCTACAACTTACTATTTAAATATTAATTTGTTAACAGGTCAGCAAAACGGTTACTGGACCAGATTGTTGAAAAAGGAAGACCAGCTCCTGGCTTCCATCATGGCGATGGACCGGGAAATGCAGTTCAAGAAATCATGATTCCTGCTAGCAAGGCAGGATTAGTCATTGGAAAGGGGGGAGAAACTATTAAACAGCTTCAGGTATTGTTATGTTCGTGAAATGGCTACTTTTGGTCTGCTTTGATGCCCATTTTTGTCCGCTCCCTTTTGTTAATATGTATTATTTCTATGATTATAACAGGAACGGGCGGGAGTTAAAATGGTTATGATTCAAGACGGGCCGCAAAACACTGGTGCTGACAAACCTCTTAGGATTACAGGAGACCCATATAAAGTTCAAGTAAACTTAACTTTATACTTTATAAAGAAAGAGTTTGGGTTGAATGGGGTTGGGCAAAATATGCATGAATAATTAAAATGTTTTGAGACGTGCTTTCTAAATTAGCTAACTTTTTCTACTTTAGCAAGCCAAGGAAATGGTGTTAGAGTTAATTCGTGATCAAGGTGGTTTCAGAGAAGTTCGGAATGAGTATGGGTCAAGAATAGGAGGAAATGAAGGGATAGATGTAAGTAAAAATACCCATTCAGAAATGGTTGTATGCTGATTCATAAATATAGTAGTGTTTTCTGTTTTGTGTTAAATAGCTCTAACATTGTTATCCTTTTATTTCACCTTTATACTTTAGAATACAGAATTAAGTATTTTATATCTTGTCACCCTATTTGCTATAAATACAAAATTATATGTACTATTATGATTTGAGGCAGATTTTCAGGAAATGGTGCTTTTTTTTAAATACTTTTTTTTACTTTAAACCCTGAGAAGCTAGTTTTCTTAATACTTAATCTTTTTTACATAAGGTCCCCATTCCAAGATTTGCTGTTGGCATTGTAATAGGAAGAAACGGAGAGATGATAAAAAAAATACAAAATGATGCTGGTGTTCGAATTCAGTTTAAGCCAGGTGAGTGCATATAATAATCTTGTAAGTGTTGGCAGCAATGAGTTTTGACATACATTTATTATTGTTATTTTTTTTTAATTTAAGTTCTAGGGTACATGTGCACAACGTGCAGGTTTGTCACATATGTATACATGTGCCATGTTGGTGTGCTGCACCCATTAACTCGTCATTTACATTAAATATATCTCCTAATGCTATTCCTCTCCACTGTCCCCTCCTCACAATAGGCTGAGGTGTGTGATGTTCTTAGCTCTGTGTCGAGCGTGACTCATTGTTCAGTGTCCACCTATGGTGAACATGTAGTGTTTGGTTTTCTGTTCTTCGATAGTTTGCTGGGAATGATGGTTTCCAGCTGCATCCATGTCCTGAGACCACGAACTCATCCTTTTATAGCATAGTATTCCATAGAATTATATATGCCACATTTTCATAATAGTCTGTCATGATGGACATTTAGGTTGATTCAAAGTCTTTGCTATTGTGAATAGTGCTGCTTAATAAACAGCTACGTATGCATGTATCTTTATAGCAGCATGATTTATAATCCTTTGGTATATACCATGGAAGGTGGGATGGCTGGGTCAAATGGTATGTCTAGTTCTAGATCACTTGAGGAATCGCTGCTGTTTTCCACAATGGATTGAACTAGTTTGATCCACAACAGTATAAAAGTATTCCTATTTCTCACATCCTCTCCAGCACCTGTATTGTTCCTGACTTTTTGCACAATGATTACCATTCTAACTGGTAAAGAGATATAGTATCTCATTGTGATTTTTGATTTGCATTTCTCTGATGGCAGTGATGATGAGCATTTTTCATGTGTCTGTTGACTGTAGCGAATAGCTGCTTTTGAGAGGTAATAAATTTCGTATCCTTTGCCCGCTTTTTGATTAGGTTGTTTGCTTTTTTTCGTCAGTTTGTTTCGAGTTCTTTGTAGGTTCCAGATAATGGCCCTTTGTAGTTAATTGGATTGCAGATTTTCTCCCCATTCATGGGTTGCCTGTTCCTCCTGATGGGTAGTTTCTTTTGCTGTGCAGAAACTCTTTAGTTTAGTTAGATACCATTTATCAATTTTGGCTTTTGTTACTTACGATTCTTTTAGTCAATTTTTAGACCCCATGAAGAGTCCCTTGCCCATGCCACCAATATCCTAGAATAATTATTACCTAGAGTTTTCTTCCTAAGCTGGTTTTTTTTTTTTGTGGTTTTAAGGTCTTAGCAATTTTAAGTCTCCCTGAAATCAATCTTGGATGGTTTTGGGTGTGAAGGGGTGAGGAGGGATCCGGTTTCGATACCATATGGCTAATGAATTTTCAACACCATTTATTAAATAGAGTCATTTTCCCATTTCTATGGGTTTGTCGAAGATCAGATGGCTGTAGATGTGTGGTATTATTTCTGAGGGCTCTGTTCTGTTCCATTGGTCTGTATCTCTCTGTTTTGATACCAGTACCATGCTGTTTTGTTACTGTGGCCTTGTATTATAGTTTGAAGTCAGTAGCGCGATACCTCAACATTCTTTGGCTTAGGATTGTCTTGGTAATGCAGGTCTTTTTTGGATTCCAATATGAACTTTAAAGCAGTTTTTTCCAATTCTGTGAAGAAAGTCATTGGTAGCTTAATGGGGATGGCATTGAATCTATAAGTGCCAGTATGGCCATTTCCCTGTGTGATTCTTCTATCCATAGGCTGGTGTGTTGTTCCATTTTGTTTCCTGTCACTGCTGTTTCCTTTTAGTCGGTTTGGTTTAATAAGCCGGAAGGTCGGCTGCATCCCGTGAGTTTATCCCCAAGTTCCTAGGTATTTTATTCTCTTTGAGCTATTGGCGTTGAGTTAATTCATGATTCCAGCTGTATTTATCTGTTACTGGTGTATAAAATTAGCGTGATTTTGCACATTGATTTTGTGTCCTGAGGACTTTGCTGGAAGTTGCTTATCGGCAAAGAGTTGCGAACAAGAAACGATAAATTTCTAACCGCCAATCGATATCATCTACCACAAACAAAGGGATAATTTAACTTCTTCTTTCTAACTGAATACCTTGATTTCTTTCTCTTGCCTGATTGCCTAATAGAACTTCCAACCTATAGTGAATAAGATGATGAAGAGCATCCTATCTTAATACCAGATTTCAAAGAATACTTCCAGATTTGCCCCATTCAATTATGATATTGGCTTAGGTTTATCATAAATAAAGCTCTTACTATTTTGAGATACATTCCATCAATACCAATTTATTGATTTTAGCATTAAAGGGCTGCTGAATTTATCAAACGCCTTTTCTTAGTCTGTTGAGATAATCATGGTTTTTGTCTTTGGTTCTCTGTTTATATGCTGGATTACGTTCATTGGTTGCATATGTTAGACCAGCCTTGCATCAAGGATGAAGCCCATGATCATAGTGGATAAAAGCTTTTACGATTACGCTAGTTAGGTTTGCCAGTATTTGTGAGGGATTTTTGCATCGATGTTCATCGGGGTTATTGGTCTAAGGAGATTCCCTTTTTATTGTGTCTCTGCCGGGCTTTGAGGTATCCAAGGATGATTGCTGTGCTCATGGGAGATGAGTTAGGGAGGATTCTCTCTTTTCTATTGGTTGGAATAGTTTCAGAGGAATGGTACCAGCTCACTCCTTGTGCCTCTGGTAGAATTAGGCTGTGAATCTGTCTGGTCTTGGACTTTTTTTTGGTTGGTAGGCTATTAAATATTGCCTCAATTTCCAGAGCCTGCTATTGATCTATTCAGGGATTCAACTTTTTTCCTGGTTTGAATCTTAGGAGAGTGTAAGAGTGTCAGGAAATTATCCATTTCTTCTAGATTTTCCCAGTTTGTTGCCATGGGGCATTTATAGTATTCTCTGATGGTAGTTTGTATTTTCTGTGGGGTTACGGTGGTGATATCCCCTTTATCATTTTTATTCGTCTATTTGATTCTTCCCTCTTTTCTTCTTTATTAGTCTTGCTAGCGATATATCAATTCATTCTTTTCCAAGAAACCAGCTCCTGGTTCATTGATATTTTGGGAGTTTTGTGTCTCTATCTCCTTCGGTTCTGCTCCTCGATCTTAGTTATTTGTTGCCTTCTGCCAGCTTTTGAATGTGTTTGCTCTTGCTTCTCTAGTTCTTTTAATTGTGATGTTAGGGTGTAGGTTTTAGATCTTTCCTGCAGCTTTCTTGTGGGCATTTGGTGCTTTTATAGGTTTCCTCTGCACTTTTGGCTTTAGATGTGTCTCCCAAATTCTAGTATATTGTATCTTGTTCTCATTGGTTTCAAAGAACATCTTTATTTCTGCCCTTCATTTTGTTGTACCCAGTAGTCATTCAGAACAGGTTGTTCAGTTTCCATGTAGTTAGTACGGTTTGATTGAGTTCTTAGTCCACAAGTTCTAGTTTAGTACACTGCTCTAGAGAGATAGTTCAATTATCTTTCTGTTCTTTTACATTTGCTGAGGGAGTGCTTTGCTTCTAACTATGTGGTCAATTTTGGAATAAGTGCAATGTGGTGCTGAGAAGGAGAATGTATATTCTGTTGATTTGGGAATTGAAGTTCTGTAGATGTCTATTAGGTCCCTTGGTGCAGAGTTGAGTTCATTTCCTGGATATCCTTGTGCTTTATGCAGTTGATCTGTCTAATATTGACGGCCGGGGGTGTTAAAGTCTCCTGTTATTGTTATTGTAGGGTCTGAGTCTCTTTTGTTGTCCTCTAAGGACTTGCTTTATGGATCTTGGTTGTCGGTGTTGGTTGTATGTTTGGGATGGTTGACTTTCTGATGAATTGATCCCTTCTGATTATCATGTGAGCCAAAATGCTCTCTTTCGATCTTTGATGGTTCAAAGTCTGTTTTATCAGGAACTAAGTTACAACCCTGCTTTTCCGTTTTCATTTGCTTGGTAGATCTTCCTCCATCCCACATTTTGAGGAGCTATATTCATATCCTGCTTATTGGGATGGATCTCCACGGATGCAGCCAGGCGGTGATGGGTCGATGTTTGTCGGTTTGCCGGTCATATTTTGGTGTTGGACGTTGGTCATTTACATTTAAAGGGTTATTGTTGTGTGGCGGGCAGTCCTGTCATTATGATATTAGCTAGTTATTTTGCTCGTTAGTTGATGCGGTTCTTCCTGGCCTCAATGGTCTTTGTTTAGCATATTTTGCAATAGCTGGTACCAGTTGTTCCTTTCCATGTTTAGGTACTTCCTTCAGGATCTTTTGTAGGGAGATCTGAGTGGTGACTTCGTCTAAGCATTTGCTTATCTATAAGATTTTATTTCTCCATCACTTATGAAACTTAGTTTGGCTGGATAGCAAAATTCTGGAGTTGAAAATTCTTTTCTTTAAAATGTTAAATATTAGCCCCTCTTCGGGCAGCAGAGTTTCTGCCTAGAGATCCGGCTGTTAGTCTGATGGAGCTTCCCTTTGTAGGTTTGACCTTTCTCTACAGCACCTGTGACTTTCCTTCATTTCAACTTTGAGTGAATCTGACAATTATGTGTCTTGGAGTTGCTCTTCTTGGGGAGTATCTTTGTGGCGTTCTCTGTATTTCCTGGATTTGGTTGGCTGCCTTTACTGGGTTGGGGAGGACTATATGGACGTATATGCAGAGTGTTTTCCAAGTTAGTTTGCATTTCCCCGTCACTTTCCAGGCACACCAGTCAACAGATGTAGATTTGGTCTTTCATATTACCATATTTCTTGGGCTTTTCTTCATTTCTTTTCACTCTTTTTTCTCTACATTTCTCTTCTCACTTCATTTCATTCATTTCATCTTCAATCCCTGATAATCTTTCTTCCAGTTAATCGAGTCGGTTACTGAAGCTTATGCATTTGTCACGTAGTTCTCGTGTCATGGTTTTCATCTCTTATCAGTTCTTTTAAGGTCTTCTCTGCGTTGATTATTCTAGTTATCCATTCATCCATTCTTTTTTCAAAGTTTTTAGTTTCTTTGCGCTGGTTACGTAGTTTCTCCTCTAGCTCTGGGAAGTTTGATCCCTGGGATATAATCTCCTGGTGTACCGTTTGCTAAGACCCTTGGTAAAGCGCAGTATTAGGGTGGGAGTTACCCGATTTTCCAGGTGTTGTGTGTCTCAATTTCCCTTGGCTAGGAAAAGGAATTCCCTTCCCCCTTTCGCTTCCCAGATGAGGCGATACCTCGCCCTGCTTCAGCTCTCGCTGGTCGGGCTGCACCCGCGGACCAGCATCAACTGTCCGACATACCCCAGTGAGATGAACTTGGTACCTCAGTTGAAAATGCAGAAATCACCCTTCTTCTGTGTCGCTCATGCTGGGAGCTGGAGGCTGGAGCTGTTCCTATTCGGTCATCTTGGGTGCCACACCCATTTATTGTTTAATTAATTTTGTTTCTTTGTTTTGAAGATGATGGGACAACACCTGAGAGGATAGCACAAATAACAGGACCTCCAGACCGATGTCAACATGCTGCAGAAATTATTACAGACCTTCTTCGAAGTGTTCAGGTTTGATAGAAAGTTAACATTTTCATTTTTTGTTTTTATGGAGAAGTATTTTCCTTCATGAAATCTGAAGTTTCCTCTATATCAGAGTCTGCTTGATGATGCTTTATTAATGGAGAAAGTTTAAATTGTTTTAAGGTAAAGGTCTTGGAGCAGGAAGAACTACTACCTTAAGTGCTACCTTATTTACTCTTGAATTTTAAAAAATGTTATTACTTATGATTATTTGGGCCAGTTCATCTCTACATTTATGGTTCAGGTATTTGAGAGCTGGGAAAAATAGACATAATAATTTTATCATGAAAAAAAGTATTTGTGTGCTGATTTTTTTCCTTCTTGTCTATTCCTCTCTATAGGCTGGTAATCCTGGTGGACCTGGACCTGGTGGTCGAGGAAGAGGTAGAGGTCAAGGCAACTGGAACATGGGACCACCTGGTGGACTACAGGAATTTAATTTTATTGTGCCAACTGGGAAAACTGGATTAATAATAGGAAAAGGCAATGTATTTTAAACTCTTAATGTTTAACACATTATTCATTTTTCTGGACACTATTTCTGTTGCTGTTTTAAACAAGTGGCAATGCTTTTTCTCTGGCTGTGTTTTAGTAGAAAAGCATTCTTATGTTAATACGTAACAAGTAAAACATAAATGAAGGATCTAATGTATATTTATAAAAAGAGCAGGATTTTAATCTTACTAGCTTCTAGAGAAAGTGAACTAAGATAATTATTAGCATAAGAAAGGTCTTTTGACCCAAAAAGTTGTTTGAGTGTTTTTGTTTGTGCATTTTGGTTTTTCCCGACTCATATTTTAAAAATTTGAATGTTTATAAGTGTATTAGTTTATATTTACACTGCTTTTAAAAGCAGTTTATTCAAATATTTTATTATAATCACATTAAGGTTAAGTTTAAACATACTAAGTAAATGTAAATGTATTTTAAGAGAAGCATGAAATGCTTCCTAAAATTTGATTTAAAGTGTAGAATATTAAATGAAAGCCGGGCGCGGTGGCTCACGCCTGTAATCCCAGCACTTTGGGAGGCCGAGGCAGGCGGATCACGAGGTCAGGAGATCGAGACCATCCTGGCTACACAGTGAAACCCGTCTCTGCTAAAAGTACAAAAGAACTAGCGAGGCTGATGTGTGAGCGCCTGCCGTCCCAGCTACTTAGGAGGCTAGAGGCAGAATGGCGGGGAACCAGGAGGCAGAGCTTACAGTGAGAGCCCAGACCAGCCACTGCACTCCAACCTAAGCTGACAAACAAGACTCCAAATCTCAAAAAGAATATTAAATGAAAAATCTTAATACAATGCTGTCATTGGGAATACTATTTAGCCAAACCATGTTTTTAATGGCCCATTTAATTGTGACCATTTTCTTCTAAATAGCTTCTATTATACCGTTGAAACCTTTAGAGAAATTACTGTCTTTTATTTTAGGAGGTGAAACCATAAAAAGCATAAGCCAACAGTCTGGTGCAAGAATAGAGCTTCAGAGAAATCCTCCACCAAATGCAGATCCTAATATGAAGTTATTTACAATTCGTGGCACTCCACAACAGATAGATTATGCTCGGCAACTCATAGAAGAAAAGATTGGTGTGAGTATACTTTAAACTTTTATAGTGTAGACCCTTAGATTGTAGTTAAATTAAGACGTTTATTCGAATACATCAAAGGAAAACATATAATTACTAGTCTGTATTTATAGATTTCATGATACCTATAATAGATACAATGTGAAGATTTTCCAGCAATGAAAATAACCTAATTAAATGTGCAGTTACAGGTTTTGAGAACAACCTTACGTTTGAGTGTGGATAGATAGGAGGGTGCAGGCATCATATTAGTGTTATTGTAGGATTGTGGAACATACTTGAAGGACATAGTTAATGGGAATTCATTATTTATTAGGATTTTACTATACTGAACCCCAGCAAGGCAAACAAGATAAATCAGATGCATCTTCCGCTCTGCAGTAGAAATTCGTAAATCCTAGCTTTTGGACTGGCTCACAAATCATCTGGGGATTTTAAAATGTAGACTATTTGGGTGCTTCCAACTCCTACACATAATATACAGAGACAGACCTGACTCAAAAATGTCTGGGATAGGGCCCAGCATCTGATTTTACACAGATGTTTGGTTTTTTTTCTCCAGAAAAGTTTTCTGTTAGAACAAAAAGTATAAAAAGCTTTGACTGCTTTTTTGTAAATGAGGCAGATGGTGTCTTACTGGAGTTTTTAACACAAAGTGTGCAGGGAGCATCTTAAATTATTAATCAGAATTTCCTAGGAAAAATTAGTTTTGGTGTTTGCCATGCTGCGAATGGAGTGCATGCAAAACAAGGTTGACGCTGTTTCTGTGTACTTGGGAAGACAAAAATAGATGTACTAAAGATGCTTAAGGAACATCTTATAAAATGTACACAAACATTGTAAGTTCTGTTGTATGGATAGTTTAATTGTTCAAAAAATGAAGATGTTTGTGGAGTAATGATAGGAGGTTGATGCCATAGCAAAAAAAATGAATAGCACATCTTGGTTTTTGATTTTACAGTATTAGCCTCACATGCATGGATCAGGATTTCTGTTGGATTCATGGTAAAACAAGATAGATTGTTTTAGAGAAGCAATTTGGTGTGGTGATTAAGAGCACGGACTCTTTTCTCTGAATCATTTACTGGGTCTGTGACCTTGGAGAAGTTGCTCAGGCTTTTCTGTGCCTTGGTTTCCTCCTATAAAATGAGGATAATTGTATCTATTTCATAGAGTTGTAGGGATTAAATGAACGTTCACGTGT
The DNA here is from genome assembly GCF_008728515.1 of Papio anubis. Taxonomy (NCBI): domain Eukaryota; kingdom Metazoa; phylum Chordata; class Mammalia; order Primates; family Cercopithecidae; genus Papio; species Papio anubis. The sequence continues at coordinate 76,428,695 of NC_044976.1, read as the reverse complement.
GTGTCACTTAAAAGAATGCCTGGCACATAGCCCTAAAAAACGTTGCTACTTTTTCAGTATTTTTTTTACTATTTGGAAAGAATAGATAATGGATAATAAGTGAGAGATGACAGCAATTGGAGACTTAAAGAGACAAGTTAATAAAAAGAACTTTAAAGGTCATGAAGTTTAGTTTCCCTATTTTTCAGTGAGAAATTTACAACAAAATATAGTGTTACCATTTTGTCCAGCATGTCGCCTGGTTGTGTTAACTACTCGGAGCATTTTAGGACAGTTAAGTGTAATGTCTTTGTTTGCTTAACAAAACAGAAATCAGTTAAGCATTATTAATTATGATGTGGCATGCATGCATGATAAGGATATAAAATATCCTAATTTATTGAAGGACTTAAAAAGGGAATGTTTGTGCTGTTTAGAATTATGATACATGAAAGGCCAAAAAGGATATAAATTATTGATCTGAATGGGGTTTCAGTGACAGAAATAGGTTGTGAGGTGGAGTTTGGTTTAATAGTGAACCAACTAGCTGTTAACATTATCAATGAAGTGTTCAGAAGACAATTGATGATATAGGACCCAAGCAGTTTGGGAATATATTGTCAAGATGGTTGTCTTATGTTAGGCAAGTAGATGTAGAGAGAAGAGCTGAAGATAAAGACCTGATTTCTGTGATTAAGATGAAAAAAGATAGTAAAAGAAAGAATTATAAAAGGAAAGGGATCTACTGCTGTCGCAGACAAGCTAAAGAAAATTTAATTGCTAATTTTAATTTAATTTAAATTGCATTTAATTGCTACCGCTATTGATTTTAGTAAATTTCACATGTCTCATTATTATGGCAGATAAAATAGTTTTTGCAAAATGAATGAGGAAAGGAAGGAAAACCTAAAATTTGTTGTTTGTGACTATAAGAGGGTAGAAATGGAAGATTATTTGTCCATAGAGTTGGTTAACCATTACTGTGTTTTTTCTGATTTTTCTATGTCTTCCTTTTTTTTTTGTAGGGCCCAGTAAATCCTTTAGGGCCTCCTGTACCCCATGGGCCCCATGGCGTCCCAGGCCCCCATGGACCTCCTGGGCCTCCAGGGCCTGGAACTCCAATGGGACCATACAACCCTGCACCTTATAATCCTGGACCACCAGGCCCAGCTCCTCAGTAAGTATTGAGTTTAGTTCTGGGCTTTCCCCAAAGATTCTGGTTTTTGGACTACATTTTTATACTGAATTTTCTTCTCAGTGGTCCTCCAGCCCCATACGCTCCCCAGGGATGGGGAAATGCATATCCACACTGGCAGCAGCAGGCTCCTCCTGATCCAGGTAAAAAGATGCTTATCATTTGTGTGTTAGCTGTATTGTTTTTCACTCGTGTTACATTATTAAATTTTCTAGTGTTGATTCTACATTTGTATGCCTCACCTTCACTCACTCTACTCTTTCAACAGCGTTAGGCACTGCTTCTACCCCAGTGTATATAGAACTGACATGAATATGATCTCTGCTTTTATGGAATTCCTTTCAGCTTGCATTTGGCTTTCTTATGAGTCGATATAGCAGAATGATAAAAGCTAAAAGCTGCAGGAAAGAGCACAGTGTCATAGGTTTTAGATACCAGTGCTATCAAATATGTAGTGTGTTAACTGTGACATTATCTATGAAAAAATAGTTTTTACTTATTTAGAAAATTAGGGATGGGGCCGGGCACTGAGGCTCACGTCTGTAATCCCACCTGTTCAGAAGTCGAGGCTGAGGCTTGAGACCAGCCTAGGCAACATGGCAAGACCCATCTCTAAAAAAATTTGTTTTAAATTAGCCAGCCAGGGTGGTATGTGTCTGTATTTCTAGCTGCTCAGAAGGCTGAGGGGGGGTGGGGGGATTGCTTGAGGCTAGAAGTTCTAGATTGTATTGAGCTGTGGGCGCACCACTGCACTCCCCTGGGCAACAGAATGGGACCCCATCTCTTAAAAATATATATATATGTATATATAAAACAGTCTTACAGAGTGTTAAGTATTTGGGCATTAAACTCCCAGATTGTCAAATAAGATACCGGTTCTAGTACTCCTCATAATGACAACTTCATGTGAGTAAAAATCAGGCCTGTATTTAATAACTGCATGCTAAAACCCAAATACATTTAATATTTTCTATATTCAGATCTGGATTTTCGATATGTATATATTATATCCTGTACTATTCTGGCGTCTTTCCATACCCTGTAGTTTGCTTTCCATCTTGGTCAAAGAGTCATTCTTTGAAACCAGTTAACATTTATTTATGATTCTTTTTTTTCACCTGCTACCTACCTTTTAGGCCTCTTTCACCAGAGTAGTTTCAAGGAAAATATACTCAATTATGGATTACTTTCTACACATAATATATTTATCCCAAAAAAACTTGAAGTAATTTATGTAAATGAAATTGCTTGGCTAATTTCATAGGAAGTGTGCTGTTTGGAACACAGCATGATAGTTACCAAATAATCACAACTTCCATTAATTCAAGGAATGACTTGAGTTGTGCTAGGATATAGGTATGCAAAGTTGGGGTTGTGTTCTATAGCAAAAGAATGCACTCCCAGCATACCAACACTGATAGAAGGGCTCACAGGGTACAGAATATAATACTGTAAACACGAATTTTTGGAGAATGAAAGGGCTTTGCTTTTCCTCTTGTTGGCTAATTGGGATGGTATAATTAAGTAATGAGATTGAAGAGTTTGAGTAGGTTAAGAGACAGATTCATACTGGGTAACTTGGATCTGCCAGGATTGTATTTTTGAGCACTACTGGGTGGTTAGCATGATTGAGAAAAAATGATGGGAATAAGAAGTGGAAGTGGTCTTTGTATCACATGTTGAGTTTCCCACTTGGAGTAGTAGTGAAGTCACTACTATAAAAGCTGGTCAGTGAATGTGGTTGCAGCATGGCCTTTGGGCAAGAAGTAACCCATTTAAAACCAGCTGGTTAGCCCCACTCAGATTTATCAAAGGGTTACTGGGTCTCTGGGGTGGATATTGCTTATATTAGACTTAGAATGACGTAACGTTTTAATGTATGAACTAAAATATTTCTTTAAAAAAAGAGTGGTCTGTTATGGATTTATGTAGTGGTCAAGAATTTAGACTTCAGAGTCAAATAGACCTACATCAGTCCTAGTCCTACAGTTTACTAATGGTGAGATGTCAGGCAAGTTTTTGAACTCCTCTAAGCCTGTTTTCTTATCTATAAATTGATCAATGAATGAATCTTGGGTTGAGTGAATATTTAGTAAATTCTTAGTACATACTAGTTATTTGTGAGACTGGTACTTCAGTATGGTTTACACGTTTGGGTGTAGAAATAACACTTCCTAAAGTCTGTTTTATCTCAAATTCTCTGTCCAGGCATAGTGTAAAGTGAAATACCTAGATTTCTTGATTAATATACAGATAATAGCCGGGCGCCATGGCTAACACCTGTAATCCTAGTACTTTGGGAGGCTGAGGCGGGTGGTTCACTTGAGGTCAGGAGTTGGAGACCAGCCTAGCCAACATGGTGAAAACCTGTCTCTACTAAAAATACAAAAATTAGCTGGGTGTGGTGGCAGGTGCCTGTAATGCCAGCTACTTGGGAGGCTAAGACAGGAGAATTGCTTGAGAATTGCTCCACTGCATTCCAGCCTGGGCAACAGAGTGAGACACTTCATCTCAAAAAATAATAATAAATACAGATAATGACACTATTGAGATATGTAAACATCCAGGATACAAAAGCAGTACATTGGGCAATTGAGAAAAGCTTGGAAGGTGTCCTAATAACACCTTACAATTATATTACCTTGTAGTTTTCTTTTTCTAGAAATTCTCACTCCTTTTTCTCAAACTTGACTAACCTTTTTTAAGCAGCTGAGAATTGCTACTGTTCAGAATGAAAGCATAATAGAAAATTTAAAAGTTTTAATTGTATGATATTCCTAGTATAAAGGACAGAATCAAGTTTTTTTGTGGTTTCTAGAAGATTGAGAGGTCTCAAACTGTTTGCACTTCAGTTGATGTGGGAGATGAGTGAGGGTCAGTCAAGTGTAGAGGAAACATAACATAGCTAAAAGCTGAGACATGGGCATAGTGATTTCTGAAAAGTACAAGCACTGTGTTGTGGCTGGAGCTTGGATGTTAAAGAGATACAAACGAAGGGAGAGGTGAGGCTGAAATGGAAAGGATAAGCCAGGGGATTCAGACTGTTAAAGATTTTGAATGATAGGCTGTACTTAAGCTTTGACCATCCTGAAGATTCTAGAGAATGAAGAATTTCAAGTAGGATGATATCAAGTTTATAACATTCAATGTGAAATAGGATGAAATGTGGCTAATCTTTTTTTAAGATTTTTATATTTTCTCTTCATTGAAAATAAGGACAAAGTTCATTGTTCTAAAATAATTGTTTCTTTCTTATGCAGGTTAGCCCCTAGAAATGTTTTTCTTAAGTCATCTTCCAGATAGAGCTGTTTGTGCTTGAGGCGAAACCAATTTAGAAAAAAACAAGGGCACAGGATGGTTTGAGACAGAGCATTGGATTTGGAGCCAAAAGACCTTTATTCATATCCCAGTTATGCAACTCAGTAGTTTTTAACCTGGGAAAGTCACTTGGTCTCTGAGCCTTGGTTTTCTTTAATAAAAGCTGATGGTAACAACAAAAATAATAGAAAATATAAAAGTTTTCATGTACTTTTTTTTAATGTTCTAGTTAATTTTGGGAGCTGTATATTTGCCAGAGAGCTGGGTGTGTGTGTGTGTGTGCGCGCGCGCGCTCGTGTGAGAATTACAGACTTCAACATGCAAACCTTGAACTTTCATTTATTCTAGCTAAGGCAGGAACGGATCCAAATTCAGCAGCTTGGGCTGCTTATTATGCTCACTATTATCAACAGCAAGCACAGCCACCACCAGCAGCCCCTGCAGGTGCACCAACTACAACTCAAACTAATGGACAAGGTAACTAAAGAACTTATATGTGAAAGTCAAAACTTGTGCTTGGAATTATATATGAAGTACATCACTGTATAATACCTAAAATTTCTGACATTATTTAATTATAATTTAAGCAGACTTTTCCTTTTTTAAATTGTTACCTGGAAATAGTTTCAAACTTTCATAAAAGTTATAAGAATACCAGGAGCCACCCATATAACCCAGCTGTTAATGTTTTATCCCTTGTTTACTCTAATACCGTCTATATCATACAAGTGTATGAGTGTGTATTTATTTTAAATATCCATTATAATTAGTTCTGAAGGAAACTAATTATATCCAGTATAATTAGTTCTGAAAGAAATCATTTAAGACTAAACTATAGACACAATGTCCTGTTGGGTACTTCTTCAAAAATATATAACCATCATACAGCCCTCCAAATCAGTAAGTCAACATTAATATATTAAGCTCTTTATATCATTATGGATTTCTGATTTTTGCAATGGGTTATATTTTTTGAAGATTTTTATAATTTTGATAATCAGATTATCCTAGATTTGGCCAGTCAGGGAGTATATTCAGGGTGGTGCCTATATCCTTTTGAAATATCTGTCGTTATTTTAAGCACTTCCATACTGTCTGGCACAGTGAGATTGTTATTTTGTGTTTTATGGGCTCCAACCCTTAAGTCAGCTATTTCTTCAAGGAGCTCTGATTCCTTTTAGTAGAGTATGGTAGTTAGAAACAAGACTTGACTATGCTTGTTGCTACTGAGGTGTAATTGCTTCTAACTTCTTTCAGCAGACAGAACTAGGAAATATATTTACATACATGCATACCTACATACACATGCCAAAAAACACATAAACATTGATATGTGTATATATTTTTTAAAACTATGTTCATATTACGACATTCATTTCAGCATTTTGGGGTTTTCAAGCCTTTTCCTTTTCTGTACTTGTTTACAAATGGTGAGAAACCTGGTATCCTCAGTGTATCTCCTTATTTTACATACATTTACTTATATGTTCGACATAACCAGTCTTCCAAACAGGTTGGTTTTCTTTTCTGTCCACCACCTCTGTACCCCCAGTACCTTCTATCTTTGGCACCAGTAGGGATGCCACCACCACATAGTACCTTCCTCCTACCCCTCACTGTCACATTGCAGGCCCCTGCCAGCTCCTGCACCCAAGGAAACAGCTAAAATTGCCTTTTAAAAACTTTAATTCTGTTTTTCTGTTTTGTTTTGTTTTGTTTTGCTTAATCAAGGAGATCAGCAGAATCCAGCCCCAGCTGGACAGGTTGATTATACCAAGGCTTGGGAAGAGTACTACAAGAAAATGGGTATGTTTTATACATTTCTTGAAAATACATAATTAAATTGAAACACAAGTTATTCTCTTCAGGAAGAGAATAATTGAATAAAATCACTGGACTCGTAAACATACCAAGACAGTTGCAAATTACAGTTTTTAAATTTGTGGTTATATAGCAAGGAAATATTTTTCTTTCTAATTGCATTTGTCAACCAGTTATTTATTGAAACTAGAAATTTCCTCACTGGCACATACAGTATTAACATTACTATACTTTTGACAATGACAGTTATATATATAAGTCTGAATGACATAAGGTTAAATTTTAATGTGTCAGGTGAAAATGGATTGTGTGTGATACCATTATTTTTGCTGCAAGATAAGCAGGTAAGAAGTAATCTGTAGTGAGGGAAAGTAACTAAGTGATGGAACCAGAATCTGGCTTCCAAGAGGGTCTGAGTCCCAAGCTTGTCTCCCAAATTTGTCTCTTTAGGGACCGTTTGGAACCTGGTACTATACTTCTGGACAAATCACTATGTTTCAACTGCTTTTGCTCTTTAAAAATTATTACATACCACAGCTAGATGTCACAAACGAAAACTAAATTGGTAAGCTTGGTTATCCTTCACTAGCAGAAAAAGAATCTATAGGTGGTAGTTTTGTCATAAGAGATCGGTCTACTTGGGATTCTCAGTGTAAATTTCAATGTTTTCTTTGCCAAAGAATGTTTCTCATTCTCTGCAGAAAGAAAAATTTCCAGAAGGGTGATGATTTTAATCTTCTAGGTGTAAAATTATATATACTTGATGATAAAGATGTTCTGCACAACTGGTTTCTTTTTAAAGAAAGAAAAAAATTGTTTTTCCTCATAGAATGGCTTCCTAGGAGAGTCATATTCCATCTATTTCTGAGACTATAACAGATTAATATATGTTTTTGTGACGTAGCTTAGGCAGATCTACAGTAGCTAAAATTCCGCAAAAAGAAACTTTTAACTTAAAAACAGCATACTCTGATTAAGGTTGGTTACATAATATATTTTCTGAACTGGGATCCTTTTTAGAATGAATAGGGATGCTATTAATAATCATGTCCTGTCGGGCGCGGTGGCTCAAGCCTGTAATCCCAGCACTTTGGGAGGCCGAGGCGGGCGGATCACAAGGTCAGGAGATCGAGACCATCCTGGCTAACACGGTGAAACCCCGTCTCTACTAAAAATACAAAAAAATTAACGGGGCGCGATGGCAGGCGCCTGTAGTCCCAGCTACTCAGGAGGCTGAGGCAGGAGAATGGCGGGATCCCGGGAGGCGGAGCTTGCAGTGAGCAGAGATCGCGCCATTGCACTCCAGCCTGGGGGACACAGCGAGACTCCGTCTCAAAAAAAAATAATCATGTCCTGACAACATTGTGGTCAGGACCTGTAATCAACTTAACTTCAGTGAAATAGCGTCACCATTTTAAAAGACTTGAGCATGAGCCACATGCAGTAGCACACACTTGTAGTCCCAGCTGCTAGAGAGGCTAAGGTAGAAGGATCCCTTGAACACAGGGGATTGAGGCCAGCCTTGGCATCACAGTGAGACCTGATCACATGTTTGGGTTAAAAATCTTCAACTTCTATTTTCTCAATGGGTAATGTTCCCTAGATATGGTCCCTAGTTATTAAGTTATTAAGTAGGTAAAAATAAAGGCTTGTTAATGGATTTAGCTAATTACTGAGGAATGAGTTTGACTTCTGTGCTTTATTTTACCTTATTGATTATTTGTAATATGGCCCTTAATACATTTACTGTTTAGTCTTTTATGTTTTACTTTTTTATGTTTTACTCAAAATGAGTGGGTGGGTTGAATTCTGATTTTTATTGTTAAGGGAAGAAATTCTAATTTTCATTGTTAAGGGAAGAAATTGTCTTTATTGTCTTTAATTTTTTTTTTTTCACCATTTCCCTGCCAGCTAGAGATACTATGCTATACTGTCTTAAATCCTCTGTAGGAAAACATGGCATAGAAATAATTAAATAATAATACTGCATGACTAAAGAACCTCCTTACCCCACCTTTTCTATCGTTTTTCTGTAGTACCACAATAATCACCTGTTAATTTTATTTATTTATTTGAGAGGGAGTCTCACTCTCGCCTAGGCTGGAGTGCAGTGGCATGATCTCAGCTCACTGCAATCTCCGCCTCCCAGGTTCAAGCAATTCTCCTGCCTCAGCCTCCCAAGTAGCTGGGCTTACAGGCGCCCGCTACCACGTCTGGCTAATTTTTTTGTATTTTTAGTAGATACAGGGTTTCATCATGTTGGCCAGGCTGGTCTCAAACTCCTGACTTCAGGTGATCCACCTGCCTCAGCCTGCCAAAGTGTTGGGATTACAGGCGTGAGCCACCACACCCAGCCTCACCTGTTAATTTTATGAGCAAAATAGATTAGTTGAAAACAGATGTAGGTTAAGTTTTCCAAAATTAGGTTTATATTTTAAAACAATTCTAAATTCCCCAGGATAACACCAAACTAAGATAATTTTTTTTTTTTTTTGACATGGAACCTCTGCCTGTCGCCCAGGCTGGAGTGCAGTGGCACAATCTCGGCTCACTGCAGCATCCACCTCTGAGGTTCAAGCAATTCTTCTGCCTCAGCCTCCCAAGTAGAGAAAATCTTGATAAGATTTCAGAGAGTTATAAGGAATGGCAGCAATCTAAAGATGGGTATTTTTAAAGCTAGAATAGAGGGATTTTTTATAAGAGACCCTTAAGAGAACAAGCAGGGTTTCAAAGTAGAAAGGAGTAATTCTTTTTTGGAAAAGTGAAGACATTTGAGAAAAGTTTGACTTAAGGAAGGCCCTTATAATAAGGACTGATGTAGTAGACTCTGAACCCTTAAGAATCTGGTACCTTAAGCCTAAAGGAGGGTAGAGTGAGACTTGTAGGAAAGGTACAAGTATATAGGAAGACAACTGAGTGTGAAAATCTATTCAAGCAAGGCTGACTCTTAGGCTATAATAAAATCTTACAGGCTAACTGTAGAGCAAGTCTTTTATCTTTTGGATGAAAGAAATTTAAGGCTAAACTTTATAGATTATAATTATAAAACTATAATAAATATTAGATAATGTTCTACTGAAGTGTAAACTCAACTGTCTTGAATCAAACAGTAACTAAGCCATGATCACACCACTACCACTGTGTTCCAGCCTAGGTGACAGAGCAAGACCTGTCTCAAAACAAAATCCAGTAACTAAAGAGAATAATAAGGGGAGCAAGGTAAGGCAGTACATGTCTGAAAGGGCAAGGAAAGAGTTCTTTAAAGTCTAAAGTGTTTACTATTAGCTTTCCACAGGGATATAGGAGTTTGCAGAGGTTGTAGTTTTTTAAGGGAACATTGATGGAATTTTCTTGATGAATATGCCTGTTTCTACCATCTTACATCTAAAATGAGTAACTCTCACAGTGGGTTTAAAACCTGAAGAATATTGATTGCTACCTTGATCAGGTTTGGTTTCAAGTGTGCAGCTTGTAAGAGAAAACGTGTGGTTTTATTGCTGTTGTTACACCAGAGTATTTGGCAGTTTTTTCAATATTGAAACCTGTTTCCGATTTGCTTGAATTGTGTCTTGTAAGAGGCAAATGTTCCTCTTTGATTAACAGTTCTTTATAGAAGACAGGAAAATATGAGAATTTTTAATAGTCTATGAGAGTTCTCTGTTACCCAAGAAAAGAGGGTTTGTTTCATGCATTTTTAAAGAATCATAAATCTTAAATTCTTTCACTCAGTTGCTTTGATTCTGTCACCTATTTTACAATGGTGATGGACAGGTTTCTGAAACTAGGAAATTGGCCTTGTTGGCAACATCATACAAACATAAAAACAGCTTCCTATACGTCCATGCTCCAGTACTTTTGTCTGTGGTAATTATTTCACAAAGCCAAGTGAGTTACAAACGAAATAAAATAGTGCTTAAGTAGAGCAACTGAATAGGAAAACACATCTCTCTTCTCAATTTTTTATTTAGAAAATTATATACCTTCAGAAATTGGGGAAATTAGGTACCACTCAGCTTCATTCATCATTTTTATAAAGTTTGCTGTATGTGCTTTATATGTACGTTTTTCTGTATGAACCATTTCAATGTAAGTTGCAGACAAGACAGTTGGCTCTAAAGAAACTCAATGTCTGGGCACAATGATTCACGCCTGTAATCCCAGGACTTTTGGGAGACCAAGGCAGGTGGATCACTTTAGCCCAGGAGTTAAAGACCAGCCTGGACAACGCGGCAGAACCCCATCTCTGCAAAAAAAGAGAAAAATGTCAGCTAGGCATGGTGGGCTTGTAGTCCCAGCTACTCTAGAGGCAGAGGTGGGAGGATCATCTGAGCCGTGGGAGGTCGAGGCTGCAGCGAGCCATGAATGCACCGCTGCACTCCAGCCTGGGTGGCATAGTGAGACCCTGTCTGAAAATAAATACCCTCAATAGTATCACAAAAATACAGACTATATTTAAATTTCCATAGTTGTCAGGAATATGTCTTTCGTCATCTGTGTGTTTTGTTAAATTCAGAGTGCATTCAAAGGTTCGTGCATTGCATTTCATTGTTACATTTCTTTAGTCTCTTAATTGAGCCAAGTCATCTCATTTGGAAAAAGACCTGATCGTGAAAGCTGAGTTATGTGTTTCATTGATCTTGTTCTTTATTCCTTGTCACGTTACTTTTAATACCATTGTGTTGTAATTGGAATAAATTATTGATACTTTTAACATCTTACTACTAATCTCTGTGTGTGTGTGTGTACATGTACATGTACATACACTTTATAGGTTACTAATGAGGAAAAAGTCTTGGCTAGGTCTTAAAATAATAAAATCTTTAAATCATTGCAATTAAGTGGGTTTTTTTGTTTTTAATTCTGGAATCCAATCAAGATTATGCCTAAATCTTTACCTTCCTTAGCTAAAGCAGTGTGGATTTGGGGTTGATTTTGTTTTTTTACTAATAATGACGCTCTAGAACTAAACATTATGATTAATTATAAGGCAAAAAGAAAATAAAGAGCGTTTTTTTTTTTTAATTTTAGAGTAGTTTCCTGACACTACTAATGAATATTTTAAATAAAACAGGAGTAATTCTGACCCTCTGTGCTTTTGTCTTATGATTGTAATTTAATATTAAAATTTAGGGGGGTTTTTTTAGGTCAACAAGGGCAGACACAAGATTATTCAAAGGCTTGGGAGGAATATTACAAGAAGCAAGGTATTGTTTTTACTGGAAATGAGATGTTGGACTTTTAATTGTGGTTACAGCAACAAAATTCTTTTTTTTTTTTTTTTCAAAGGTCAAGCAGTTCCTGCTCCGACTGGGGCTCCTCCAGGTGGTCAGCCAGATTATAGTGCAGCCTGGGCTGAGTATTATAGACAACAAGCAGCCTATTATGCCCAGACAAGTCCCCAGGGAATGCCACAGCATCCTCCAGCACCTCAGGTATAATGTAATTGCTAATTTGTTGATTTCTACTCCAGTCTGTTTTCTGCATGTTTACTGTTTGTCTGTTTGGGAGTGTTTGCCTTTTAAATTTTTATCTGGCAAAGTATAACTATTTAAATGAAGTACTACGGTGTATTGTTTGGGTTTTTTTGTTTGTTTTTTATAATGTTTTCCGGCATCTGAGTGCTGAATATTTCTGCAATGCCTTTGATTTTAAAAATAAATTTTCTTCCCCCAGGGATTTGCAAATCATGCAAGAAGCTACCACCATTTATATTAACCAGTTTTTCTTTCTTAAAGGATTCACTCCTGAATTAGCTCCATTTCAAGGATTTTCTTTAACTTTTTGTGTATTTCTTATGTATCTCTTCTGCACAGGGCCAATAATAAGAAGTGGACAATACAGTATTTGCTTCATTGTGTGGGGGAAAAAAACCTTTGTTAAATATATGGATGCAGACGACTTGATGAAGATCTTAATTTTGTTTTTGGTTTAAAATAGTGTTTTTTTTTTTGTTTTTTTTTTTTTTGTTTTTTTTTTTTGCAAATGTACAAAATATCTATCACTACTGATAGGAGGTTAATATTTCTGTGTAGAAATGAAAATTGGTTTGTTTTTAGTATTTAGTGTAGATGTACACATTCCAGCAAATGTATTTGCAATTATGTGGTTGATGCTTTGTGATATAAATGTACTTTTTCAATGTATACTTTCACTTTTAAAATGCCTGTTTTGTGCTTTACAATAAATGATATGAAACCTCCTGTGTCGGTAAGTTGGATATGTGGGTATTTAAAGGATTCATAATTTCTTAGCAATGATAAATTAAGATACATATACACAAATATATAAGCTTTCCCCATGAAATATTGAGTTTTTAAACACTGGCATGTTTTTCCCCCCTTGCAGTATAGTGGTAGATTGGAGGATCTTTTCCATTTATTGTATTTGGCTCTTTCAGCACAAGTAATCCTGGTATCTTCATTTTTTTTCCTTCTGTTTGATTAAAAACTGCATGTGTGTACAATGATCTTCTGGCATACTTCCATTGCATTAACAGTGAAATTTCCTTTTTATACATGACCACTGTTTCAGACCTGTACTGCTGCTATAACAGTTAACCTTTCTGTTCTTAATTTGATAATACTTGATTTCCAAGACTGTTTCGGCATAACTAATTTTAAACAGTTTTCAGATAGTGAATATGAGTAGTCTAATAAGAACAGTTTTTTTTCCATGTAAAGCAACTCTTTCAATGTATATAATAGTGTGTTTCTTTCTAAATTTAGGATAGAAAAGTGAATAGTGTGCAAAAAGTATAGCTACATTGCATCTGCCATTGAAACATAAATGGGGTATGGAAACGTTCAAGCTTTTTTTTTTTTCTTTAAGCAGTATAGATAAGCTTTGTTTTGTAAATGCACAAGTCCAATCATTGAATCAACTTAATTTTTTTATGTACTTGAAGTCATTTTATTACTCTTTAACACTCATGCTGAAGTTCTGATATTTTGTTGAAATCCATTGTTTTACTCTTTGCATATTTGTTGGCTCTTTGCATATTAATATATTAGACTACATGCAAATACAGTCTGTCTTGCCATTGTCTGTTGAAGTGCAGGTTTGATCCAGCCAGTATAGAACTAGCTCTGTAGGGGTGAGGAGGACTGTGCTGTGTATCATCCTTGATTGTGTTCCTTCAAGGAGCATTGCACTGTAAGTACATCAGAATGACAAATTGATGAACTGCAACAGTATCTTTTTGTCAATGTTCCACATAATGCAAATGCCATACTTTGTGTGAATATTATGTTGGAATACAGTGCTGATATCTTGGAAAACCATAACTGCTTCTTAATTTAACATAGAATAATACATAGTTCTGTATTTTTTTTAAAGTGAGCTTAATGGGTAAGTATTTTTTATATGCTTTAGCTATAGCTAAAGAAAACTGATACTTAACAAAGTTGAATAGTATTATTCACTGGTGCTCCTGAAATATTGTTTTTCAGTGTAAAATATGCATATATTCTATATTTAATATGAAAGTCTTGAAATGTATCAGACAGAAGGGGATTTCAGTTTGCAAATAATGAGCAATGTAGCAATTTTAACACATTTCATAATTATATATTTTGTCATTGGTGGGGAGCACCATTTGTTGTTTTGAATATACTTTAAAGGAAGAGGTACAAGGACATAAATGTTGAGATTACCTACAGGATGGAAATAGCAGTACAGTTCATTATAGATATTTTGAAATGTTTTTGATTGTTTTATATAACCTAGAGTGACTTCCCTTACCCTTATTTAGATCTGGATATATAGTTCTAGTTTGAAGTTTAATAGTTAAGGAGTTAGCTATTTGTTATCTTTAAGAGTAGGGTATTGACGTGAGCAATTGCAGTATTTTGCATGATACTGTTTTATAGATGACCTTTTAGGAAAGTGGTGCATTTATTAATTGAACTGAAGAAGTAGTTCAGTTGAATTCAGTATCATAACTCACAAATTGGAGGCTGTTGATTTTGATTCATTTAAGGTTTAAAATCTTTATTAATTGCAAACAGTGCAATTATTTATACTTCACAGTGCCTTCCCAGACCTTCCACCTTAGGTTCTGCTGCAAAAAGCACCAGGTAAGCACAACCTAAGGACATATATAAATAAATATTTCAGTACATTAATGTTGTCCCTGTGAGGTTTTTGTGGTTGTGTATTCAAAGGCAATCTGCTACTGCTTCCCCAAAATGTATTTTGTTATTTTATGCTACCATCTTAGTGGAAAGTCTGTAAGTTGTTAAAGCAACTGTTTACATTTCTGGGTAATGGTTTTTATTTTACTTTTTTTTTTTTTTATTAAGACAAGAAAATGATGAGTAGATTGCTGCAGTAATTGATCTACATCCAAATCTTTTTGTATTTTTTCCCCAAATATAGAAGTGTTAAGATTAAGAAAGGACAATTACACAGTTTTCAAGATTTAGGAAATCACTTGTTCAGAAACTTCAACAGCCTTCACAATCTGTTTTATATGATGGACAGAAAATTTCTTTGCCCTCCAAAACTATAATTTCTTTATTTTTTTCTTAAACTGTAATAATTCAGTAAGGATATTATGGGTTACAATTTTATTATGATTTTTTTCTGAGACAAAAGTTATATGCTGAAAAAGGAAAAAGTTATAAGGCAGTATGTTTTGATAAAAGGCATGTGCATCAGTGAAATGTTAACTGTACAGCAAATAACCTTTCATAATCTGTAGCAATCAGTATTTTTCTGATTTAATAATATTTTAATAACTGACGCTGCATTTATATAATTTTTTTGCCAGTTTAAAATGTTTGTGTGTTTTTATAGATGATTTTAACTGGTACATATTTTGAGTTAAGATGAATGTATGAAAGCAGCATCTTATCAGTTTTGTTTATTCAATTTCTAAAATGTGCTGATCCTTTTAAAACTCCTGCTTATCTCTGCAACAAAGAAAAATATTCAAAAATACTGCCTTCATTTTCACACACAGTGCTGAAGATGCTGCAAGCACCAAATCATAGCTCATAAAATCAGGTCCTGAGATAGTTACCCATAAAGAGGAATCCTTTGAGTGTATGCCATTGGTGAGCCGATGAGCATGGACCATAGAAGGGCTCAATGTAGAAGGTAAAATTGGCAAATCATAATTGAGAAATATGAAATGTATTCCCATACATAATATGGTATAGGGTGTAATGTACCTGCTTTTGATCACTTTTCATTTTAAAGTGCTATTCACTTGATCTTAAATGTTCCATGAACTGTTAAATTTCTTAAGTTACATAGTTATTACACCACATTTATGTGTATGTTATGTTTTAATAGTCAATGATAGGTATGTAAATATAAAGGGACTCATTGAAACTTGAGAGCCTGTCGAGTTTTGGTTAGTTGTAGATTGCATTTTTATTAAAAAAATATAGATAGATGAATGATAATAGATATTGGGGCACTGTTTCTGTCTCATGAGAATTCTTTTATTCATTACCATAAGCCTTCACTGATAATATAAGCATTATTTTAAATGACGCTGGTCTTAAATCTGAAATAAATGGAAAGCAGAAAAGGTGAGCCAGTTGATTTGAATGCATTGGATATTAGTGTTAGAAACAATGTATAGTTTAGATTGAAACTGAACTGACTTTATTTAGCACTTAAACAAAAATTTGACAATGTTTTTAGTTTTTTTTTTAAGACAGCTTAGTGTGGTGATACTTAGAATTCTATGGTTTGATGTTTCTTTTAGAAATGAGAAGTATAGTTTTATTTTTTAATATCAGAAATGGTTTTAATACTAAAACTAGTAATTTAATACTAGTTGTTTATAAACATTGTAAAATATATCTTTTAAACAAATTATCTTAGTAGTTAATTCATAAGGGTGGGTTTGGGTAGGAATAGCAGAGTACCTTCAGAGGGAAAGGGGAGTAATTCAGAAGTGATAGCATTTTATTTGTTTGACTACTCTGCCAGTAAAATCAGCTCTACTTAGAAAGTTATCTGTTGTGTAGAATAATGATGTAGAGTTTACTAATCAGTGAGGATGTCTTGTTTTTATTTTCTGCAAACTCTGCCTCACTTTAAAATGCATTTTAACAATACCTAATTAAAGATAATTTTGGTTCTGAAAATAACCTTATTTTTTGTTGAGTTAGTGACTTCATTTTTCTTGTCACAATATAAGCTTTTGAGGGATTTTTTTAAATTGGTGCTTTTAATAAGCAAATCCCAGGGTTTTATTTTCTTCAGTGATACCCCTATAGAAACTCTTAAATGTATTTGCGCATATATATATATTTTTTCTTATGCATGCTCGATGCATTTTCGTCCTGAGAAAAATGTTCTCTACAGAAACTACCCGTGTGTAAAAAGAAGATTGGCTTAAAATGGCTACTGTGATGGGAACAGTGTCTTAGGGAGATGCAGCTTGGACTTGAGGTAAATTGAATACTTTACAAACTGTGGTTTAGAGTTTGCTTTAATGACATTGTATGTAAAAGGTCACATGATAGCTGTAATTTTGTATTCATTATGGTTTCCTCAATAAATAAATGTACATTGATGAATATTATAAGGGAGTGCTTTGTGTTTTTTTATACACATATTACTTGGTAAAATTTTCTACTTGACTGGGTTTTTTTTTAATGCTTACTGTAAGAAAAGATGATTTTTTAAAAGTTCTAATGATAAAGGGGTACCATCTGGTTGCACAAGTCTTAAAATACAGAAAGACTTTTAAATACAGAAGTTACTTTATTTGGGTTCACATTGTAAAATAAAATTGTCTTCCAGAAAATTAAAATATAAAACAACTTAATAGAACATAATAGCTAATTATTTACAAACTCATTTTAAAGACTAGAATTTTAAATTGAAGGTTGTTCCACTTTTTCCCTAAGTCTGATACACTTAGATCTTGAAACCTTCAGCTATGTTGAAAGTGTTTTCTCTTCTGTGAACTATTAATACAAAGTTTTTTTATTAAAATATAATTTGCTCAGGCAGGATCACATAAATTTGCTTTATAAATTTAATTATATATTACGTTCGAAAAATAACATGTTTAATATCCTCAACACTCAACACTGTATAGGCAGTCTTTCTTAAAAGTCCTTTAATTTTTGTTTTTCTCCATGCTCCTCCCCTTTTCCTCTAAAAGGAGTGACACTTTTCCCCACCCCGCTTCAATATATCTGCTTCAGAAAGACTTTGAAACAACCACCAAAATGGTATACTACTAAAGAAAAAGTCCACTCAAATTGATAGGTTCCAAATTAATTATCTCAGCTATTTCAGCCTAATTTTAGGTGTAAAAAGCTCAGAAATGCCATTCCTTCATGCAAAATAATGTATTCTACTTAGGGGTGTGTGTGTGTGTGTTTTTAACATAGTTGCTGTAAACGTCTATGGGAAATACACAGCCTTTATAATAGGTTCTGACAGAATAATTAATACCCCCCCAGTAAGTACATTTTATTGACTGTTACTGCATAATAGGCGATAAATCTGATGCTTATTTGGAAAAGAAGAAGGCATTCTTTAGATGAGCTGTGTTTTGAAGACTGTTACGAAAAGGAATAAGAAGTCAACATAGTGGCACTCCTGGTTTCCTTTTTTGGCCCCACCACAGAAAAGATGGATGTAGTAAGAAAGCTGGAGTGAAAGTAAGTTCCAAGGAGAGGGAAGGGGAGCCTAGTAGTCATCAGCTAAAAAAGAGAAGAAGAAAAGTGATTTTAAGGAAAAAAAAAAATTAATAAAATAAAAGATAAAAAGTGATTAATTCTTACTTTCAATGGTAAGAATACAGGTACTAGCTGCAGATCCTTTATTGTTGACTGCTTTACACATATACTCTCCTCCATCTTCTGGGAAAGTTTCTGGTAAGTAAAGGCAGTAAGTTTCTCCCCTTTCAATATATTGATAGTCTTCTCCATCCTGCAATATTTCTCCTTCAAACCACCATGTAATTTCTGGTTTGGGTTCTCCTGTTACTTTAACAGTAAATCTGACTGGCTCACTGTCTACAACTGACGTGTTTTTAAGAGGCTTCTTGAACCATGGAGCTCCTGATCTGGTTTGCTCTTCATCTTCAGTAGTGGAGCCATTCATGATGCTACCTTCTTCCTCCTCCTCCTCTTCTCTTTTCTATATTAAAATAAATGGATTCAGGTTGGCATTTATAATACAGTATTTTCAGGGCAGCGATTTAGTAACAATTTTGAAGTGAAATTTGTTTTTTAAGTAAAGAACATAAAAGTATGCCTACTACAAAGTGTACTTAACAGTACATTCCAGTGACTTGAAAGAAAGCTATTAAAACATTTTTTTTAACCCACCTAATTATAAAACTATGGGTTTTAAGAGGGCATCTTTGGAAAATAAAGGATATGTAAGCCTGGTACCTTTTGTAGTGCTGCATCAATTTCCCTTTGTTCAAACTGCATGCGTAGTAACTTTTGTTCTTCAATTCTTCTTTGTTCTTCTTCTTCTCTTGCCTTAGCCATTTGTTCAAATCTAGCTTTCATATTCACTTTGTGAGTAAATGGAGCCTCGCTTTTTCTTGCAGGCCTAACATCAACATCATCTTCCTGCAAGAAAGTGGGCCAAGATTAACAATTGCTTGCCTTCTAAAAACAAAGTTTCTAAAGTTGTTGCTTAGAAGCACAAAATGATTAACATGTTTGTAATGCATATTTTGGCTACACTGCAGACACTCAGATTTTTTCTGACTCCCCAGTTCAGGAAAAGTGATAGGTATATTTAATGAAGCATTCTCTTAGTTATAGTCTTTTTCTCCAAATGTCACTGGGACATTGGGACAACAATATCACTGGGATCCCAGCCCGTCTGTCCTACCAACTCTGCTTGGTTTCGATAGCACTTAATTGAAAAAGGTCAGAATACTATACATTCTAAATAATTGTTAAAAATACTCCCTTGATTCCCGTAAGTCCATAATTCCCTACTACATAATAGGAGAAAATCTGTTCTTTCTCACTTACTGATTTTCCTTTTTTACCCTTCTTAGAACTACGTCCCTGTGAATTCCATCCAAATAATGTATTAATGGTGAAATGGCAGGGAAAGGGTGTTTACAACTAACAGAGACAACTGTTGAAAGAGGCAATGACTGAAACATGGGGAAATCACTAAGTAAAATACGTTTATGTCATCTGAGGGGTGAGTTGGAAGCCATGGTAATAATCAAGGGAGTGATTTAAGAGCATAGTCTCAACTATCAAATACTGTGTCTAGGAAAATAATAATTTGGTAATGATAAGGTCTTTTAGAGCAGTTTTGGTGGAGTGGGGTTAATGTGGGTAGTTAATTAATGGTTTCTAAAGTACTTCAGTTGTAGTTGACTTTTGGTTTCTAACTAGGCATTTGTGGATCTAGTTGGAAATCTCACCATTTATATTTCATAGTACCATGAGGAAATTGCTTCAGGTTGCCACATGCAACTAAAGGGAAATTTGAAACAAGTGCTAGTTTAATTGTCTATATAAGAAAAATCTTGGTTCGGGTGTTTCACTTCAGTTTGAGGTGTTGCACCTCACACCTCATACCTCGTACCTCTCATTTCCAATGAAAGGAGTAGGAGGTTAAAAAAGTTGGATGGTTTTTCTGGCTCTGCATTATATTTTTTATTTGATGTTGGAAAATCATGGGACATCAGACAGCCTGCTACCTGATGCATCGATTCTTTTTTGTGCCATTATTTACCTTCAGTTGATAAATATAATGCCTGACTGGTTGTTGCTAATGAATGAATGAATGAATGAATAGCTTCTTTTAAAAAAAAATTATACGTGAAAGACTAAGAAAAATACATGTTAAACCATGATTTGCTTACTGTAGTTTTATCTGAACAGACTTCTGAGACTTAAATTTAAAAAGGACCTCTTTGTTCACAGTATACACTTTTTGTTGTTTACCAAATGAACCTTTAAGATGGAATATTTCAGCAGGTACAAAAATTGCTATTCTGAGTCCCTCCCCGTTAATAACTTGCCTTTCAGATTTTAGCCTGTTTGTGCAAATTCATAACTATTCATTTAGCTGCCTCAAACCTGCATTTAGAAAATAAATTTGAGTAAGTAAAATAATTTCTCTTGAGCTGAAAATTTATGAGCAGTCCTTCAATCAAGTACAATTGTCAACTTTTCTTGAGCTCCTAAAAAGCCAGGTTAAAACATATTTCTGGGAAAGAAATCTAAGAGAGTAATATAAATGGAACTCTGTAGGTACATTCTTTGTAGGGCATTGGCACTCTCAGCCCATGAATGTTAAAGTCAGCAGTTAGGCGGTGTATTTTCCTTGAGATACAATAGGGCATAAGATAATTTTGGAGTAGACTTTATTAGAAACTCTAGAAATTCAAACGTTATATAAGGCATTTAAGTACCAAATGAGGGGTGCATGTTTAAGTGCTACAGGAGCTGAGATGGAATTCTCTGATTAGGTAAGGTTATATAAATGAGTTGAGCCTTGACAGAATATAAACATTTTGAAGACACACTGAACGTTGATATTTCTCGCTCTGTCACCCAGGCTGGAGTGCAGTGGCATGATCTTGGCTCACTGCAACCCCCGCCTCCCGGGTTCAAGCTGTTCTCCTGCCTTAGCCTCCTGTGTAGCTGGGATCATAGGCGTCTGCCACCACGTCCAGCTAATTTTTGTATTTTTAGTAGAGACAAGTGTTTCGCCATGTTGGCCAGGCTGGTCTCGAACTCCTGACCTCAGGTGATCCGCCCACCTCGGCCTCCCAAAGTGCTGGGAATTACAGGCATAAGCCACCACGCTCAGCTGTTAACCAGTTTTTAAATGCGAGTTCAATCACTTTTAACCCAGAAAGGTATGATAGGAGGGACTTCATTGTCCTCCAGAGGAAACTCCATTCAGGATATTCTGATGGGGTATAAAAGTTCAGCCATGTCCTAATATCACATCCATGTATGCTAGAGTAACAGCAATAAAATAAGAAGTCACCTATCTTATTTTTGTTTTTCTTACCTACATATTTTGTAGGTATAGGTATGACTGCTAAGGTTTCACTACCAGTAACAAAAGGAAGTAAGTGCATGCTGATTGAACTTTTCTTTACCTTCCATGTTACACCTATAAATACTGATCTTTGGCCATTCATCCACTAAATGTTGATGTTCTCCAGAGTTTAATTCACTTTCAACAATTAACTTTCTAAGCAGCTTTATCTACTCGTACTTTCCATTGCTATCCATAAAAGTTAGAATCTGCTTCCCTCTCACCTTAGTTCAGGACCTTTGTTAGACTGCCTTTACCTTATCCAAATATCGCTCAAACTTTACATGCCAAAACTATTCACCCCAACTCCCCAGACCTGATTTCTCTATAGCATCATCTAGTTATCCTGAAGTAATGGTAGCCCCCTCCGCAACCAACTGCCCCAAAAGCAACCTATAACCCTTTTTTGTCTGTTTAACTTCTATCCATACCAGAGTCTAACCTAGTTTTGTTAATTAGGTCTGTTTTTCTCCCTTCGCCCCAACTTCATGCCTGTCTTCCAGTTCATCCTCCATGGTCCCAGAATTCTTGCATAAACCTAAATATTTCATTACTCTGACCTAAAGAGTTGATTATTAACATTGTTTCCCAGATCATAGTTTCTGCAAGATTTAAAAAGACCTTCATTAACCAGCCACAACTTATTTTTACAACCTTGTATCCTATCACTTATTCTGTGAACCTTGCCTTGTAGTCCTTTGAACCTGTTTTCCATTCCCCAAATACATTTTTACAACCTCTGAGTTAATTGAAAGGCTTCTCCTCTATCTGGAATGCCTCTCCTCTTTACTTGTAACTTTTATTCAGCCTTCACACTCACCTTAAATGTCACCTTGGCCCTGTTAAACATATCCTAGGTATATTGACTCCACCCAGTTTGATTCTGCAATAACTTCTATTATAGTACTTACAATAACGAGAATTTTTTTCAATCATACGTCATTAGACTGAACTTTTTTTTTTTTTTTTTTTGAGACGGAGTCTCGCTGTATCGCCAGGCTGGAGTGCAGTCTCAGCCTTCTGAGTAGCTGAGACTACAGACCCGTGCCACCACGCCCAGCTAATTTTTGTATTTTTAATAGAGATGGGGTTTCACCATGTTGGCCAGGATGGTCTCAATCTCCTGACCTGGTGATCCACCGGCCTCGGCCTCCCAAAGTGCTGGGATTACAGGTGTGAGCCACCGCGCCCGGCCGTAGACTGAACTTCAAGGTATGTTATATCCACGTATATATCCCCAAAACAACAGATCCAACATGTTAAAAATGTTCAAAATTTTTTAGATGTTAAAAAATAGAAATGGTGTTTGCTTTTGGCAATGATGAAAAGGTTTATCTACAACTAACCTAGGCCTTAGGCTTGTATGTCACACAAACTTAGGTGCATTTCAAATTGGTTGATGTTTCACAGCATCTCCGTTTGTCTCAAATAGCTTATGAAGCCTCTTCCAAACTAGTCTGGTTTCCCATATTGTTACTATATACTCTCACTATTCCTTCCTCTTTCTTCCTCTCCATCACCATCCCCAAGTCCTGCCAGTTTTGACTCCTGCATACTTATTTGTCCTTTCCATCCCAGCCCTAGTTCAAATCCCCAGGCCTTCTCTGACCACCCTTTACAAAACAGTAACACATGCTCTTATTTCTCTTACTCTGCTTTATTAATCTTCGTAGCTTTCATTTGTTAACCACCTGATAATTGTTTTCCACCCCTCCCGAGCCCCAACCCATGTATTAGATTCTAAACACTATATGAACAGGGACTATAAGTTTAGTTACTGATGTCTTGTGTCCAAAGCAGTCCCTGGAACATAGTAGTCATTCAAATTATTTATTTCAGACAGAGTCTCACTCTGTCGCCAAGGCTGGAGTGTGCAGTGGTGCAATCTCGGCTCACTGCAGTCTCCACCTCCCGGGTTCAAGCCATACTCCTGCCTCAGCCTCCCTAGTAGCTGGGATTATAGGCACCCATCATTATGCCCAGCTAATTTTTGTATTTCTGTAGAGACAGGGTTTCACCATGTTGGCCAGGCTGGTCTTGAACTCTTGACCTCAGGTGATCCACCCTCCTCGGCCTCCCAAAGTGCTTGGAATTACAGGCGTGAGCTACCGCGCCTGGCCTCGAATGATTTTTTAATGTATGTATCTAAGACCACATAGCTTCAGCATGATCTAGCTATATAGGCAATATCTGACAATATCCATGCTTTCTTGTTTTAGAGACAGGGTCTTGCTCTGACACCCAGGCTGGAGTGCAGTGGTGTAATCACAGTTCACTACAGCCTCAACCACCCAGGCTCAATCCTCCCGCCTCAGCCTCCCAAGTAGCTGGAACTACAGGCATACATCACCAAGCTCGGATAATTTTTTTGTGTTTTTTGTACAGATATTTTTTGTACAAATAGGCACCCATCATTATGCCCAGCTAAGTTTTATATTTCTGTAGAGACAGCGTTTTGCCATGTTGCCCAGGCTGGCCTTCAAATGACTCAAGTGACACACCCACCTCGGCCTCCCAAAGTGCTGGGACTGCAAGTGTGAGCCACTGTGCCCCGCCAATATCCATGTTTTTAAGAATCCCTTCACATGGCATCTAAGACTCCATGATCATCTCAATTATGCTTGCATCTTCATTATCTTTTGCTGTCCTTTGCACTCGTGCATGCTTCAATAATAATGAATTGCTTATAGTCCCAATAATTGGCACACAGTTTCTTCGTTCTATCCTTTTATTCAGTCTCCTCTGAAGGCGCTACCAAATTCCCATATCTGTTTTGCTAGCTAAATGCTTGATCAAAATATATTTCTAGAATATAGGTTAAATTCTGTTAAACATTATAGGATAGGAATGCTGGCAGAAAAAAAATTTCTAGATCTCATTCAAACCAGTATTCATAATCACAGAAATAGTCCTTAAGCTAGAAGGGCTGTTACACGTCAGTGATTGCCTCTTTATTTTATGTTTGAAGGTAATTCAAATTCATGTCATCAGAATTCTCATTTAGGCTCTTCCACACTGAATTACTGCTGTAACTTTGAGCAAGTATTAGACTTTATGGGTTTCATCTAAAAAATAAAGTATTAATAATATGGAGTTTAACTTGAATATACACTAGTTCTACTGACTCAACTAAAACATATGCCAAAAAACATTATTTTAGTTGTATAATTTTTTTGTAGAGATAGGGTTTCACTATGTTGCCCAGGCTAGCCTAGAACTCCTGGATCATGTGATCCTCCCTTCTTGGCCTCCCAGAGTGCTGGGATTATAGGCATGAGCCACCACGCCCAGCCAAAAAATACTTCTGAACATTTTTGCTAGCGTGAACCATTTGACATTCACTACAGGTTTTAACACTGATAAAGGTGATTTTGAAACAATGCTAGTCTTTCAAAGTCTAAGATCTACATGTGTTTTTGCTATTTACTTCCCAGATTACTGTATACACCAATGATTAATTTTAAGTACTAAAACTTATTTCAAAGCCAGTGTTACTTCTGTTAAATTTATTATTACTGTATCATAACTATGTTAAATATAAGGATAATATACCTCATGAAAATTTTCTGCTTCTCGCTCTTTAATTTCAAGGTCAATTGCTCTCCTTCTTGCTCGCTCTTCTTCTATTTTTTTCTGTATTTCTTTTTCAGACAACTGTCCAATTTTTTCAAACTTGCTTTTTAGGTTTTTAGCTTGAATAGAGCCACTCCTTTTTAATTTGATCAGTTCTTCATATTCTCTGCTCAATCCAAATGTTTCATTTTCTTCCTCTTCCTTCAAAAAAAAAAATAATAATAAGTGTTTTGCTGCCGTTTTAGTCTCATTATGTTGCCCAGGCTGGCCTTGAATTCCTGCGTTTAAGCAATCCTCCTGCCTCAGCTTCCCAAGGAGCTGGGACTACAGGCACATGCCACCATGCGTGACTCCAGAAAAAAAAAAAAAAAAATTGAATATCAGCATACTAGTTTGTACAATAAACCATCCAGAAAAATGTGTACTATTTCTTATTTGAAACCAAAAATACAGCTTAACCTCTTCTCTAAATGCAGTGTCCAAATTTACTAACTCAAAATGGTGCTACAAATTTAAGGCATTATTGAAAACATTCTACTTAAAATACTATTTGCATCAGGGAATATGGTTAAAATCCTCTGACATCCCTTGATAACCTGCTAAAACTAAAATATTCATGACAAAATTAGCTTTTCCTAGGAGTTGCAGGAAGCTCTTTGTTAGGGGAAGCCAAAAAAATAATTGAAAGAACAGTAAGCCGGGTGCAATGGCTCACGCCTGTAATCCCAGCACTTTGGGAGACCGAGGCTGGAGTGCAGTGGCACAATCTCGGCTTACTGCAAGTTCCGCCTCCCAGGTTCACACCATTCTCCTGCCTCAGCCTCCCGAATAGCTGAGACCACAGGCGTCTGCCACCAGGCCCAGCTAATTTTTTGTATTTTTTAAATTGAGACGGGGTTTTACCATGTTAGCCGGGATGGTCTCGATCTCCTGACCTCGTGATCTACCCACCTCAGCCTCCCAACGTGCTGGGATTACAGGCGTGAGCCACCATGCCCGGCCCATCTTGTTCTTTTATTCAGATTTCTTTCCCCTGACTTTTCACAATTTATTATTACTAGTCCTTTGTAATATTTATCAAACCCTAATACCACCATATGGAATGGTAAAATACTACAGGTATTCCTGGTATACTTTTCCTGGAGAAGACCTAAAGTTCTAGGCAGAGTTTTAAAAGGTAGAGGCAGAGGGTGTCACAGTCTGGGATGTTATGACATGAAGCTTAATTTCTTTTTTTTTTTTTTTTTTTTGAGACGGAGTCTCGCTCTGCCGCCCAGGCTGGAGTGCAGTGGCCGGATCTCAGCTCACTGCAAGC
Organism: Papio anubis; assembly: GCF_008728515.1. Classification (NCBI taxonomy): domain Eukaryota; kingdom Metazoa; phylum Chordata; class Mammalia; order Primates; family Cercopithecidae; genus Papio; species Papio anubis. Next base: position 76,402,479 of record NC_044976.1, on the reverse strand, counting down.
TCCGCCTCCCGGGTTCACGCCATTCTCCTGCCTCAGCCTCCCGAGTAGTTGGGACTACAGGCGCCCGCCACCGCGCCCGGCTATTTTTTTGTATTTTTTAGTAGAGACGGGGTTTCACCGTGTTAGCCAGGATGGTCTCGATCTCCTGACCTCGTGATCCGCCCGTCTCGGCCTCCCAAAGTGCTGGGATTACAGGCTTGAGCCACCGCGCCCGGCCCCGAAGCTTAATTTCTTAACCAAGGGGTAAGAGAAAACGTTCCTTTATACTATTTCCACTTTTTAGACTATGTGGGGTGAAAATACACGACTCATAAGAAACCTAGACCTTGGAATATTTTCCTACAGCACATTCCTGGTATTTATTTATACATTTATATTTATATTCTCAGGGTCCGCTAGATAATTTGCCAGCCACACCTGGTGCAGAGAAGTAAAACTTCCCTTCCCACGTGCCCACTGCCCCAACCCATAAAAAACGGGCACCTTCCAAGAGATTGCAACCTCCGTGTAGGAACTCACTCGGTTCCTAGGACATAAGTTGGTGAGAGGACCCCACCAAGGTGCCTGCCAAACATGCCATACCATTGCCAGTCCAAGTCATGAGGCTACATGTTAGACCCCGACCCTGTTCATGTGTGTGTCCTGGTCCCTGGCAGGGACCAAGGCTGATGCTGAATACAGGCCCCAATTCTACCTTTCTCTTCTGCTGCCCACGCAACCCGGGCCACCCAGAGGGATAGCAGCAGAGTCCCAAGAGGGAAGAAGGTTAGGCAGGGCCTTGGGAAGGGGGCTGATGAAAACCCATTGCAGGGAGGCAGGAAGGCGGCGTGAAGCCCTAGTAAGCAAAAGCTATAAAGGGCATGCTTCATCGTCCAATCAGCTTTCACTTATATACAACACACAAATTCAAAGGTAAAATTAAGAATTTCAAGACAGTGGCTGGGCATGATGGCTAATGGCTGTAATCCCAGAACTGTGGGAGGCTCAGGTGGGAGGATCGCTTGCCAGAAGTTGGAGACCAGCCTGGGCAACAAAGTGCGATCACCCCATCTTTAGAGAAAAAAAAAAAAAAGGCCCGGCGCGGTGGCTCACGCCTGTAATCCCAGCACTTTGGGAAGCTGAGGCGGGTGGATCACGAGGTCAGGAGATGGAGACCATCCTGGCTAACACGGTGAAACACCATCTCTACCAAAAATTACAAAAAATTAGCCGGGCCTGGTGGCAGGCGCCTGTAGTCCCAGCTACTCCAGAGGCTGAGGCAGGAGAATGGCGTGAACCCGGGAGGCGGAGCTTGCAGTGAGCCAAGGTCGTGCCACTACACTCCAGCCTGGGTGACAGAGCGAGCCTCCGTCTCAAAAAACAAAAAAAAACAAAAAACAAAAAAGTGCTGGGCACAGTGGCTCACACCTGTAATCCCAGCACTTTGGGAGGCCAAGGTGGGCGGATCACCTGAAGTCAGGAGTTCGAGATCAGCCTGGTCAACATGGTGAAACCCGTCTCTACTAAAAATGCAAAAATTAGCCAGGCATCGTGGCACATGCCTGTAATCCCAGCCACTCGGGAGGCTGAGGCAGGAGAATTGCTTGAACCTGGGAGGTGGAGGTTGCAATGAACTGAGATCGTGCCATTGCACTCCAACCTGGTCGACAGAGCAAGACTCCATCTCTAAAAAAGAAAAAAAAATTAAAAATTAGCCAGACATGGTGCTGCGTGCACCTAAAGTCCCAGCTACACAGAAGGCTGAGACATGAGGATCACTTGAGCACAGGAGGTCAATGCTGCAGTGAGCCATGTTCACACCACAAAAAAGAATTTCAAGACAGCAACCTCAACATTAAACCCCAAATGCAGGGCCTTCTGAACATGGAGTCTTGTGAGTGCACAAGGTGCATGCCCATGAAGCTGGCACTGTATAGTCTACATATATGTATTGAATATAAATATGCATATTTATGAACTATAAATATAAATAAATAGTAATAGCTCAGTCCCTTGCAAACCTCGATACTTTTTTATTAAACTAGCAAGGAAGGAGTAGTTAAAGCAGACTAGAAAGTACACATAATTGTGCAGACACCTGTACCATGTAAGCACCTCATAGTAGTATGCCGACTATCGTAAAGGTGAATAATAATACAAAGTTATTATAAGGTGATATAAGTAAAATATTTAGCTAATAAATATGAGTAATATAAATAGATATTTCTTAAAATCTTACCTCTCCCATTTCCTGTCTCAGTTGTTCAAATTCTTGTTTCTCCATTTCTAGCTTATGCTTCCGTTCTTCCTCTGTTCGTCGTTTTTCTTCTTCCATTTTTTGTTTTAATAATTCTTCAAAATTAATTTCCAGTTTTCCCGGTGTAAGAGATTCTTGAGAGACTGTCTTATACATCTCTGGGGAGTCATCATCTACTACCTATTTAAAATAATTCTTTTATCACTCTGGCCAGAATTATACACACTAAAAAGGGACTATTTCTTGAAGAAACTGGGATTTCTTTACTGTTTGTTTTTAATTTTGGTTTTTGTTTTTTGAGACAGAGTTTGAATCTTATTGCCCAGGCTGGAGTGCAATGGTGCAATCTTGGCTCACCGCAACCTCCGCCTCCCAGATTCAAGCAGTTCTCCTGCTTCAGCCTCCCGAGTAGCTGGGATTACAGGCATGCGCCACCACGCCTGGCTAATTTTGTATTTTTAGTAGAGACAGGGTTTCTCCATGTTGCTCAGGCTGGTCTTGAACTCCTGACCTGAGGTGATCTGCCCGCCTTGGCCTCCAAAAGTGCTGGGATTACAGGCGTGAGCCACCATGCCCAGCCAGATTTCTTAAACAGGTTTCACACTGAACAAAAAACAAGGGGACTTAACAGCAAACAAGGAATTCTCAACACAGTGTTCAAAAATAAATAAATAAATAAATAAATAAATAAATGGGAAGAATTATTGGAAAATGTAAGACTGAGGTATTTTGTAACTATCAGGTTACCAGGAAATGGTAACCATCTATTCTCTATCACAATGAAGACAAAAAATACTTTATTCATATCATGAGTACTTTGAATTAGACATTAAGATTTCTTAATTTGAGAACATTTTTAATTGGATTAAAATGGCTCTCCATTTTGGTAATTAAAGCATTTAAGTTAATCATGATTTTGTCTGAATGAATTAGATAACCAGTCATGATCTCTTCATAATCAGGCAAAAATCATTCTTAGTGCTATGAGTTTATTGTTTATTTGCTGTTGGGCTAATTTTAAAGAAATAATAATAGATAATACTGAGAGCTGCCAAGTACAGTTATAAGCACTTTACATGTATTAATTTATTTAATCCTATAACCCTATGAAGTAGTTACCAATATCCTCATTTTACAGACAAGGAAACTGAGGCACTGAAAAGTAATTGTCTAAAGTCAACACAAATACTATGTGGCAAAGCTGGGATTCAAACTTCAAAATCTTTCTAATAAGATTATAGGCCAGGCACAGTGGCTCACGCCTGTAATCCCAGCATTTTGCAAGGCCAAGGCAGGTGGATCATGAAGTCAGGAGTTCGAGACCAGCCTGACCAACATGGTGAAACCCTGTCTCTATTAAAAATACAAAAATTAGCCGGGTGTGGTGGTGGGTGCCTGTAATCCCAGCTACTGAGGAGGCTAAGGCAGGAGAATCACTTGAACCTGGGAGGTGGAAGTTGCAGTGAGCCGAGATCACACCATTGCACTCCAGCCTGGGTGACAGAGCGAGACTCCAAAAAAAAAAAAAAAAAAAAAAAAAAAAAGTTTATAGACCAGGCATGGTATAACATAACCCTCTGGCCTGAACTGTGACCCTGTGGTTGAAATAGACATAGGAGAATGAGACAAGGGGTATTATTCATTTGCTCCAAGTTTTATCAAGGCAATCCAGGCTTTACCACAGAACTATTTCAACTCAGAAACAATGTTTAAGTGGTTTACAATTCAAAGACTGCCTGAAATTTTTAAATTTTATATATGCATGAACTAAGCTATAGTATGAAATCACAATACTTACTCCTGGATAAATTACAATACTTATTTGTGGATAAGAAAACAATATAAATGTAAAAGGAAGTTTTTCTTTCTCTTTAGAAATGTGTTTAGGAAACTTGGTTTTGTTTTTTTGTTTTTTTTTTGTTTTTTTTTTGTTTTTTTTTTGAGACGGAGTCTCGTGCTGTCGCCCAGGCTGGAGTGCAGTGGCCAGATCTCAGCTCACTGCAAGCTCCACCTCCCGGGTTCACGCCATTCTCCGGCCTCAGCCTCCCGAGTAGCTGGGACTACAGGCGCTGCCACCTCGCCCGGCTATTTTTTGTATTTCTTAGTAGAGACGGGGTTTCACCGTGTTAGCCAGGATGGTCTCGATCTCCTGACCTCGTGATCCGCCCATCTCGGCCTCCCAAAGTGCTGGGATTACAGGCTTGAGCCACCGCGCCCGGCTGGTTTTGTTTTAACGCAGTTTTCTCCCCTGCATTTTTTTCCACTAGTGAATCATGGTAAAAAGGCAGTTTTGGCCTAAAAATCTGTCCCGAGGACTAGGTCTTGTAATACTCACAGTTACTTCTCTTCTACCGCTTCTAAACCTGCTTATTCTCCAACAATTAAGTGCATTTACAACGTCTGTAGGATTTCTATGTAGAAACCATTTATGAATCAGGGATTACCTACTGCATGCTACATTTCAATATCACTTGTTCCATCAACATTTACTGGAGGTCTGTTATGCTAGGCATTGTGCCACATGTTTGATGAACAGTCTTGGCCTCATGGAGTGGAAAAGACAGCCATAAGTGATAACAATACAGGATTAGCGCTATGATAGAAGAGTACTAAATGCTGTAAGAATTCATGGAAGAAGGTGTTTATTATCAGGAAAGGCTTTCCAGAGGAAATGGAAAGTTATGAATTGGAATTAGCAGAGCACAGGGAAAGGAGTGAGGGACATCTTTCAGACAGTATGAAGGCTGAGTCTCACTTTGAAGAAGTACAAACAAATTTAGCATATTTGGAACAAAGAGCAGATTAAGGAAGGATCAAGAAATGAAATGGGAGCAATATACAAGAGCAAGACTATAAAGAAATTTGTTTTAGAAGTTTTTGGATTTTTACTAAAGAAAAGTGTGAAAATATTAAGCAAAACTGTAACAAAACACAATCAAAATTTCTTTTTAAAGATCACTCCTGGCTTTGCAGGAAAGAATAGGTTACAGGTAAGATAACAAGTTAATTAGGAGTTGGTCCCAGGCAAATTGTAACAGTAACTTGGATTATAGTAGTGGCAGTGGAAAATGGGGGGGAAACTGACAGATTTTAGAGTGATTTAGGAGGCAGAATAAATGAGACTTAGTGACTGGTTGGACGTCAGGCATGAATAAGAAGATAGAAGTGTTTCAGGCTTCCAAGTTTCTGATTTGAGTATCTGTGTGGGTGATAAAGCCAAATAAACACTTGGACATACGTGTCTGATGCTCACCCATATTGAGGAAGAAAACCAGCTTATGATATCACCAAAGCCAATTACAATGTATCAAGAAGGAGATGCAGGGCTCAAGTCTCAAATTGCTTGAAAATTGTTTGTCAGATAACTGTACATTGCACAAACATAAAACTGGTATAGGAAGTACAGTCATAACCTTGTGACAGTTAAGTTAGGTATCAATTTCCAGGAGTGATGAGTGAGCATTTTGGAGAGAGAAGTAATTCTGATTAAATGACTCAGGTCATTTAATATATAGTGGGTGGGATGAAAACTGAAAATAAAGAAGGAAAGGAAGGAAATAAAGGAATGAAGGAGGGGAAAAGGGAGTGTGGGAAGGAGGTGGGGAAAGAATGGAGAGGAAGAAAGGAAAAGTTAGGGGAGGAAACTCCCTACTTCTTCTTCTTCCTTGGATACTTAGTTCTGGAAAACATGTTTTCCCAGAGAAGGGAAATAATATTCCATCCTTTGTGCCAAGTGTGGCAATTTAAATCAGAATCTTCTGAACACTAAACTGAAGCAAATACATTCAATCAACTGGTGTTATTCCACCAGTTGGGAGACTTCAAAATACATTTGCCATTTCTACTCTTGGCACAGATTCCAGAAATAATAGGGTATTCTCTAAAGTCTAATGATTCTATTAATATATTCTCAAAGGTGAATTCTAATAGCATTCTCCAGTTAGCTTCTGTCTTACCATGTTTCTCCTTGCTTCAGCAAATGCCTTCTTTTCTTCCTCTATTCTCCTTCTGGCTTCTTCTTCTGCTTTCCTTTTTTCATCTTCTCTTCTTTGCCTTTCTATTTCTTCAAAACTGAGTTTGAGTTTACCAGGGCGGTACCCTTTAAAAATTTTTGCTGGGTCTTGGTTTTCCTCTTCTTCATTTACCTAACAAAATAAACAGTTCATTACTAAGAATTGAGATTCATCAGAAAAAGGAATGAATTATCAAACAAAAGGCACAGAATTAGCCACTTCACATAGGACGGTTTGAATGCCCTTAATATACTTGACCAAAATCCTCTTCCTTTTTAATGTCTTATATGATAAAATATTCAAGTTTGGAGAAATTCCATATAAAGATGTACTCAGGTTAAATAAAACTTCTCAAGAAAGTCAAATTTCTATAGATAAATTTGAATATTAAAACATTTTTAGCCAGGTGTTGTGGCGGCTCACGCCTGTAATTCCAGAACTTTAGGAGGCAGGAGGATCGCTTGAGCCCAGGAGTTCAAGACCAGCCTGGGCAACAGAGCAAGACCTCGTCTCTACTAAAAACCAAAAAACACATTATAGCCATTGTGGTGGTGTGTGCCTGTAGTCCCAGCTACTCGAGAAGCTGAGGTGGGAGGATCCCTTCGGCCCAGTAGGTTGAGGCTTCAGTGAGGGGTTACTGTTGAGTATTAACTTTCCCAGAACAAATATAAAATGTGTATGTGTGTGCTATCATTGGGGTTCAAGTATATCTACACAGCATCTCTTTGGTAGTAAAATAAGGTTCTCATTTTGTAATCTTTGTAGTTTTTTTTTTTACTGTGAACTATGGTGCCTTATACTAATCAGATAAAAGATTATTATCTAGAACTATTTTATATAAAATTCCAGCTTTATGATTTTATGATTAAAGTTTTAATTTATTATTAAATTTACTATAATATCCATTGAAATGCATTATTTAATAATACTATTTCTTTATTAAGTTGACCACCAGAAATATCTAAAATGTGTAGATACTATGCAGCTATACCCAAGAGTAATAACATTTTCAAATAAATGTCTAGAAAATTAAATTTTTATATATATAATTACTAGAACATCATTCAAGCAAGCTGATCAAGAAATTTCTGTAACTTTAAAATTACAAATATTCCATTTTTAGATCCTTTTTTTTTTTTTTGAGACAAGGTCTCACTCTGTCACCCAGGCTGGAATCCAGTGGCTCATTCATAGTTCACCATAGCCTTGATTTCCCAGGCTCAAGCAATCTTCTCACCTCAGCACCTGGGGAGCTTGGACTACAGGTCTGTGCCACCACACCTGACTAATTTTTGTATTTGTTTTTGTAGAAACATGGTTTCCACATGTTGCTCAGGCTGGTCTCAAACTCCTGGGCTCAAGGGATCTGCCTGCCTCAGCCTCCCAAAGTGCTGAGATTACAGGCATGAGCCACCATGCCTGGCCCATTTTTAAATCTTAAAATGAATCAGTCTATTCTTATTTCAATTTTACTTTTTATTGATAAATCTATTAATACCATAATAATACTTAACATTTTCGAAGAACTACTGTATATGTAACAAACACCATTTTAAGTGCTTCCTAGATATTAACTCATTTAACCATTTAAGAAATAGGCATTTAAAAAAAAATCCAAGTCATTGTGGAAGTTAAAAAAAAAAGAAGAAAGCGCTTTCATTTTTACCGTTTTAAAAATCAAGAAACTGGCCAGGCGCGGTGGCTCAAGCCTGTAATCCCAGCACTTTGGGAGGCCGAGACGGGCAGATCACGAGGTCAGGAGATCAAGACCATCCTGGCTAACACGGTGAAACCCCGTCTCCACTAAAAAAATACAAAAAACTAGCCAGGCGAGGTGGTGGGCGCCTGTAGTCCCAGCTACTCGGGAGGCTGAGGCAGAAGAATGGCCTAAACCCGGGAGGCAGAGCTTGCAGTGAGCTGAGATCCGGCCATTGCACTCCACCCTGGGCGACAGAGTGAGACTCCGTCTCAAAAAAAAATAATAATAAAAATAAAAAAATAAAAAAATTTAAAAAATCAAGAAACTAAGAGAGAGATTTAATTAATTAACACAGCGAGAGATTAAAACAGTTGTCCATGGTTACACAGTTAGTAAATGGCTGATATCTGAATCTAGACAATCCGGCTCCACAATCCATGCTCTTAACCACCACACTACACACACACACACACACACACAGAGGCATGCACACAAATACACACACACATACACTTAATAGGGCAAACTGCATATTCCACTGTAAACTATTATTCTGATATGTTCAAACACTTGAAAAACTGGACTGCTGAGGACAAGTTTACACTTATAATCAGTCCTGCACCCATGTCAGTAAGTACATTGCAGATTGACTAACAGATGAAGGAAACTAGGTTCATTGAGTAATTATTTTGCATACTTATATATTAATAACAATTTATAAAAATAAAAATTTAAAGCATATTGGGTAAAATGCCCCAGAGTGGAAACTGGAAAACAGTATGGATTTTTTTTTTGAGACAGTCTCACTTTGTTATCCAGGCTGGAGTACAATGGTGCAATCTTGGCTCACTGCAACCTCCATTGCCTGGGTTCAAGTGATTCTTGTGCCTTAGCCTCCCAAGTAGCTGGGATTACAGGTGTGCGCCACCACAGTCAGCTAATTTTTGTATTTTTAGTAGAGATGGGATTTCACAATGTTGCCCAGGCTGGTTTCAAACTCCCAACCTCAGGTGATCTACCCACCTTGGCCTCCCAAAGTGCTGGGAATTACAGGCGTGAGCCACCATGCCTGGCCTAGACACATTTTATATATGGAATATCTATACAACTGGAAAATCAGCCCTTCTATATGTAAAATCTCTTTGAATTTATAGTAATGAACCTTATCTAAAGCCAGCTAACTTCATTAATATTAATTGTAAGGTTTAAACATGTAGATTTACCATTTGCCGCCTTGCTTCTTCAAAAGCACGCTTCTCATCTTCTAAACGTTTCCGTGCTTCCTCTTCAGCTTGCTTCTTTCGGTTTTCTTGTCTTTGTCGCTCCAGTTCTTCAAAAGTTAGTTTCAATTTTCCAGGAGAAAGTGATTCTTTTTTTGCTTCACTTTCTATTTCATCATCCTAAGAAAACATTATGAAAACCCACCTTTTATTCATAAAGGAAAATGCTAACTTAAACTGCCTTGATTTGTTTCTTAAAAAACAAACAAAAAAAACTTACCATAACTAATGAAAGACACTTTGCTTCCTTGAGAGATCGTCGTTGTTCATCATATCTTACTCTTTTATCTTCCTCATACTTGATCCTTTCTTTCTCTTCACGTTCTTTTTCTAGATCCTCAAAATTCTTTTTCATTTTTCCAGATGTTTTATATGATTTAACAGGTACCACAGTTATAAGTAGTGAATCATCTCCTTCCTATTTTATAAAATGAATAATTAGCATATTTCTTCTTAATCAAAATTGGGTTTCATGGGACTTTACCTCCATAATAAGTGAATTCCATTACATTGTCATCAATGTTATTATGAAGAACAAACAATTACTTTTTACAGATTATTATTAAACATCTCCTACTCTAAATTCTTTGTGCATTGTGAGTTAATCTTAGTGAAATCCATTGCTGATGAGGTTCAAGAAGCATTCTATTTCCTAGAAGATGGAGTTAATACAGCTGTTAAGATAACGAAACTGCAGTGGCATTGCCTGAATTAAGCTATTTGTGCACTAATCCACAAAATGTGCATGTGAATGTACTGTAAATCAATTTGATGGTGGACAGATTCAGTTTAAACAAAAAAAATTTCTTCATATGATTTTTATCTCTAAGCTTTTAAATACTGAATGAAACTAGTATTTAGTGAGAAAAAAACACAGTTTTCCCAAGTGATTTATTAAACATATATATTATAGATAAAACTCTCTGGTATTTGATTGTATTAAACTATTTATTATTTAATTCATTTTAATCATATAATCTATTGTTGCCTCTGCATTTTTTAAAAACTAAGAAGAGTTATGAAATGAAACACATGGTCCTGAGATAAAATTGCTCCCAATTTATGGGCTGTAGTTTTAGGCACACCATCAAATTGGAAGATTTTTAACTTATTCTGTTAGATGAAAGGGATGACTAAAATTTTTGTGGTTGTTGAACATTTCTTCATGGTAACAGATACTGCACTCTATACTATTATATAAAAACCAAAACATAAACTCTCAGGAACTCTGAGGAAAGAAGACAAATGATGAAAATAAAATTGCCTTTTTATAAATGTTAGCGTTCAGTAATCTCAGCTGTTAGTAACAGTTCAAAAAATACATTGTCTTGGCAGAGTATCTCAAACTGAGACTAATAAGTTTGTCTTTCTAACCTAACTATGAAAGCAAAACAAAACATACTTTTCTTTGAAACACTAAGCTATAGTGTTTGAAAGTGCAAAAGTATGCTCTTGCTTTGCAAAACATACTTTTTTGTTATTTCTATATTTATAATAAAAATAATAAAAGCCCTTTTAATTTTTTCTTATACTAAAAGATAATTTGTGAATCAGATAATTTTAGGTGAATGTTTCATTAAAGGAAATGTCTGTTTACCTCTGATGCTGATTCAGTTCCCGTATTGTTTATGTCCTCAATCTATTGAATGAGAATTTCATATCATTACATTACATCAGATTTCTACTTTTTGCTTTTAAACATACAACTGGAAAGTAATTTAGTTGTGACTTATAGTAAATTTTCAAATTTATAATTTTTGAAATATGTTTATGTTGTTCCAAATTAGCCAAATATGTCCTTTATATTTGTTGTTGCATATTGATATCAATATCAATATCCAGAAAACGACATATTAAGAAAACAATCAGGCTGGGCGAGGTGGCTCATGCCTGTAATCCCAGCACTTTGGGAAGCCGAGGTGGGCAGATCACTTGAGCCCAAGAGTTCAAGACCAGCTTGGGCAACATGGCGAGATCCCTTCTCTACAAAAAGCACAAAAATTAGCTGGGCATGGTGGCATGCACCTGTGGTCCCAGCTACTCTGGAGGCTGAGGCAGGAGGATCACTTGAGCCCAGGAGGTTAAGGCTGCAGTGAGCCATGTTCAAGCCACTGCACTCCAGTGTGGGTGACAGAGTGAGACCCTGTTTCAAGAAAAAAAAGAAAGAAAAACAGAAAAAATTGAGACAAAGCCTACCTTTGTAACCCAGAAACTGAATAACAGACCAAACTCTTATGACCAATCTGTTGAGCTTACAAGCAGCAATTATTAATTTAATTAGCAATTTAAACCAAGACACATAGAAACACTTCTCCAGTCTTTGTCATTGCCCCATCAAAAGGAAAACCTATCCATTAGCAATCTAATACTTGTCATGATTATATTTTACAACATAAGTATAGGGCAAAAATAAAACTGATACAATAACAGTGCAGTGAAAGATGTAGGCTAGTTTATTTTTTTGAGACAGAGTCTCATGCTGTCACCCGGGCTGGAGTGTAGTGGCATAGTCTCAGGTCACTGCAACTTCTGCATGCTGGGTTCAAGCAATTCTCCAGCCTCAGCCTCCTGAGTAGCTAGGACTACAGGTGCACACCATGACGCCTGGCTAATTTCTGTATGTTTAGTAGAGACAGGGTTTCACCATGTTGGCCAGGCTGGTCTCGAACTCCTGACCTCAAGTGATCTGCCCACCTCAGCCTCCCAAAGTGCTGGGATTACAGGCATGAGCCAGCGTGCCCAGCTGGGATAGAATAGTTTAGAAGGGAAAATAATTCTGATAGTCATCTTTTCTCTATATTTTGACTAGGTCAAAGTAGGAAAGCTCCTCATTTAAAAAGTGAGAGCTCAGCCAGGCACAATGGCTCAAAAAAAAAAAAAAAGAAAGACTTCTCTTCCTAAAAGAATACTGACAACTCTTGTATAAATCATGTTAATCTCTCAATAAAAAGCTCCAGGAGGCTGGACATGGTGGTTCATGCCTGTATTCCCCTAACTTTGAGAGGCCAAGGTGGGAGGATCTCTTGAGCCCAGGAGTTTGAGACGAGCCTGGGCAACAAAGTGAGACCCCATCTCTACAAAAAAAATTTTTTTGGTAGATTTTTTTTTGTAGAGACAGCAGGGTCTTGCTGCATTGCCCAGGCTTGAGTACAGTGGTGCAACCTTGGCTCACTACAACCTTCGCCTCCCGAGCTGAAGCGATCATCCTCCCACCGCAGCCTCCCAAGTAGCTGGGACTGCAGACATGCGCCACCATGCTCACTATTTTTTTTTTAATTTTTGTAGTGACAGGGTTTTATTATATTGCTCAGGCTGACCTTGAGCTCCTGGGCTCAAGCAATCCACCTGCTTCGGCCTCCCAAAGTGCTGGTATTACAGGTGTGAGCCACCACACCTGGCCAAGAAGTTTTTTAAAAATTAGCCAAGCATGGTGGCATGCATCTGTAGTCCCAGCTACTTAGGAGGCTGAGGTAGGAGAATTGCTTGAGCCCAGAAGGTTGAGGATGCAATGAGCTGTGATTGCACCACTGCACTCCAGCCTGGGCAACAGAGCAAGACTCTGTCTTAAAAAAATAATAAAAATGAAAAGATCCAGGAGATACGGTGAAAAGCCAGACATGGAGAATATAGAAAAGAGAAATACTAAATTTATTAACTCAACTTTCTTTTATTGCTGCTGCTGCTACAACCTTCCCAAACCCAGGTTTTTTGTGGTGTTGTTGTTGTTGTTGTTTGTTTTTGGTGCAGTGGCCTGATCATGAACCTCCTGGGTTCAAGCAATCCTCCCACTTTAGCCTCCCAAGTAGCTGGGACTATAGGCACCCACCACCACCTCCTGGCTAAGTTGTTTGTCTGTCTGTTTTTAAGAGCTGAGGTCTCACTATATTGTTACCCAGCCTGCTTCCCCAATCTCTATTAGCTTATGGTAAAATAATAAAGTATGTTTGAAGATCTTTTTTGCTTTCTTCTTTGCTCACTTTAAACCATTACCAAAACAAGAAAACATTGGAGCATACTTTTTTTTTTCAACAAACAAGGAAAAAGATAAATCTGTCTAAGTAGCCATGGTGTCAGTATATTCACAGAGACAAGATATTCAGAAGTTCAGTCATAGTGTTGACTTTCAGAAGACAACATTGAAGAGCCGCTTCCTATTTCTTTTGCTTTATAAAAAATGAAACTCCTTTTGCTTCTTCCCAAATCAACTTCCTTCTCTTTTTCTTTTCAACATCTCCTTCTTTTCCCTCAAAAGTAACTTCTCTTTTTTCTAAGCTGATGGACTTTAACTTTGCTCATCAGGGTATCCTCAAAGATGAACAGATAATATCAAATCAAGTTTCTTCCCCAAATTGATTCTAACATCCACTATATCTACTATTAATCCCTACCCACCCTGCTACCATCTTTTTTTTTTTTTTTTTTTTTTTTTTAAGAGACAAGGTCTCTCTGTTGCTGGGTGGAAGTGCAGTGGAATGATCATAGCTCACTGCATCCTCAAACTCCTGGGCTCAAGCAGTCCTCCTGCCTCAGCCTCCCAAGGTGCTGGGATTACAGGCATGAGTCACCATGTCTAGCTCTCATTTTTAATTCATTGTAAGATCCTAGAATCTCCAAATCTTGTAGGTCACCAAGACATTCAGCTACCCCCTGACTCAGGAATCCTTTTTATGGCATTCTTGCATATGGATTTATACAAATAAATTTTACAAACAAACATTCAAACTCTTCTTGACTACCTATGCCATACTTTACTCCTTATATTCAAAGATACATTAAATTATATTAGAGTGGAGTGGAAAATGTACTTAATTAGATTTGAAAATTAAACTTTACATATTTACAAGATAAAATTACTAGGCTGGGTACAGTGGCTCATGCCTATAATTACTTTGGGAGGCTAAGGTGGGCAGATCATCTGAGATCAGGAGTTCAAGACCAGCCTGGCCAACATGGTGAAACCCTGTCTCTACTAAAAATACAAAAACATTAGCTGGGAGTGGTGGCATGTGCCTGTAGTCCCAGCTACTCGGGAGGCTGAGGCAGGATAATCACTTGAACCTGGGGGGCAGAGGTTGCAGTGAGTCGAGATTTTGCCACTGCACTCCAGCCTGGGTGACAGAGCAAGACTCTGTCTCAATTTAAAAAAAAAAAAAAAAAAAAAGGCCAGTGCGGTGACTCACGCCTGTAATCCCAGCACTTTGGGAGTCCGAGGCAGGTAGATCACCAGAGGTCAGGAATTCAAGACCAACCTGGCCAACATGGCGAAACCCCGTCTCCACTAAAAATACAAAAATTAGCCAGGTGTGGTGGTGGGCACCTGTAACCCCTGCTACTCAGGAGGCTGAGACAGGAGAATTGCTTCAAGCTGGGAGGTGGAGGTTGTAGTGAGCCAAGATTACACCATTGCACTCCAGCCTGGGCGACAAGAGCGAAACTGTCTCAAAAAAAAAAAAAAAAAAAAAACAAAGGCTACCCTGCTGGATTTCAGACTTGCATGGGCCCTGTAACCCCTTTGTTTTGGACAATTTCTCCCATTTGGAACTGCTGTATTTACCCAATACCTGTACCCCCTTTGCAAATCCAGGGTAAATACATTTCTTTAGTAAGTATGGCATATGCTTTGCTTTCATCGCCACTTTTCTTTTTCAGAAAGGTAATGGAAACTGAAGGGGGCATAGCAAAAAGACTGAAAGCACTTAATGTATGGCTTTAAAAGACCAGCTGATATGGTTTGGCTCTGTGTCCCCATCCAAATCTCATCTTGAATTGTAATCCCATAATTCCCACGTGTTGTGGGCAGGACCGGGTGGGAGATAATTTGAATCATGGGGATGGGGGTGGTTTCCCCCATACTGTTCTCGTGGTAGTGAATAAGTCTCATGAGATCTGATGGTTTTATCAGAGGTTTCCGCTTTTGCATCTTCTTCATTTTCTCTTGCCACTGCCATGTAAGAAGTGCCTTTCACCTCCCTCCATGATTCTGAGGCCTCCCCAGTCATGTGGAACCGTAAGTCCAATCAAACCTCTTTTATTTTCCAGTCTCGGGTATGTCTTTATCAGCAGCATGAAAACAGACCAGCATTTAAAAGTATTGTTATTAGAAGATTAGCATTTTGTTAGGTACTCATGGATAGTTTATATGTAACATTGCCTTACATCTTTGTAAAATCTTCTAACCTGTAAAGAAAAATAAGGAATGTAGACGGGGTGAGGAATGTGGATAGAATGGTAAGATTGTATATGACAGATATCATCTCACTATTCTACCTTAAAACAGGCATATTCTGCCCATATCCTTCTAGGCATCTGATGTTAAATGTTTTTCCTGCAGGTCTTTTCAGGTCAGCTACCTTTTTTTTTTTTTCTTTGAGACGGATCATACTCTGTCACCCAGGCTGGAGTCCAGTGGCATAATCTTGGCTCACTGCAACTTCCACCTTTCAGGCTCAAGCGAACCTCCTACCTCAGCCTTCTGAATAGCTGGGACTACAGGCACTTGCCACCATGCCCAGCTAATTTTTGTATTTTTTTGTAGAGACGGGATTTTGCCATGTTGCCGAAGCGATCCACCCACCTTGGCCTCCCAAAGTGCTGAGATTACAGATGTGAGCCACCATGCCCAGACGGTTAGATGCTTTTTAATAGGTTTATGTTACATTAAAATATTTTAATTAGGCAACATACTGATTAGTTTTACTTTGCACAGTTAGTTTCAGAAACAAAGACGAACTTAATCTTTAGTGATACCTGCTCAGCCCTTTTTGCTAATTCACGCTGTATTTTCCTCTTTTCTAACATATCCTGCTCAATTCTGCGTTTTCGTTCCTCCTCCGTTCTCTTCCTTTGTTCCTCTTGTCTTTGTTTCTCCATTTCAGCAAATCTACCCTTAACAGTTCCTAAGAATATATGAAAAAAATGTTTAATAATTGGTTGTGTTTCTACTTTGCAATTTAATTTGCTATTTACCCCTCAAGCTTCTTACCTGTTAATTTTGGAACATAAGCCTTTTCTACTTTAGAAGATACGTCTTCCTCATCATCAGAAGCAAGCATTTCTTTAATCTAGATGGTTAAATAAATTAATGTGAGCACATGTCCAAAAATTAGACTAAATTATATTATATGCAGAGTTTAAATTAGGTTACAAATACAGAAAAGTATTTTAGTTATAGTTAATATGAAATGTGGTTAATGTGAATAAATACAATTTAAATTAAAAAAATGAAAACAAGTATTTTCACGAGAATAAAGTAAAATAAAGTAACCTCCTGCTTTCTCCTGTTCCATTCTCTCTCTCTAATATATTGTTCTTTTCTTCTTTGCTTTTCATCTCTAGATCTCCTTTGATTTCTTTCTTCCCTGGCTCTCTGCATGGCTTCAAACTTATCCTTTACATCACCCTTGCCAAGTTTTGGTACATAGGTTTTTGGGACAGGTTTAGATGAAGAAAGCAGAATCTTCATTAGAAGAAAATAAAGAAAAGAAAGTTAACGAAAAAGATAGGAAGAAATTAGGTAAAGATAGATAAGAATAAGCAATATAAAAAATGTATATTGAAACATAAAATAGAAATGTGTTTGAACACTTTATTTGACTATCACAACCTGAATAGATACTTTCTAAAACCTATGAAAAATGACATTACAGAAAATATGAGAGTAGAAATTTCACTGTTATATAGTAATGAAATCCCATTTTGTGGGTAGCATTCCACCGAAGCTGAAAGCCAGTAAAATATAAAAATCAAATTCTGAATTCTAATTAAAAACTGTCTTTTATTGTCTAACTCCATTATTAAAGATTCAGATTTGATATCACTTGCTAAAAAGGTACCCAAACTAATTTCAGTAAATTTGGTGAAGTTGAAAACAAAGCAAAAGTTTAGGCTTTAAAGTTTAGAGGCTAATGCACATTTTACACCCTTCCTGGTTTCTATATCTAATATAAGCAAAACTGAAGGCCAGTCCTTTAGTCCTTATTTGTGGCTGAGGTACACCATGGTCTGTGGGCACAAGCTGTGATTTATATTGTTACTATTACTTCCCATCTATAACTTCCTTAAACCACATTAAAAATGTGTAAGAAGGCTATATCATTCTATATAGGGTGGGCTTGTAAGAGCAATTCCATATGGCAAGAGAGCTTCACAAAGAACGAGAATCTGGTAGAAGACTGAAGAAATGATTTCCTCCACTCTATAACCAGGAAAGCAAATTATTTTCACCACTTTGAAAATTAAGCTGATTTCTAAATGAAATTTCTGTAAATAAAATGTGTGCCTCAGAACACCAAACCCTTTTTCCTAGTGATAATGACAATTGCTTAATTAATCTGTGGCACATCCAGCCTGTATTTTGTAATCTATTATGTGTCATTGGTCATTTAAGGGTTAATTTTATAATTCTGAGGTGTCAGCAACTGAACTCTTCTTACGACAGCTCTCAGTATCTACAGTCAAGAACCAGAAAAAAGCTAAAAATTAAAAAATATACATAAGGCACTAAAAAGATTCCTTACCTAAGAGGGAATTATGCTTTCTCCTGTGAGTATAGGTCAAACTTTGTTTTAGTACTAAAATAATACTTTCTAAGAGTTATCAAGAACAAAACATTTAAAATTCTACTCAGAATGCTAGCTATCACATCCACTTCACTATCATGCACAAATTTAGTACTCATGCTTTGTAGAATTTCCTACAATTTCCCAAATGAAAATACTAGCCCAAGATCAGCTGGTGAATTGTATCTCTTCTTGTTTTACATCTTGCCATTATGTTATTAATTATGAACTCCTAAATATGACCTTTCCACCAAATGATTGTCCTTTTAGCAATTCTACAGTCAACTCTACATTTCCCTCTTTTATTTTTATTTTTTTACTTTTGAAACTTACCTCAGCCTTTTGGGAAATATCATTCATGTTTGCTCTATGTGGTCTTGGGCTGATTATGAAGCTCTGTAAATATTTGCACCTGAAAAAAAATTATATTGTATAATACATTTCAATTTATTTGTAATATATTATGTATTTTTATAAATAGAAATAGCAATTAATTGCCCCTCAAAAAATACTGACATAATCCAAGCAAGTAATAAATTATGATAACCTTTAGCTTTTTCCCAAGATTCATGGTATAGAAAATATAAGGTGCATGATGGTAAAAGATCCCTGAAAGTTTTTGATCCAGAATAGCTTGATGAACATATTAAGTTCACTTGAAAAGAATGTGTATTCAGCAATTATTGAGTGTATTACTCTATAAATATTAACTAGCTGAAGGTAGCAGATCATGTTTTAGATCTGTATTTTTACTAATTTTTGGCTAGTTCTATCAATCTTCAACTATGTAGATTTTTTTTTTTTTTTTTTGAGATGGAGTCTCACTCTGTTGGCCAGGCTGGAGTGCAGTGATGCACTCTCAGCTCACTGCAACATCTGCATGCCAGGTTCAAGCAATTCTCCTGCCTCAGCCTCCCAAGTAGCTGGGATTACAGGCCCACGTCACCATGCCTGGCTAAATTTTGTATTTTTAGTAGAGACAGGGTTTCACCATGTTGGCCAGGCTTGTCTTGAACTCCTGACCTCAAATGATACACCCAACTCGGCCTCCCAAAGTGCTAGGATTACAGGCGTGAGCCACCACGCCCAGACAGAATTTTTTTTTTCTCGCTTTAATTCTGTTGTTTTTGTTTCATGTAATTTCAGGTTTAATCACACACACATTATGATTATATTTTCTTTTTTAATTGACCCTTTCAGCAGTATATTTTTTGTTATGGAGACAATCTCACTCTGTCGCCCCAGGGTGAAGTGCAGTGGCACAATCTCAGCTCACTGCAATCTCCGCCTCCCAGGTTTAAGCGATTCTCCTGCCTCAGCCTTCTAAATAGTTGGGATTACAAGCAGCACATCCTCACGCCCAGCTAATTTTTTTTGTGTTTTTAGTAGAGACAGGGTTTCCCCATGTTGGCCAGGCTGGTCTTGAACTCCTGACCTCAAGTGATTCGCCTGCCTTGGCCTCCCAAAATGCTGGGATTACAGGTGTGAACCACTGTGCCCAGCCAACTAGTAAGAAATTTCTTTCTTCTTACCTCATTGTCTTAAACTTATATTAAAATAGTTACACCAACTTTATTTTCTTTACTTTTTTTTTTTGGTGGTGGGGGATGAAGTCTCGCTCTGTCGCCCAGGCTGGAGTGCAGTGGTGCCATCTCGGCTCACTGCAAGCTCTGCCACCTGGGTTCACACCATTCTCCCACCTCAGCCTCCCGAGTAGTTAAGACTACAGGCGCACGCCGCCATGCCTGGCTAATTTTTTGTATTTTTAGTAGAGATGGGGTTTCACCGTGTTAGCCAGGATGGTCTTGATCTCCTGACCTCATGATCCGCCCGCCTCAGCCTCCCAAAGTTCTGGGATTACAAGCGTGAGCCACCATGCCCGGCCACCAACTTTCTTCTTATTTATTCATTTATTTTTTAGAGACAGCATCTCACTGTGTCACCCAGGCTGAAGTACCATGGCACAATGACAGCTCACTGCACCCTTGAACTCCTGGGCTCAAGTGATCCTCCTTCCTCAGCCTCCCAAGTAGCTGGGACTACAGGCATGTACCACCATGCCCAGCTCTTTTTTTTTTCTCCTATAGATATGGGGTCTCACTGTGTTACTTAGACTGGTTTTGAAACCCTGGGCTCAAGCGACTCTCCCACCTTGGCCTCCAAAAGTGCTAGGATTGCATCCGTGAGCCACTGCACCTGGCCCCCAATTTTCTTAGGTTTACAGTTTGCATGGTATATAATTTTCTAGCTATTTACTTTGATTCTATCTATGTTTTTATATGTAAAGTATATGTCTTGGACACAGCATATGATTGGACCTTGCTTTTTACAAAAATCAATTCTGATAAAATCTGGGTTTTCTTTTTCATTTTCTTTTTCTTTTTTTTTTTTTTTTGAGACATAGTTTAGCTCTTGTTGCCCAGGCTGGAGTGCAGTTGCACGATCTCGGCTCACTGCAACCTCTGCTTTCCAGTTTCAAGCAATTCTCCTGCCTCAGCCTCCTGAGTAGCTGGGATTACAGGCTCCCGCCACCACACCCAGGTAATTTTTGTGTTTTTAGTAGAGATGGGGTTTCACCATGTTGGCTAGGCTGGTCTCAAACTCCTGACCTTGTGATCCACCCACCTAGGCCTCCCAAAGTGCTGGGATTACAAGCGTGAGCCACTATGCCTGGCCTACAATCTGCTTTTTTAATTGCAGCATTTAGTTCATTAACATTTAATGTAATTATTAACATAAATGAGTTTAGGCCTATCATTTAAATGTTTATTTTAGGTTTGTTTTATCTTGTTTTGTTTTTTTCTTTTGGAATTTTCTAGCCAACTTTTTTTTTTAAATAGAGTTTATTTTAGGTTCACAGCAAAATTGAGTAGAAGATAGAGGTTTCCTGTATATTTTCTGTCCCTGCACATGCTTAGTCACCCCCATTATCAACACTGGATAACCCCATTATTACCACCCATAGGAGTGGTACGTTTGTTATAAATGATGAACCTATACTGACACATCATTATCACCCAGAGTCCATAGTTTACATTAGAGTTTACTTTTAATGTACATTCTGTGGGTTTTGAGCAACTGTACAATGACATGTGTCCATCATTATAGTATTGTACAGAGCAGTTTCCCTGACCTAAAAGTCCTCTTTACTCCACTTGCTTATGCTTTTCTCCCCCATCATTCCTGGTAACCATGATCTTTTTACTGTCTCCATAGTTTTGCCTTTTCCAGAATGTCATACAGTTGGAACCACACAGTATGTAACCTTTTCATATTGACTTTTTTCACATAGTTATGTGCATTTCAGTTTCCTCTGTTTTTCAGGGCTTGATAGCTCATTTCTTGTTAGCACTGAATAATACTCTATTACCTGCATGTACCACAGTTTATCCATTCACCTACCAAATGACATCTTGGTTGTTTCCAAGTTTTGGTGTTTATGAATAAAGTTGACATAAATATCTGTATGCAGGTTCTTGTGGACCATGATTACTGGAGTATATGGTAAGAGCATGTTTAGTATTACAAGAAACCATCATGTAGCTTACCATTTTGCATTCCCACCAGCAATGAATGAGAGTTCATATTGTTCCACATCCTCACCAGCATTTGATGTTGTCAGTGTTCTGAATTTGTTTGGCCATTCTAATAGATGTGGAGTGGTATTTCATTGTCATTTTTATTTTTATTTTATTTTATTATTATTATTATTTTTTTTTTTTTTTGAGACGGAGTCTCGCTGTGTCACCCAGGCTGGAGTGCAGTGGCGCGATCTCGGCCCACTGCAAGCTCCGCCTCCCGGGTTTACGCCATTCTCCTGCCTCAGACTCCCCAGTAGCTGGGACTACAGGCGCCCGCCACCGCGCCCAGCTAGTTTTTTGTATTTTTAGTAGAGACGGGGTTTCACGGTGTTAGCCAGGATGGTCTCGATCTCCTGACCTCGTGATCCACCCGCCTCGGCCTCCCAAAGTGCTGGGATTACAGGCTTGAGCCACCGCGCCCGGCCTGTCATTTTTATTTACATTTCCTTGAATATATATTAAATGAATAAATATTAAATTAGAATTATATTAAATAATATATTAAAGCACCTTTTCATATGCTTATTTGCCATCTGTATATCTTCTTCAGTGAGATGACTCCTAAGATCTTTGGTCCATTTTTTTTAATTATTATTTTTTTTGAGATGGAATCTTGTGCTGTTGCCCAGGCTAGAGTGCAGTGATATGATCTTGGCTCACTGCAACCTCCACCTCCCGGGTTCAAGCAATTCTCCTGTCTCAGCCTCCCTAATAGCTGGGACTACAGGCGCCTGCCACCATGCCCGGCTAATTTTTGTATTTTTAGTAGAGATGGGGTTTCACTATATTGGTCAGGCTGGTCTCAAACTCCTGACCTCAGGTGATCTGCCCACCTCGGCCTCCCAAAGTGCTGGGATTACAGGCATGAGCCACTGTGCCCAGCCCTTTGGTCCATTTTTTAATTGGGTGGTTTATATTATTATTACAGAGTTGTAAGAGTTCTTTGTATATTTTGGATAACAGTCCTTTATCTGATTATGTCTCTTGCAAATATTTTCTCCAAGTCTTTGGCTTATCTTTTAATTCTTTTCATAGTGTCTTTTGCAGAACAGAATTTTTAATTTTAATGAAGTCCAGCTTATCAATTCTTTCTTTCACGAATTGTGACTTTGGTATCATAGCTAAAAAATCAATTCCAAATGTGAGGTCATCTAGATTTCTGCCTATGTTTTCTTCTAGGACTTTGATAGTTCTATGCTGTAAGTCTGTGATTCATTTTGAGTTAATTTTTGTGAAGAATGTAAGGTCTGTTTCTAGATTTGGTTTTTTGCAAGTAGATGTCCAGTTGTTCCAGAACCATTTGTTGAAAATAATCTTCACTTTATTGCCTTTGCTCTTTTGTCAAAGATCAGTTGATTATACTTATATGGGTTTATTTCTGGGCTCTCTATTCGGTTCCATTGATCTTTTTCTTTATTATTTCACCAACACTGCACTATATCAATTACTGTAGGTTTATAGGATGTCTTAAAGTTGAGTAGTGTTACTCCTCCAGCTTTGTTCTTCTCCTTCAACACTGTGTTGGCTATTCCAAGTCTTTTCCCTTTCATATAAACTTTATAATCCATTTGTCAATATCCACAAAATAATGTGCTGGGATTTTGATTGGGATTGCATTGAATCTGTAGATGGATCTAGGGAGAATTAATATCTTAATAATGTTAAGTCTTCTGATCCATGAACACAGTATGTCCCTCCCATTATATACATATTCTATAATTTCTCAGAAATGTTTTGTAGTTTTCAACGTGCAGATCTTCCACATCTTTTGTCAGTTATCCCTAAATAATTTCATATTTGTTTATATGTTTGTAAATGGTGTAAATGGTGTTTTTTAATATTTAAATTAATGATTGTTGGTAGTACATGTTGAGTATCCCTTATCTGAAATGCTTGGGACTACAAATGTTTCAGATTTCCCCTTTTTTTTTTTTTTTTCTTTTTTGAGACAGAGTCTCACTCTGTCGCCCAGGCTGGAGTGCAATGGTGTGATCTCCGCTCACGGGAACCTCTGCCTCCCGGGTTCAAGGAATTCTCCTGCCTCAGCCTCCTGAGTAGCTGGGACTACAGGTGTGTGCCACCACGTCCAGCTAATTTTTGTATTTTTAGTAGACACGGGGTTTCACCATGTTGGTCAGGCTGGTCTCGAACTCCTGACCTCCTGATCTGCCCGCCTTGGCCTCCCAAAGTGCTGGGATTACAGGCGTGAGCCACTGTGCCTGGCCTCAGATATGAGATTATTTTTTTGGATTTTGGAATATATATATATCAGGTTATCTTGGGGATAGGACCCACGTCTAACAATGAAATTCATTTATGTTCCATATACACCTTACACATATAGCCTGAAGGTAGTTTTATAGAATATTTTAAATAACTTTTGCATAAGTTTTTGTTGTTGTTGTTGTTGTTTTGTTTTGTTTTTTGAGATGGAGTCTTGCTATTGTCGCCCAGGCTGGAGTGCAATGGCACGATCTCAGCTCACTGCAACCTCCGCCTTCCAGGTTCAAGCAATTCTCCTACCTCAGCCTCCCAAGTAGCTGGGATTACAGTTGTCCTTCACCATGCTTGGCTAACTTTTGTATTTTAATAGAGACAGGGTTTCACTACCAATACCAGTTGGCCAGGCTGGTATTGAACTCCTGACCTCAGGTGATCCACCTGCCTTGGCTTCTGAAAGTGTTGGGATTATAGGCGTGAGTCATTTTGCCCAGCCAAAGCAAAGTTTTGACTGTGATCTGTCACATGAGGTCAAGTGTGGAATTTTCCACTTGTGGCGTCATGTCAGTACTCCAAAGGTTTCAGATTTTGGATCATTTGGATTTCAGATTCTTAGATTACAGATGTTCAACCTGTATATAGAAGTATAATTTGGGGGCCAGGTGCTGTAGCTTGTGCCTTTAATCCCAACCAACAATTTGGGAGGCTGAGGCAGGGGGGTTGCTTGAGGCCAGGAATTCAAGAACAACCTGGGCAACATAATAGACCCCATCTCTACAAAAAATTTAAAAACTAGCCAGGCCTGGTGGTGTGTGTCTATAGTTTTGGCCACTTGGGAAACAGGCAGGAGGATCTCTTGAGCCCAGGAACTCAAAGTTACAGTAAGCTATGATCATACCACCATACTCCAGGCTGGGTGACAGAGCAAGTCCTTATTTCTAAAAGAAAAAAATTAAAATTAAAAAATACAATTTTTGCATTCTGGTTTTATATCCTGCAACCCTGCTAAAATAACTTATTAGTTGTTTTTTTTTCTTTTTCTTTTTTTTTTTTTTTTTTTGAGACAGTCTCACTCTGTCACCCAGGCTGGAGTGCAATGGCACAGTTTCAGCTCACTGCAACCTCCACCTCTCAGGTTCAAGTGATTCACCTGCCTCAGCTTCCCAAGTAGCTGGGACTACAGGCGTGACTCACAACACCCAGCTAATTTTTACATTTTTAGTAGAGACGGGGTTTCACTACATTGGCCAGGCTGGTCTCGGACTCCTGACCTTGTGATGTGCCTGCCTTGGCCTCCCAAAGTGCTGGGATTACAGACGTGAGCCACTGAGCCCAGCCTAATAACTTACTAGTTCTATTGGCTTTTTTATAGATTCCATCAGATTTTCTGCATACGTAGACGATCACATCATCTGTGAGCACAGTTCTACTTTTTCCTTTCCAGTCTGGATGCCTTTTATTTCTTTTTCTGGCTTGACTGTCCTAGCTAGAACCTCCAGTACAATGTTAAATAGAAGTGGTAAGAGCAGATATCTTTGTCTTGTTCCTGATCTTAGGAGAAATATGTCCAGTCTTTCACTGTTAAGTGAGATGTTAGCTGTAGGCTTTTCTTACATGCCCTTTATCAGACTAAGTTTGCTGGAGTAATTATCAGTAACAGATGTTGGATTTTATCTAATGTTTTTTCTGTGTCTATTGAGTTAATCATATGGTTTTTATTTTTAATTTATTAATATGGTGAGTTACATTAACTGATTTTCAAGTGTTAAATCAACCTTACATTCCTAGGATAATTCTCAATCGGTTATAATGCATTATCCTCTTAATATATTGCTGGAATCAATTTGATAAAATTTTGTTACGTTTTGCATCTGTGTTTATGAGAAATTATTGGTTGTATAAGTTATCTTTTCTTGTGATGTCTGCTTTTGCTAACAGAGTAATATTGCCTTCATAGAATGAGTTGGAAATTATTTCTTTAGTTTTCTGGAAAACTTTAGTTCATGTAGGATTTAGTATTATTTTTTCCCTAAATATTTACAAGAACTCCCCAGTGAAGCCATGTGGGACTGAAGTTTTCTTGGTGGGAAGGAGACAATATAATGGGGGAGAGGATGGGACATGATTCCCTATAATTATTAATAAGATTCTAACTTTTCTTGTTTAGTGGGTCTGTCAGTGCTTATGACATTATTAAAAATAAAGGAGTAAATTAAAGGAATCTGTACATACATGAGTGGGTCATGAACTAAGGTTTATGAGTAACCTAATTTTATGTGCCTCAGATAAAAATAATAAATAGGGCCGGGCGCGGTGGCTCAAGCCTGTAATCCCAGCACTTTGGGAGGCTGAGACGGGCGGATCACGAGGTCAGGAGATCGAGACCATCCTGGCTGACACGGTGAAACCCCGTCTCTACTAAAAAAATACAAAAACTTAGCCGGGCGAGGTGGCGGGCGCCTGTAGTCCCAGCTACTCGGGAGGCTGAGGCAGGAGAATGGCGTAAACCCAGGAGGTGGAGCTTGCAGTGAGCTGAGATCTGGCCACTGCACTCCAGCCTGGGCGACAGAGCGAGACTCTGTCTCAAAAAAAAAAAAAAAATAATAATAATAAATAGCACTAGTCCTGTTGTCTTACTTGAGCCATTATATCATATCTAGAGTTACCTATTAAATATTTTATTTATTGAGATGTAGTTTTGCCCTTGTTGCCCAGGCTGGAGTGCAATGGTGTGATCTTGGCTCATTGCAACTTCTGTCTCCTGGGTTCAAGCGATTCTTCTGCCTCAGCCTCCCAAGTAGCTGGGATTACAGGCATGCACCACCATGCCCAGCGAATTTTGTATTTTTAGTAGAGACAGGGTTTCACCATGTTGGCCAGGCTGGTCTTGAACTCCTGACTTCAAGTGATCCACCCGCCTTTGCCTCCCAAAGTTTTGGGATTACAGGCATGAGCCACCATGCCTGGTCTGATATTTCTTCTTATATAACCAACAAAACCTACCCTTCATTCTCATGGCTTCTCAAACCTTGTGGTTATTTTTGATTCATTCTTCTATATCTTCTAGATTTTAATAGATTGTCAAGATCTATGAATGTTGCTTTCAAACTTCTCTTACATATTACTTCATATTTCCATGGCCTCCATACTAATACAGACCTTCATCACCTCACATGTGGATTACCAAAATTTGGTAATCAGACCTAAATCCAAATTTCAGATCTGTTAACTGCTTAGTCAGGATTAGATAAGATAGCATTATATGAAGAACCCTGGAATAATAACTAACATTAGTATATATCAATAACTTTGATTAATTTTATTACTATTCATCTCCCCTACTAGAATTTACTCTATTTAGGAAAAATCCTATCTTTCCCTGCCAGTGAGCATATATAATGTATTACTTACACAATTTTTTATTTTTAAAAATAGATGCCAGGTGTGGTGGCTCATGCCTGTAATCCCAGCACTTTGGGAGGCCGAGGCGGGCAGATCACCAGAGTTCGGGTGTTCAAGACCAGCCTGACCAACATGGTGAAACCCCATCTCTACTAAAAATACAAAATTAGCCAGGAGTGGTGGCACATGCCTGTAATCCCAGCTACTCAGGAGGCTGAGGCAGGAGAATTGCTTGAACCCAGGAGGCAGAGGTTGCTGTAAGCTGAGATCGCACCATTGCACTCCAGCCTGGGCAACAAGAGTGAAACTCTGTCTCAAAAAAAAAAAATTGAGGCAGGGGAGGGGTGAAGGTGGGTGCAGTGGCTCACACCTGTAATCCCCACACTTTGGGAGGCTGAGGTGGTAGAATCGCTTGAGCCCAGAGTTACAGACCAGCTTGGGCAACATAGCGAGACCCATCTCTACTGAAAATTTAAAAATTTGCAAGTGTCATGGCACATGCTTATAGTCCCAGCTATTTGGGACACTGAAGCAGGAAGATCGCTTGAGCCCAGGAGTTCAAAGTTGCAGTGAGCTATGATCATGCTACTGCACTTCAGCCTGGGCCACAAAGCGTGAGACCATCTTAAAAAAAAAATAGAGAGGGGGGGTCTCACTCTGTTGCCCAGGCTGGTCTTGAACTCCTGACCTCAAGTGATCCTCCCACCTCAGCTTCCCAAAGTTCTGGGATTACAGGCATGAGCAACCATACCCGAGCCTCTTGTGCAGTTTTTTAGAGTAATACTAAAGGGTATGAGGAAAACTTGGAATCATGGGATCATAAGAACTGATAATTTTAGGTCAATTAATTGGCCAGAGAGGACTTCAAAAGCCTTATTTATTTATTTATTTTGGTGAAATGAAAGAAAATTGGGTGGCTTGCTAACAGTGAAGAATTAGTCAAGAATAGTCCTAGAAAATAAATGAATCAGCTAGCCCTTTTCATTTGATTTTTTTAAAATCCTCAAATTATATCTTGACTTACAGATTTAGAAAAAAATAAAATTGATTTTAAAAATTTACTATGAATAAAACCACTTAAAATAGTTTTTTAAAATGTCAGCTCAGTATTCTGAGCTCTAATTTTTAAACTCAGTGAAAATTGGAACAGCACTATCCTTAACTTTTTTGGTTAAAATATAAGCAAGTGATCCTGTACTCAAAGTTTGCTCTGTTCTGCCTTTTGAGGATAAAAAGTTGTAGCAAAATAAGTTCATGACCTTTTTGTGTTATGGAATTGCACTTAAGGTACAGATTACAAACCAATAGGACTCACATTTCTTAAATGTTTTTATACTGGAGAAAAAAACTTCATAATTACATAGACACTGTAAATACATATAAGATTCCTTTATTGTTAATTAAAAAGGAAGTATGACACTGCCTTGGTAGAAACAACTATGCATTTCAGTTGCTAACTCATTTGCCTATCTGTGTTAACACAAGGACAAAGGTATGAATTGGACTCTGGCCTATTAACTTCACAGGAAAACTCTGTTCCCTAGTCATTAATTGTATTGTCCTATCTAAACTCATTATTTCACTAATACATCCTTTAGTCACAAAACATGAATAAAATTAATGATGAAGATAATCCAAGTTAACATTTGCTGAGTCTTTACTGTTTGCCTGGTAATGTGCCAAGTAGTTAACAAGCATTATCATTTATTTCCTACAACAGGGCTTCAAGGTAAATACTATTATCAAATCTTCTCTCAAAATCATTTCCAGGCCAGGTGTTATGGCTCAAACTTGTAATCCAGGCTGAGTTGAGGCAGAAGAATCACTCGAGGCCAGGAGTTGGAGATCAGCCTGGGCAACATAGCAAGACCCCATCTCTACAATTAAAAATAATAATAATAATCTGGGTGTGGTGGCATGTCCCTGTAGTCCCAGCTACTTGGGAGGCTGAGGCAAGAGGATCACTTGAGCCCATGAGTTCAAGGTGGCAGTGAGCTATGATTGAAACACTGCACTACACCTTGTGCAACAGAGTAAGACCCTATCTCAAAACAGAAACCAAACAAACAAAAAACAATTTTAGAACAAATGACATATACAGGTTCAACATTATTACAACTTTTCATAAACCCTCTCATAAAAATTCCAAACCTATATATATTTTAAATTTTGATATTAATACAAAAATAATTTGAAATCTCCCAAAATATTCTACTAGAACTTTTCGTGCTTAATAACCTTTGTAGAAAATATTCAGTTATATCCTCATGATAATTATCTAGTTAACTGTTGATTTTTTCATGCATATTAAGAAGACACTGATGGTGGAAGAAGCACTGGAGTTAGAGCCAGAAAACTTGGATTAGAGTTTCTGTTTCAGTTAATTAGTAGATACATGATTTTGGATGAGCCAGTTAACTTCTGTGAATTTCAGTTTTATATGTAGAATGGGCCTAATGATGCTTTTCTCATTACATTGCCAAATAAAATGAACAATTCCCTTTTTCTGAACTTCACTGCTACATTTGATATTCTCAGTCACTCCTTTCTTCCTGAAATCCTCCTTGCTTGGTTTCATAGCACTATTCTCCCTCTGTTTTTCCATGTCTCTAAGCATTCTTTCTCTATGTCCTTTGAGGGCTTCTACCTCTCTCTCTACCTCTTAGATGTTGTTTGCCCCCAGGTTTCAATCTTTGCCCTTTTCTTCTCACTCTCCAATTTTTCTTCTGTGATTTAGTACACTTCAGTAGATTAAATTACTTCTGTAGCCTCATCTCTTTTTACCCCTCCCTCCCACTCTATCACCCATACTGTAATACTGGCACAACTCAAGCGTTTGCAGAGCTGCCTCTCTCAGCTTTATGCTATTCTCATTCCCTTATCACTCAGCTAACTCCTACTCATCCTTTAATTCTTGGATTGTCACTTTCTCCAGGAAGCCTTCCTTGATTCCACAAGACTAGGTTAAGTGTTTCTCCTGGGCCGGGCGCGGTGGCTCAAGCCTGTAATCCCAGCACTTTGGGAGGCCGAGACGGGCGGATCACGAGGTCAGGAGATTGAGACCATCCTGGCTAACACGGTGAAACCCCGTCTCTACTAAAAAATACAAAAAACTAGCGGGGCGAGGTGGCGGGCGCCTGTAGTCCCAGCTACTCGGGAAGCTGAGGCAGGAGAATGGCGTGAACCCGGGGGTGGAGCTTGCAGTGAGCTGAGATCTGGCCACTGCACTCCAGCCTGGGCAATAGAGCGAGACTCCGTCTCAAAAAAAAAAAAAGTGTTTCTCCTGTGTGCTTACACAGCATCCCATGATTACCCTAATTGTAGCACTTACCACAATGTACAATAATGACCCACCTTCCTGAAAACCTCCTCTACCAGAAGGTGAGGTCTTTGAGAGAGTAGTGACTATGTTTTGTATACCACTATATCCATAGCACCTCCTGCCTCAGCCTCCTGAGTGGTACTACAGGCTTGCACCACCATACCCAGCTAAGTTTTGAATTTTCTTGTTGAGACAGGGTCTCACTATGTTGCCCAGGCTGGTCTTTAACTTCTGGGCTCAAGTGATCCTCCCACTTTGGCCTCCCAAAGTGCTGGGATTATAAGCATGAGCCACCATGCCCAACCTGAATAAGTAAATCTTGCTAGCTTCAACATGAATCACTTTATGAACAGATAAAGCTTATCTGGATATAAGGTATGACTATCATTGTGATTATCATTATGCAGGGATATGGCATAAATACTACATGTCAGTTATTACATAAATTTTTTTTTTTTTTTTTTTGGAGACTGAGTCTCACTCCGTTGCCCAGGCTGGGCAATGGTATGATCTCTGCTCACTGCAACCTCTGCCTCCCGGGTTCAAGCGATTCTCCTGCCTCAGCCTCCTGAGTAGCTGGGACTACAGGCAGGTGCCACCACACCCAGCTACTTTTTGTATTTTTAGTAGAGACGGAGTTTCACCATGTTGGCAAGGATGGTCTCTATCTCTCGACCTCGTGATCCACCCGCCTCAGCCTCCCAAAGTGCTAGGATTAAAGGCGTGAGCCACCACACCTGGCCCATAAGTATTTATTAAGCATCTACTATGCCAGGCACTCTACTAGGCACTGAGAAATATAATGCTGAACATACAGACAGAGTCTCTATTCTCATGCTATTAACAGTCTCTTTGCAACAACTCTCAACAAAAGCCTTGGAACCGAATTTTTAAGTGGTCCAGTCTGATTTGCTCTCTGCAAACACAGGTAAGGTTCTAACATCAACCATACCTACTACAGAATTGAAAGGCAGTATACACTATACCCCAACTTCCAGTTAGATGACTAAGATCCATGACTTCCATTCTCAGTCCACATTTTGCACTTCTCTTACTCACTGATTTTCCTCTGTACACATGGTAGACTCTATGCTCCCTTCCCAGATTGCAGGGAATCAGTTGCTTTCCAGTGCCTTGTTCAATTAAATTGTAATTTAAAATAACCCCCCAAAGCTATCACATAAAGCTTTTCAATATTCACGCAAAAACTAGCAAGTCTGAAAGATTCTCTGTTCTTCTGATTCAACTTTTTATTCTCTTAACAAACTGTCTATACTATATTTTAAAGAAGTCTTCTGTTGAACATTTATAGCAGATTATTAGCCTTTTAGAAACATATTCTCAAATGCCAAATATCATACATTAAATATATACAGCTTTTGGCATGTCAATCATACCTTAATAAGGTGGTTTTTAAAAAAATTCCAAATATCACCAGGGACGGTAGCTCATGCCTGTAATCCCAGCATTTTGGGAGGCTGAGGCAGGTGGATCACTTGAGGTCAGGAGTTAGAGACCAGCCTGGCCAACATGGTGAAACCCCATCCCTAGTAAAAATACAAAAATTAGCTGGGTGTGATGCCAGATACCTGTTATGTCAGCTACTGGGAAGGCTGAGGCAGGAGAATCGCTTGAACCTGGGAGGCAGAGGTTGCAGTGAGCCAGGATTGCACCACTGCACTCCAGCTTGGGTGACAGAGCAAGACTCTGTCACAAAAAAAATAAAAAATAAAAATTTCAAATATCAATTTAATCTTTGACTTATTTTATCATCTCCTCCCACTTCTTTTCTTTCTTGATAGGATCTCACTCTGTCGCCCAGGCTGGAGAGCAGTGGTGCAATCAGAGCTCACAGCAGCTTTGACCTCCTGGGCTCAAGCAATCTTCCCACTTCAGCCTCCTGAGTAGCTGACACTACAGGCACACACCATCACACATAGCTAATTTCTGTATTTTTTGTAGAGACGGGGATTCATCATATTGCACATGGCTTGTCAGTCTTCCCAGTTTCGTGTTTATATATATTAACAGCCAACATTTCAGTTACCAGTCTCTAAACTTAATTTTGCTGCTTTATTTAGCAAAAGGCCCCAGCTGCTCCTTCAATTTCAAATAATTATGCTTGCCAGAAATTATTTCTATTTAGTATTCATATGTATCACTATAATTTTCACTGATAAACTTACAAAATGAGAAGCTGTAAAATTCAAAGTATTCGCTTTACTGGTTTTCTTTTTTCAGAATCCTGATAAACATTTTCAAATTATTCAATCTTTTCAATAGGTGCTGGAATCCAAGTGTAATGACATAGTTAACTTCAATTGCTATAGGGCAGCTACTTTAATGTAGTTTCTTCAAAACTCTTAACTGATACGTATTATATTAGAATAGAATAATAATTTAAGTATACATTATTGGTAAAATAAAAAAAAAAAAGGTTTTAAAAGTTCCAGAATAACTTCTAGCCATGATTGTTTTGATTTCTCTTTTTTTTTTTTCATTTCTTGTGATAGGATAACAGCCCACCATTCTTTCTACCCTCAACCAGGCCCACTAGGTTCTCTACTCAACTACTGCAATCTCTACCTCTCTGTGCTCCTCTCTGTGCTCTAGTGTATCTTCTAATTCTGAGGATACTGACCGTGCAGTGCATCATGAATCAGAACTGTAATTCTCACCTGGGCTTGACAGGCCTTCTGCAGACCCTCAGACTCTTCAGTTTCCTTTGTCTTCTCCCCATTTTTTCAACCTTCCACCTAGACAAATCTATTTAATAGCCTTTTTCTACCTCCAAGACCTTTCTTAAGTCACTTCTCTACCAAGGAGGTATTTTCCCAAACTAATTATAATGGAAATGGTGATTTTTCTCCACTTCACCTTAAACATGTTGTTTTTCCTCCTTCAGTCTCTAAGACCTCTAAATATGCTTAGATTTCTAGGTGTATCTGGCATAAAGTTTAAACATTTTTATATTGGTAAACGTCTCAGACATATCAGTCTAATCTATCTTTTTTGTTTACTTTTTTATTATGGAAAATTTCAGGCACAGAAAATGAAAGAGACTAATATAATGAATCCCCATATACCCATACCAAGCTTCAACAATTATCAGCTTTTTCCACTGTATTAGGCAATACAAAGTCTGTTTCATTTATTTTGTGCAACACCTATTTCAGCATAACACATTTTTATAGATGTTTTAAATACTATTCTACCTGTACTCACCATATCCTAGGCTTTATGTAGTACATCCTCCTATCCTCTCAGAATTATGAACAGAATCAAAACCTATAATTCTTGCCTTATTCTCTTTTGAGAAGACTTTAAAGTAACCACTCAAAGAAAATTGGCAAACTCTCATTTGATGAAGTCATTAATAAAGTAATGAAAAGTTACATGTACAAATAAAATTTAATGATTTTTTAAAAACTACAATACATTAAAGGAAAGTTCTGAAACCTCTAAACAAAGGAGGAGAAAACTAACAACTGAATACCTATTGTGTACCATAAACTAGGTGGTTTTCATATACTTTATAAATTTAGAGTGATGAGTATGACAGAACTAAGAATAAACAGAAAAAGATAAATTAGTGAAAACTGATATTTGTTCAAGAAACATTTATTGAACATTTTTCTATAATGTGCTAGGTACAGTATAGGCTACTACATAAATAATAGCAAACAGGATAAAATATCTGTTATGGAGTTTATGGTCTAGATGAGATCAAATACAACTATCAAAAATATAATAAGGCTTACATTTTCAGATTAGAAAAGGCTTTGTTTAGGTAACATCTGAAAATGTGTAAACACACATAAAAATTAGCTTTAACTGCGCACACTCCTGTAGTCCCAGCTTAGGTAGGGAAGACTGAGGTAGAAAGATCGTTTGATCCCAGGAGTTTGAATCTAGTTTGGGCAAATTAGTGAGACACCATCTCTAAATAAAATAAAAATAAGCTCTGTGATGTTAAAGGAAATCCCCCCACTAAAACAAAGGCTATGTATTACAAAAGTGGGTCTCAAACTTTTGGGGCTCAGGACCTAAAAGTCTGGGCCCATTATTGAGGATCCTAAGATGGTTCTTGGCCACCTAAAAGGGGCAGCCACAGCACAACAATTCAGCTCCATTGCACCTTCTAAGTATCTAAGATCCCAGGCAGGTCCATTGAATTCTTATGAAGAGTAAGATTAGAGAGAAAACAGTGACCAAAAGATAAGGCTGAACATGTGGTTCTAAGAGTTTGGTTATAATAGAGGTTTTGTTTATATGGATTACAACAATAGGTCTTTAATATATTAGAAATTAAAATATTCTAATATATACTTATAAAGTCATTTAAAGTAACAATAACAAACCATTATTTAAAAACATAAAAATAATTAGTAAGAAGAGGACAATCATTTTACATTTTTGCTAATATCTGGTATCTGGCATAATAGAGGAAAAATACATTCTCATATTTGCTTCTGCATTCAAACTATGGTGGTGATGTTTTGATTGAAGTCTCTAAGAAAACATGTCCTTATATTAATACCTAGTTGGAAAAAGGAGGACTTTATGGACCCCTAAATGGTACCAAGGGCTCCCAGGGGGTCTAAGACCACATTTTGAGATTTGCTGAGTTACACGGAAAACATCCTAATTGAGTCATGTCAAGTTCTCATTCTAGAAATGCATTTTAGAATGCTACTGTATTTTAGAATGCCACTGTATTTTAGAATGCTAAATGGAGATTGGCTTAACAACTTAATTCCTATACTCAGTGACCTGAATGCCAAAAGACTTTATATCTGGAATCTGAACAGGCTTTTCTTCTTCTAGTGTTAAATGATTTTTCTTGTTTGAGTAGGCAGATGCAATGTCCTTGGCCACCTTAAAGGGGCAGCAGCAACATAACAATTCAGTCCCATTACACCTTCTATGTATCTAAAATCCCAGGCAAGTCAATTGAATCGTTATCAAAAATACTATTAGAAAGAAAACAGTGATCAAAAGATAAGATTGAACAGGTGGTTCTAAGAGTTTGGTCATAATAGAGAAGGCTGGGATGATAAAGAGATTTAGTAATGGCATTCTAACACATTAGGCATTCATGTTAAATGAAGACGACTATGTATCCATCACAGGTTTCAGAGGGAATATTGCAATATTACTACAACCTATACGCAATTTATCCAAAAAGCTGCATTTTTTTTTCAAATTTGACAGATTAGTTCCGTGTTTACATTTTTGTGAGAAGGAGAATCTGTATGCCAAAAGGTATGCCTGACAATGGGATACGAAACAAATAAGAGCTAGCCCTTGTAAATCAAATAGCTTTGGTGAAAGAAATAGATATCCTAACTATTATATGATGTAGTAAATGCTATAATAGCAGTACTATAACCAGGCTATAGAAACATGGAAAAGACTACAGTATGGTTAAGGAAGAGGCTGGGTTAAAGAAGGTTTCACGGAGACAATGACATTTGAGTTAGACCTTGACAGAGAAGTAGAATTTCACCAAGTGGAAAAGATAGTAAAGGCATCCAGGAGAAAGAACCAGAATGAATAAAAATACCATTGCAAATTTGGGGAGCTATAACATTGTCCAGTCAATCTATGGCAAAACTAGAAAGACAGGCCGGGCACAGACTAGAATGAATACTGTGCACCATATTAATAAAAAGTTTAGATACTGTCTAATAATATTATAGGCAACAGAGAGCCAGCAAAGGATCATGACTTAAAGATATATTCTAGAAAGAAAAGAAAAAGAAACTCTTACAGCAATGTAGAGAATGGAGTTTAATGGGGAAAGGACAAGTACAATGATCTTGGTAAGAGAGGATAAAGGCCTGAATTAGGATATTGGCATTAGGAATGAAAAGCTGGAAGAGACATTTTGGAAGTGGAATTGACAGGACATGGTGACTCATTATTTATTTAACAAATAATTATTACACTCCTACTTTGTGCCAGGTGCTATCCTAAGCTTGGGAAGATGAAAGTAAACAAAAAGTCAAAGTCCCTGTCTTGATTAAACTTTTTTTTTTTTTTAAATTAGAGTCTCGCTCTGTCACCTAGGCTGGAGTGCAGCGATGCGATCTCAGCTCACTGCAACTTCTGCCTCCCAGGTTCAAGCAATTCTGTGCCTCAGCCTTCTGAGTAGCTGGGATTACAGGTGTCTGCCACCACACCCAGCTAATTTTTGTATTTTTAGTAGGGACGGGGTTTCACCATCTTTGCCAGGCTGGTCTTGAACTCTTGAGCTCCACCTGCCTCTGTCTCCCAAAGTGCTGGGATTACAGGCGTGAGCCACCGTGCCCGGCCTTCTTGACGGAATTTACACTGTAGTGGGGCACTATTGCAAGAGCTTTGGCCAATTTGATTTGGAAGGGTAGAGGTGAGGAGAGGAATAGTGTCAAGAATGAACCCAAGCAAGAGTCAGAGGATGAGAAATAAACAAATAAATAAAAAAGGATGAACCCAAGGTTTCAAATGGGTCAACAGGGTTACCATTAACTGGAGATTAAATTAAAAGGCATGTTTAAGTCAGAAAATGAACTCAGTTTCTGAGTCACTGTGCTTGGCCGACAACTTATTTATTTATTTATTTATTTATTTATTTATTGAGACAAAGTCTCACTGTGTCACCCAGGCTGGAGAGCAGTGGCGTGATTTCTGCTCACTGCAACCTCTGCCTCCTGGTTTCAAGCAATTCTCCTGCCTCAGCCTCCCAAATAGCTGGGATTACAGGCACATGCCACCACACCTGGCTAATTTTTTTTAGTACAGACAGGGTTTCACCATGTTGGCCAAGCTGGTCTCGAGCTCCTGACCTCAAGTGATCTGCCTACCTCAGCCTTCCAAAGTGCTGGGATTACAGATGTGAGCCACTGTGCCCGACCAGGCTGTCAACTTTTAAGATTTCTTTTTTGAGATGGAGTCTTGCTCTGTCACCCAGGCTGGAGTGCAATGGCACTATCTCAGCTCACTGCAACCTCCACTTCCCAGGTTCAAGTTATTCTCATGCCTCAGCCTCCTAAGTAGCTGGGATTACAGGTGTGCACCACCACACCCGGCTAATTTTTGTATTTTTTAGTAGAGATGGGGTTTTGCCATGTTGACCAGGCTGATCTCGAAATCCTGGCCTCAAAAGATCTGCCTGCCTTGGACCCCCAAAGTGCTGGGATTACAGGCATGAGCCATGGTGCCCAGCCGACTTTTAAGAAGATTTTAAATGTAATACTTAACTATATGCTATAAGTAAATGTTAAAACCTAATTCTTACAGTCTTTGGAATAAGCAACAAAATTGTTTTGAGCTTCATAAAATATGAGCCTAAATTTTTATCATTTTTCACTTGTACAGGAAACATAAACTTAGGTATAATGTAACTTTGTTACATTTAATTAATGAAGGTTGCAACCTTATACTTTAAAAATTATACTATAGACGGCTGGTCACGGTGGCTCACGCCTGTAATCCCAGCACTTTGTGAGGCCAGGGCGGGAGGATCAAGAGATCAGGAGATCAAGATCATCTTGGCTAACACGGTGCAACCCCATCTCTACTAAAAATACAAAAAAAATTAGGCCAGGGTGGTGGTGGGCACCTGTAGTCCCAGCGAGCCTGAAGGCTGAGACAGGAGAATGGCATAACCCAGGAGGCGGATTGCAGTGAGCCGAGATCGCACTCACTGCACTCCAGCCTGGGCAAATAGAGCAAGACTTCTGTCTCCAAAAAAAAAAAAAAAAAAAAAAAAATATATATATACACACACACACACACACACACACACACACACACTATAGGCTGGCCACAGGCGGTGGCTCACGCCTGTAATTCTAGCACTTTGGGAGGCCGAGGCGGGTGGACTGCCTGAGCTAAGGAGTTCGAGACCAGCCTGGGCAACATGGTGAAACCCCATCTCTACTAAAATACAAAAAATTAGCCAGGTGTGGTGGTGTGGGCCTGTAGTCCCAGCTACTCGGGAGGCTGAGGCAGGAGAATTCCTAGAATCCAGGAAGCAGAGGTTGCAGTTAGCTGAGATCATGCCACTGCACTCCAGCCTGGGTTATGGAGCAAGACTCCATCTCTTAAAAAAAAGAAAAAAAATTATACTATAGGCTGGGTGCAGTGGCTCATGCCTGTAATCCCAGCACTTTAGGAGGGTGAGGCCTGGGCAACATGGCGAAACCCCATCTCTACAAAAAATAGAAAACTTAGCCGGTGTGGTGGTGCACACATGTAGTCCCAGCTACTCGGGAGGCTAAGATGGGAGGATTGCTTGAAGCTGGGATGTAGAGACTGCAGTGAACCCTGATCATGCCACTCCAGCCTGGGTGAAAGATGGAGACCCTGTCTCCAAAAAATAATAATAATGAAATAAAAATGATACTATAAAACGTCCAAAAAATAATAATAATGAAATTAAAATGATACTATAAAACGTCCAAAAAATAATAATAATGAAATAAAAATGATACTATAAAACCTGTCATAAACCTCATCGAAATTCAAAAATATGAAATTAGAACCTATGGAAAAAAAAAGAAATTAGATCCTATTTCACCTAGATGAGGTAGTGATCTATTTCCCTCTTACCAATACACAATTCCTCACTGAAAACCAAGCATCTTATGCCAGGTGCGGTGGCTCACACCTGTAATCCTAGCACTTTGGGAGGCCAAGGCAGGTGGATAAGCTGAGTTCAGGAGTTCGAGACCAGCCTGGCCAACATAGTGAAACCTCATCTGTACTAAAAGCACAAAAACGCTGGGTGTGGTGGCACATGCTTGTAATCCTAGCACTTTGGGAGGCCAAGGTGGGCAGATCACGAGGTCAGGAGTTCAAGACCAGTCTGGCCAGCATAGTGAAACCCCGTCTCTACTAAAAACATAAAAATTAGCCGGGCGTGGTGGCAAGTGCCTATAATCCAAGCTACTCAGGAGGGAGAGGCAAGAGAATCACTTGAACCCAGGGGCGGAGATGGCACTGAGACGAGATGGTGCCACTTCACTCTAGCCTGGGCAAGAGCAAAATTCCGTCTAAAAAAAAAAAAAGAAAGAAAGAAAATTAAGAATCTTTTCAATCTTTCAACCTGCCTTGATATCCTTCCGCAATAAGTATAAATAACACTCTGCCCTTATATGATAGTTGTGATACTTTTCGAAGTACATCCACCAAACTATGAGCCCCTGAAAGGTAAGAACTGCTCTATTCCTCTCTATAGTTTTAGTGTCTCACACAACACCTAGGACATAGTACAAGCTCTATTCATATTTGAGGTAGCAAATGAATGACAAAGAGATAACAGGAAAACTGTCTGATCCAAAATCATCCCAAATAAGATACATGATTCTTATGTACAAAAGGAAGACTGATAATCTAGATGCACTAACTAAAGTAATAAAAAATAAAATGGGGTGGGTTTATGCTAAACTAAATACCATGAACCACCAGAAACCGGAGGCTTCAGGAATTCTGTTCCCAAGCAAATTGATGTGGTAATCACTGGAGTCTGGGCCTCCTCACTATCTCTGCAAGTGGAAGATGGTCTTTCATTGAAGGACACATTTGGGAACAGGAAGACCTGGATTTCTGGCTCCAAACATGTCAGTGGGATGGGGAGGCAAAAGAAAAATAGTAAACTCCTCTTTATAGCCAAGCTGTAGGAGTCACAAAAACTCTCCTAAATACTTCTCAAATGGACTGGGAGTAGAATTTTTAAGAAGGCCTGGCATGGTGGCTCACACCTGTAATTCAAGCACTTTGGGAGGCCAAGGTAAGAGGATTGCTTGAGACCATGAGTTTGAGACAAGCCTAGGCAACATAGTGAGGCTCTGTCTCTACAAAAAATAAAAAAATTAGCCAGGCAGGGTGATGCATGTCTGTAGTCCTAGCTACCCAGGAGGCAGAGGTAGGAGGATCACTTGAGCCCAGGAGATAGAGGTTGCAGTGAGCCACGATCATGCCACTGCACTCCAACCTGGGTGACAGAGCAAGACGCTGTCTCAAAAAAAAAAAAAAAATTATTTATGAGATCCTAGGAAATATTTCTTTAGCAGAAATATATCCCCTATGCTTTCTAAAATCCCGCCAGGGAAAGTATTTTATTTGTTTTGATTAACAATATATGGTCCCTTCCAGCTCTAATTGACACTAATAATTAGTGTCAATGAATGCTAACCGCTTCTCCCACCCCTATGATCACATTATTTAAGAGCCTTGCTAACCAAAATATATCTACAATGTTTAAAGTCCCAGTTACTATTGCTAAGTGCAGCAGATTTTCCATCATATGATGCATTAGATATACTTGCCCTAATACTTAGATCGGGGACTGCATACTCAAGCATTTAGGGTCAGGTAATGTAAATGTAATGTAAGGTAATGTTATGTAATATAATTGGCAGGTAATGTAAATGAGTGTATGACTTGTTTAAAACAACAGGGAATCTTAGAGACTATGTCAAATGGAGAGCATGTGACCTGCCTGTCTGTGGGGCAGCCACTATTTAGTTCCAGTGTATTGTTCCAATGCAAAAATGTGAACCTTTAGGTACAATACACACTATTTGGTTGACAGGTACACTAAAAACCCAGACAGACTTCACCATTTTACAATTCATCCATGTAACCAAAAACTACTTGGTACCCCTAAAGCTATTGAAATAAAAATAATTTCTTTAAAAAAGTGAACCCAGATTTTGCCCAGATTTTCCAATTTTTCAAGAGAGGATGTAAATCGATATTTTAATGTAAACTGTACCAATTTTTAAGTATGCCTGTGGCTAAAAGTGTCTTTTTTTTTTTTTTTTTTTTTGACACAGAGCCTCACTCTGTCACTTAGGCTGGAGTGCAGTGGTACAAGCATGGTGCACTGCAGCCTCAGCCTCCTGAGCTCAAGCGATCCTCCCGCCCCAGCCTCCCAGGTAGCTGGGACTACAGGCATGCACCACCACATCTGGCTAATTTTTAAATTTTTTGTAGAGATGGGGGTGGGTCTCACTATGTTGCCAGGACTGGCCCCGAACTCCTGGGCTCAAGGGATCTTCTCGCCTCAGCCTCCCAAAGTGCTGGGAATTCAGGCATGAGCCACCATGCCCAGCCCCAAAAGTGTCTTTTTGGTTTTTAATTTTTTTTTTTTTACCTTTTTTCCTACACTTGGTAATCAGGAAGTAAAAGGTGTCTTTTTGACTGTCGACTTTTTGACTGCCATAGCCTTAGTCTAAATGAACAGACAACACTGAGAAATGGAAAGGGTCAAAGGGGAGGCCTATTTTGGCCAGAAAGAGTGAAGCAGAGTCAAAGGGGAAGAAAAGACAGGGAAGAGGCCCAGGATGGATGGTGAGAAGTGAATTTCACCAACCTCGAAACCTCGCATAGGGAGCCCCAATCTGCTTGTCTTCTAATCTAAGAGTAAAAAGGAGGAGATGTCAAGAAGGAAATAAAGGAGGAAGAAAAAGAATCACCTGTTGAGCAGTTACTGGATGCCAGACACTGCATGGGATGCTTTCACATGTTGTTTTATTGAGATATGCCAATGCAAAAAGAAAGAATTCTATGCATGGGGAAAAGACTAAAAGGAAATACATCAAAATCCTAACAGTAAGGGTGTCAGATTACAAGAGCCCCTTTTTCCATTCTCCATAATTTTTAACCATAAATATAATATGGTGTATTAACATTATAATACAAATTAAACTAAAATTTAAGGTGGATTTATGGGTACAAATCCACCCACCCTAGAATATAGAAAGTAAACTACTATAAATTAAGCCAAACTATACACTGAATATTTAAACAGAAAAGGAAAATGTAGCCATTTCAAATGTATATAATATGTAACTATGCAATTATAAACCCAGAAAGAGAACATGAAAGAAACTACACAGGTGATATGGACCACAGATTGATTAAGAACAGAAATATGTGAAATTGTTAGGAATGTTATAAATCATTTTCTCTCCATATTATAAACTACCAAGATGTTCTGTGTGTGTGTGGCCTATAAAACTATAAAATATACTAAAAGTCCTCTCTTCTATAAAAACATTTAGACTTTTACCTGTTACATACTTTTCCACATTCACTGCATTATTTTCTTTCTTTTAGGTGTGTACAACTCTCATATTTAAATAATCCCCCCCTTTTTTTTGGTCTTTTAGGGCATTTCAAAGATAACAGGTATTTTTTTTTTAATAAATGAAATATGTCATTATAGGCCGCTCGTATTCTAAGCAGTCTGAATCCCCAATTAATCTCTTCCAAATATGCATATTTAGTTTTCATTCTGCTCAAAAATGAAACCCTAACCTAAATACTCCAAGTGAAATTTCAGGGGAAAAATACTGTTCAAAAACCTAGATAATGCATTCCTTTGTTGATGCTAAATATAGTCATCTCAAGATGACATACATTTTGACAATGATCAGCCTTACATGTCAAATTTTCAAAAATAGCACAAATTCCATTTTAAGATGAGCAGGAAAAATTGCTATTCATTACATTTCAATCGAAAATGGATTTTAAAGTATAAATCTTCTATTAAAACTGGATTACATTATAACTGTAATGAGGAAAACTGGATTTAAAATAATTTTGTTGTGGTTTTAGCTTAGAATTCTTTGAGGGAATTGTTGCAGATAAACTACATAATTGCATGCATTTTTCTTTAAATTGTCCCTCAGAAGTATTAGTCAAAATATAAAATATCTGCAAAAATACGGTGTTAATTGCTGGAAGGAAGAAGAAACTTAAACAGCTACATTGGTTAGTCAAAGTTTACTTATACAAATTATACCTCCCCCCAAAAAAACCTTTCTCTCATTTGATTAATTATGCAGTTTTTCTTAACAATACCCCAAACTCAAAAGAATTCGAGACAGTTTTCTTACTGCATCAATTT
The DNA here is from genome assembly GCF_008728515.1 of Papio anubis. Classification (NCBI taxonomy): domain Eukaryota; kingdom Metazoa; phylum Chordata; class Mammalia; order Primates; family Cercopithecidae; genus Papio; species Papio anubis. The sequence continues at coordinate 76,359,267 of NC_044976.1, read as the reverse complement.
AACCTGTAAAAGGATAATATTAGAGGGGGAAATTATGTGGTCCACTCAATAACATGTGACTAAGATGGTATAAATACTTAAGTTTATTTAATCACATTACCTAAGACATAGTTATGTTGTGACTCGCAGGCCAATGGGCCGCTGCTACATGAATTCATTAATAAAATTTAACGATGAATGATGTTCCTGTTGCTTTGGTCAGGGAACTGATTTCTTTATTATGGCTTCTTTTCTCTACCTGTGTCTTTACCAAGGACATTTTGTTAGGACTTATCCTTATGCTATTTTTACCTTGTTATCTCTCTGCCAACTTTGTTCACGTTGTGCTTTAATAACTATAAAATGAGTATCTCTAAGTCATTGCAGTAACCAACTATAACCTCTCAACTTCGTCATTTTCTTTATAAATGCCAATGCTAATGCATTTGTAGAACGTTTCACAGTTTACAAACAGCTGGAATGGTTTGGCTTTTTCAAAAGCATATAAGCAAGGGGAATTCTCAAGAGGTGACTACACTCTTCACTCACGTAAACTACGTAAACTTCGTAAACTTCCAGCCCTAGTTGCCCAACCCCCAGCATCCCACCGCGGGGAGAATCACGAAAAAAAAAAAAAAGCGTTGGAGACAGGAGTGGGGGGATATGCGGGGGTGTCGGGGGAGTAATAGGCTGTTAAATCGTATTTCTTCCCATCTTCCACAGGGACCGATCAGAAAGAATTTCTTAACTGGCACTGCTGGCAGAGACGGAGACCGCGGCGGGGGCACGTGGTGGACGGCACCGAACTTCCCTAAGGACCCCAAGAGTTCAGCCGAGGGACCGGCACCCACTCGGCTCACAGAGGGCTCCCTCCCTACAGTACGGAACGCACCTGAAACTCAGCCGACAAGGCGCAGGGGAGCAGGGCAAAGACATCGCAACTAGAAGCCCGAGGTCGGCTGAGGCTTTCAGACACTGGGGCAGCCCCTGTTCGGCACCCCGCCTAGCCCGCAGGACGCGGCTCGGAGGCCGGGTTCGCCCGGGCCAGGGCCAGTGCGGAGCCACAGCTGTATGGCGCCCGGCGCACTCCCGTGCTGCAGCGGAGCATCGCCAGAAGCCGCGGACCCCGAGCGCCTCTCTGCAGCCTCTGCAGCCGCTGCAGCCGCCGCTCCCGCCCCCGCCCCCGCCCCCGCCAGGGGACCCTACACCTCAGTCTCCACTCCCCCTAGCCCACGTTCCCCAACTCTTCTCACCCTCCAGGAGCCGGTGACCCGCGAAGGTCCTTCTTTTCGCGCGGAGGGACTGTGCGCGTCCTGCCTAGCTGTGGGTAAGGGTCTGGGAGCTCTGGCCGTTACACTTCTGCTCCAGCCGCTGGGAGTCCTCTGGCTGCCGCTGCCGCTGCCGCCGCCGCCGCTGCCGCCGCCGCCGCCGCCGCCGCCGCCGTCTCCAGCAGCAAGTTTCCATAAAAGTCCTGGTGCGCAGCCTGTTCCCGCATTCCAGGCGGGCCCAGCGCCGGCTGCAGCTGTTCCAAAACACAAGGCCAGTTCCCCCAACCCCCACCTCCGCCGGATCACCCGGAGAGGGGTGGAGAGTCGAGGAGAAAAGCAGGGGACGGGGAGCGTGGCTGCAACTTTCCGCCAGAATTTGTCTGTCTCCCGGCCCTAGGTGCGCGGGCTGACCCCCTAACCTTGGGCCTGCCTCCACCTCCAGCCAGGCCTGGGGAAGGAAGGCTGCCTCCGCCACGGGAAAGGAATGAGGCTGAAATGGGCTTCATTACCGGTCTGGAGCTGGCTCCCCCTACCCGCAACCCGTTTGCTGTGGGGCCCACTTCTCTCAGCTACTCTACCCGTCCTAGTTTCCAGTCAAGAAGCCAAGCCACTACATTATCTTCTACTACCCTAAGCATTGACCTTTGGCCACGTTTTCCTTTATTACAAAGAGCGTGGGGCAGCGATCCGGGAACACTTCATCTGTCTATTGCTCCCCTTTTCTTAGCTCCAGTCTTTAACTCTGAAAGGAGAGTTAAAAGGAAGAAGAAAGAAGAGAAGGAGGAGGTCAATTGAAGGCAGAGGAGGAGGAGAAGAAAAAAAGGAATACATTTATATAAGCACAAATATATTTATATTCCACCTTTTTGTTAATTGAAGGCAAACCATGTCTGGTCTTCCTAAAGCTTCATAAAGGCATCTTTGACTATTAGGCACCCACAGACCTTTTTCACCTTGGACCGCCAGCCTGTCAAATCCATTAGACAATCCCATATTAAAACCCGAAATGCACACTCAGAGGGAGCATTTTTGGTGGACGAGATCTTTAATTCTTTACTGCACTTGAAAACAAAATCAAAATGACACCCAGATAAACAAAGAATAAAAGTAACCACTTCCAACTTCAGGCCCCAAGACAGCAGTGCTCAGGTTATATTTCAGGGATGTTGAAAAGGCCTTCTGGGCTAGGCGCGGTGGCTCATACCTGTAATGGCAGCACTTTGGGAGACGGAGGCGGGTGGATCACTTGAGGTCGGGAATCCAACAACAGCCTGCCCAACATGGCAAAAGACCATCTTTACTAAAAATACAAAAAATTAGCAGAGTGTGGTGGCACACGCCTGTAATCTCAGTTACTCAGGAGGCTGAGGCAGGAGAATCACTTGAAGCCAGGAGGCAAAGGTTGCAGTGAGCCGAGATCGTGCCACTGCACTCCAGTCTGGGTGACAAAGTGAGACTCCGTCTCCAAAAAAAAAAGGCCGGGCACCGTGGCTCATGCCTGTAATCCCAGCACTTTGGGAGGCCGAGGTGGGTGGATCACCTGAGGTCAGGAGTTTGTGACCAACCTGGCCAACATGGTGAAACTGTGTCTCTACTAAAAATACAAAAAATTAGCCGGGCGTGCGGCGTGCGCCTGTGATCCCAGCTACCTGGGAGGCTGAAGTAGAAGAACCCACTTCACTTGAACCTGGGAGGCTGAGGTTGCAGTGAGCCAAGATCCCGCCATTGCACTCCAGCCTGAGCAACAAGAGTGAAACTCCCTCTCTCTCTCTCTCTCTGTCTCTCTCTCTCTCTCTGTGTATGTGTCTCTCTCTCTCTCTCACACACACACACACACACAAGAGGTCTTCTACTCTTAAACATAACTCTGTTCCCCAGTCCCATCCCCACACTATTTACTCAGGATGGAAACTCTTTTAAGGAGGGTAAGCCAGCCATTCATTCCTCGATGATAGAAAAGTTCAAAATTGGTAATTACAATTATTTAAATGTACCAAACTACAGATGGTGATAGGTGGTCTTGGTAGTCTTGCTTGTGCCCTTGCTCTCTCTGATGCCATCACATTGGCCTTCTTCAGTTCATGCAACTTTCTGTGGGCATTCTGGCTGCAGGGCCTTTGCATAAGTTGTTCCCTGCATGAAATCCTTTGTCCCACTTTCCCCTTCACCTAACTTCAACATAACCTCCAGGTCTCTTCTTAAATGCTGCTTCCTTGAAGACGGCTTCCTTGCACCCCACCTTTCTCCCCACCTTGCACCTCACCTTTCATCTCACCTTTCTCTTCCCTATACATACCTATCCCTGCCCCATACATATCAATTTATAATTACATTTTTATTTCTGTGATTTAAAGAAGTGAGTTGGCTGGGCATGGCGGCTCACACCTGTAATCCCAGCACTTTGGGAGGCTGAAGTAGGTGGATCAACTGAGGTCAGGAGTTTGAGACCAGCCTGGCCAACATGGTGAAACCTCGTCTCTACTAAAAATATAAAAATTAGCTGAGTGTGGTAGCGTGCGTCTGTAGTCCCAGCTACTCGGGAGGCCGAGGCAGGAGAATTACTTGAACCCAGAAGGAAGAGGTTGCAGTGAGTAGAGATCACGCCACTGGACTCCAGCCTGGGCGACAGAGTGAGACTCTATCTCGAAACATAATAAATCAATAAATAAGTAGAAACTTTCCAATTTTTTATTTTTTTATTCCACCCAACAGATTCACCAGATTAAACAAAGCTCTCCATTCTCTCTGTCGAATGCTGATAGCTACTCAGCATGCAAGGCCTGCTTATTTTCCCACCAATTCATCATTCATTCATTCAACACATATTCAGTTCTAGATGCTAAGAATACAACAGTGATAAAAGAAAAATCCCTGACATTATGGAACATACATTCTAGTGAAAGAAGGCAGACAACAAGCAAATAAATGAACTATGTAGTATTTAGTGACATATAATATGGCAATATGGATAAAACCAGAGCAGGGAAGTAGAGAATGCTGGAAGCAGGCTGAGTAGATGTAATTTTAGATAGAGTGGCTAAGGAAAGCCTCATATGAGTAAAAGCCTTGAGGAGAATGAGGCAGTAGGCTATGTAAATATCTGGAGATGCAAATATTTGGAGGAAGAGTGGTTCAGGGATAGATACAACGGCCCAGAGAAGGATTCTATCTGACATGTTCTAGGAAGAACCAGGAGGCTTGTGTGAGTGAAGCTAAGTAGGTGAAGGGTGAAGTAATAGGAGGTGCAGTAGGGGAGCAGCAGAAGACAGACTATGTAGGATTTGTTTGTTTGTTTGTTTGAGAAGTTTTACTCTGTCGTCCAGGCTGGAGTGCAGTAGCATGATCTCTGCTCACTGCAACCTCTGCCTCCTGGGTTCAAGCGATTCTCTTCCCTCACACTCCTGAGTAGCTGGGATTACAGGTGCCTGCCACCATACCCGGCTAATTTTTGTATTTTTAATAGAGATGGGGTTTCACCATATTGACCAGGCTGGTCTCAAACTCCTGACCTCAGGTGATCCACCCACCTCAGCCTCCTAAAGTGCTGGGATCACAGGCGTGAGCCACCACCCCCTGGCCTTTTTTTTTTTTTTTTTTTTTTAAGAGACCCAGGCTGGAGTGCAGTGGTGGAATCACAGCTCACCATAGCCTCTAACTTCTGGGCTCAAGCAATCCTCCTGCCTCTGCTTCTCTGAGTAGCTGGGACTACAGGCATGCTACAACACACCTGGCTGATTTTTTAGTTTTTGTAGAAATAGGGTCTTATTATGTTGCCTGGATTGGTCTCAAACTCCTGGGCTCAAGCATCCTCCCACTTCGGCCTCCCAAAGAGTAGGGATTATAGGCATGAGCCACTGTGCCCAGCCTCTTTTTGTACAGCATTGTAAAGATTTTGGTTTTTACTCTAACATGGGTGGCCTTTGGTAGGTTTTGAACAACATAGTGACATGATCTGACATGTTTACTCTCTCTAGCTTATGTGCTGCACATACACTAAATAAGGCAAGAGAAGAAGCAGGGAGATCAATTAATTAGGAGGCTTCCACAATAATCAGAATGAGGAATGGGGATTGGGCCAAAGTGATAGTTATGAAGGTAGTGAGAAATACCTGGTATATATATTTTTTCCTTGTTGCCTTTTTAGGTAGAACTGGTAGGATTTTGGTTACTGAATGTGAGGTGTGAGGAAAGGAGGTTTTTGGCCTTTGATCTGGAAGAATGGAATTGTAATTTACTCAGATAGGGAAGACTGTGGGAAGAGTAGGTTTAGGCAGGGGTGGTAAGGAGCTCAGTTTTGACATGCTAAGTTTGAGATTACTAAAAATCCAAGATTTGCCAATTTGTATAAGCATTACTTGTATACTTACCACGACTGATTGAGTTTGTTCTATGTCAGTTGCATGGCTTTGAAATTATACAAAGTAAACATTTAAAAAATGAAATTATAGGCCAGGCACGGTGGCTCACACCTGTAAGCCCAGCACTGTGGGAGGCCAAGGTGGGCGGATCACCTGAGGTCAGGAGTTCGAGACCAGCCTGGCCATGATGGCAAAACCCTGTCTCTACTAAAAACACAAAAATTAGCTGGGCGTGCTGGTGCATGCCTGTAATCCCAGCTACCTGGGAGGCTGAGGCAGGAGAATCACTTGAACCCAAGAGGGAAGGGCTGCAAGGGGCCGAAAAAAGTGCAAAAAAAAAAAAAAAAGAAAAGAAATTATAAAAGCAAAAATAAAGTTATAGTTTTTTATAAAAGCTGAGCTGAATGCTTTGAAAAAACTTGATAAAGGCAAATAGCTTACAAAAATTACCACCAAGCTAGGTGTGGAGAAGATAAATGTAAAAGATTGGGTACAAAATTGTACAAATCTAGGGAGATTCTGCAGTCAATGCTTTTCATGTACCTTTTCTCTCCTTTAAAAGTAAGGAAAACTCGGCTGGGCACGGTGGCTCAAGCCTGTAATCCCAGCACTTTGGGAGGCCGAGACGGGCGGATCACGAGGTCAGGAGATCGAGACCATCCTGGCTAACATGGTGAAACCCCGTCTCTACTAAAAAATACAAAAAAAACTAGCCGGGCAAGGTGGCGGGCGCCTGTAGTCCCAGCTAGTCGGGAGGCTGAGGCCGGAGAATGGCGTAAACTCGGGAGGCGGAGCCGGCCACTGCACTCCAGGTTGGGCAACAGAGCCAGACTCCGTCTCAAAAAAAAAAAAGTAAGGAAAACTCGAAATTCCAGATGATGATTTAGGGCAGGGGTCCCCAAACCCCAGGCTGCACAGCAGGAGGTGAGGGCCGGCGAGTGAGCATTACCACCTGAGCTCTGCCGCCTGTCAGATCAGCGATGGCATTAGATTCTCATAGGAGCGCAAACCCTGTTATGAACTTGCATGTAAGGAATCTAGGTTGTGCATTCTTTATGAGAATATAATCCCTGATGATCTGTGGTGGACCAATTTCATCCCAAAACTATCCACCACACCCACCCCCGCACTGTCCATGGAAAAATTGTCTTCCCCAAAACTGGGCCCTGGTGCCAAAAAGTTTGGGGACCACTGATTTAGCGGTTTAGTTTATGTAACAAAGATATCTTGAAATATAGAGTGAATCCATACTCCCAACTAAAGGCCTTGGTATATCAAAAGATTGACCAAAGAATGTACATTCATTCACTCATTAAAATTAAAATGTCAACGAGGCACGGTGGCTCAAGCCTGTAATCCCAGAACTTTGGGAGGCTGAGGTGGGAGGATCACTTGAGGACAGGAATTGAAGACCAGCCTGGGCAACATACCAAGACCTCATCTCTACTAAACAGTAAAAATAAGCCAGGTGTGGTGGCATGTGGCTGTAGCCCCAGCTACTCAGGAGGCTGAGGCAGGAGAATCACTTGAGCCCAGGAGTTAGAAGTTGCAGTGAGAACCACTGCACTCCAGCCTGGGTTAGAGAGAGAAAAACCTTGTCTCGCTCTTAAAAAAAAAAAAAATTGTCTATATCATTATGTATAATTTATTATGATTCCCTGCCATAGTATCCAGCCACCAACACAACCCCACATGTTCCACCTCTTGGTACTCACATCCTGGGTAATCCCCTCCCACATTGTGTCAGCATTGGTCTGTGTTACCAATGGCAGAAGTGGTAACACTTCAACATCTAGGTTATAAAAGACACTGTGTCTTTTACCTTGCTGCGATTTCTTGGATTATTCATCTGGGAGGAAGCCAGCTGCCATGTCTTTTTTTTTTTTTTTTTTGTAGAGATAGGGTCTCATTATGTTGCCCAGGCTGGTCTCACACTTCTGGGCTCAAACATTCCTCCTGCCTCAGCCTCCCAAAGCGCCGGGATTACAGGCATGAGCCACCATGCCTGGCCAGCTGCCATGTCTTAAAAGACACTCAGGCAGCTGAGAGGTCTAGTTGGTAGGAACTAAGGTCTCTTGCCAATGGCTAGCAAGGGACTGAGGACTCCTGACAACAGACATGTGAATAAGAAAACCTTAGAAGTGAGTCTTCCACCCCCAATCAGGCCTTCAGATGACTGCAACTTCAGGAGAGAACCACCAGACTGCGCCATTCCTGAATTCCCAGCCTTCAGAAACTGTGTAAGATCATGTTTGTTGTTTTGAGCTGCTAAAATTTTGGGATTTGTTGTATTGTAACAGATTGTGAATATAATTGTTTTAATATTTATTATCCATCTTCATCTTCTACCACATTATTTTACTGGTCCTTTGTAAAATTCCTGGGACCATTCTCTTTTTTCGTTCTTTCTTTTTCTTTTCTTTTTTTTTTTTTTTGAGATGGATTCTCGCTCTGTTGCCCAGGCTGGAGTGCAATGATGTGATCTCAGCTCACTGCAACCTCCGCCTCCCAGTTTCAAGCAGTTCTCCTGCCTCAGCCTCCTGAGTAACTGGGACTACAGGTGCACGCTGCCACACCCAGCTCATTTTTTTGTATTTTAGTGGAGATGGGGTTTCACCATGTTGCCCAGGCTGGTCGCAAGCTCCTGAGCTCAGGCAGTCCACCTGCCTTGGCCTCACAAAGTGCTGGGATTACAGGTGTGAGCCACCGTGCCCAGCCCCTGGGACCATTATCACACAAAGTTATTATTAAATAAGAATTAGCAAAGTTCTGGAAGTCATATATTTCAAGTGTTTTCTAATTCAAAGCACTTCTCTATATTCAAGTACTATGGTATCGTTTCAATCATAGCAAATTATAAAAGTTCTGTAATTTCCTAAATATAAATGTACCTTGTGAAAGGCTTCTGTGACACACATAAAAGACATGTTTGATGTACCAGTTGCTTTGCTGTGGCTTTTAAGTAAAGAATAAAAAGTGTCATAGAAGGAAGGCTGCTTTTCTTCTCTGTAGTAGAATACAGTCCTTCCCTGTCCAGATGATTGAGGTTACCGTAGGGTTTTCACTGTTCAGAGAGAAAAAGCCACAGAAAGAAGCTTAGCAGACAGAAGAGCTTGTGTAGCCTCATCAAAGATGTCAGTAGCGTAAGAAGAGAAAGAGATCGGGGGAAGAAGTGGCAGGATAAAGTATCAGAGAATACAGGGCATAAGAAGAAACACTGCAGAAAAAAACAGCAGTCAGAAGCAGCATAAGAACAGTTAGTTTGGAAAGATTAACAAAGCTATTTATAAAGATTTCCAGCAAAGCCCTATAAAGTCTAACAATAGGGCACTAAGATGTTTGCAGAGAAGCATTTTAAACATACACAAGAATTCAGAGAGAGATTACATTAAGTTCAGATAGTGGGATCAAAGAAGATGCATGAGACAACAGAGTATGGCAGATAATGACAAAACAGAAAATGAGAATGAGATGCTGCTCTAGTTTCCCACTGCACTCCAACCCTGTATCCTAGCTAAGGAGAGATTCTACTCATGTTTGTATGGTTTTCTTTTTTTTTTTTTTTTTTTTTTTGAGACAGAGTCTCGCTTAGTCGCCCAGGCTGGAGTGCAGTGGCGCGATCTCGGCTCACTGCAAGCTCCGCCTCCTTGGTTCACGCCATTCTCCTGCCTCAGCCTCCCGAGTAGCTGGGACTACAGGCGCCCGCCGCCTCGCCTGGCTAATTTTTTGCATTTTTTTTAGTAGAGACGGGGTTTCACCGTGTTAGCCAGGATGGTCTCGATCTCCTGACCTCGTGATCCGCCCGCCTCGGCCTCCCAAAGTGCTGGGATTACGTTTATATGGTTTTCTTATCAATATATTTCACTTTATATGTTTAATAATTCTAAAAATATAACTATGTACATTTATCTACAGCATACATATCTACAGCATATATAATTATCTTAAAATAAGCCTATTTGTTAAAAGTCCCAAACTAAGAATCTGTTTTCATATTCAGGTGACTTCCATCTGGTTACTATGGTGGTATCCAGGCGGCATCCCTCTCCTTGACTAAATATATCTGAACCCTTTTGTTTTTTGGTTTGGAGGCTGAGTCTCACTCTGTTGCCCAAGCTAGAGTGCAGTGGCGTGATCTCAGCTCACTACACCCTCCACTTCCCGGGTTCAAGCAATTCTCTTGCCTCAGCCTTCCAAGAACCTGGGATTACAGGTGTGCGCCACCACGCCTGGCCTAAGTTTTGTATTTTTAGTAGGGACAGGGTTTTGCCATGTTGGCCAGGCTGGTCTCAAACTCCTGACCTCAGGTGATCTGCTTTGCTCAGCCTCCCAAAGTGCGGGGATTACAGGCATGAGCCACTGCACCTGGCCATATATCTGAAGCTTTTTGAAGAACTGATGAGACAGGAGGTTCAGATCATATATGAATAGCAATGATGCATATATATCAATATGATAAGTTTATATTATGCTTGATGGCATTATCATCCAAACACTTTAATTAAAACACAAGTACTTTCACTTTATTCATCACAAAACTGTCTTTTTCCCCACATCGGTAGATGGAGAAACAATAAATTTTTTAATCTTTTTTATTTTGTTTATTTTTTTGAGATGGAGTTTTGCTCTTGTTGCCCAGGCTGGAGTGCAATGGTACGACCTCGACTCACTGCAACCTCTGCCTCCCAGGTTCAAGAGATTCTCCTACCTCAGCCTCCTGAGTAGCTGGGATTACAGGTGCCTGCCACCATGCCCAGATAATTTTTGTATTTTTAGTAGAGACAGGGTTTCACCATGTTGGCCAGGCTGGTCTCGAACTCCTGACCTAAGGTGATCCACCTGCCTTGGCCTTCTAAAGTGCTAGGATTACAGACGTGAGCCACCGCGCCTGGCCTTTTATTTTTTATTTTAATGATAAAGTTTTGTATTTGGTTATAATGCTTCTGCAGTTGTCCTGTTCTCTATGCCATATATATGGGTCTTATGGAGACTGAATGTTCTCATATAGGATCTGATGAGACAAGTGTGACTTCATAATTATATATTAACATTGTTTAAAATATTCAATACATCAACAAGACATACCATCACTTTTTTATTTGGCAGTAATAGTAATACATCCACATTACAGTGCTTATTTTGGCTAAAGAGCCAGTGCAATTTTTTCTGCTACTGTAGTGTTTTACTTTTACACAAATTAATGAGTACAGGCCTTACATTTAGGAAATAGAAACATTTACTGATATCAGCCAAGTAAAGCTAATACATGGTTGTTCTCAAACTAAACAAAACAATAACATAATATATTCATTAGGAACAAAGTAGGGATGTTATTTCCATTAATCACAGATTACATAAATTCTTAAATTTCACATACATATTTCTTAATCTAAGCAAAAATTAGAATTCAGCTTAATTTCTATAATCATTTTGAAATTTACATCAAATAATTTCTGAATATATATTCACATTAAAATGAAAATGGGTTATATAAACATAATTAAAAATTTCTGATTATGAAAAGTTACAGAGAAGTACATTAAATGTTACTTTGGCATTCCTATTTCCTAGGCTAACAGGAATTATTAAGAATTCCTTTGTAATGCAAATAATCACTCTCTTGGAAATTAAAGTAGAAAATGTTACATTTTAAGGCAAGAAAACATTTGTAAATATTTTTATAAAGGCAGTTAATTTAACAAATTAATGGAATCATAGCAAATGGACGCAATAAAGAATATTACTGTATGAGAAAGATAGTTCTTTGGAGCTGTGACAGTATGGAAAACTTGTCTTCTTTTTTAAAAGATAAGTCCATTTTGATACTTAATAAACATAATGTTAACCTTCAAGAAGAAATAAGTACTCTTTTAGTTGAACAAAAATATAGAGAAATCAAAATAGAAAAAAGGAAATTAAAAGAAATACCACATGTAAATTGCCTGAAAATTTATCTTCTTTCTTCCAGAAAAAAGGCTATTTTCTCAGGACTGACTTAACTGAAGTCCCTCTTACAATTTACATATGGAAGTGGATGGTAGAACTCATGGTGGCAAGGGCAATTCCATGAGTGTTTAAACAGGGTTTACCCTAAAAGGCTCTGAACTAATCATTTTTAAAAACATTGCTTTTGCTATTTAACCCAATTTTAAGGCAAATGGAAACTGTTATATATGTCTTTTGTTTTTTTTTGGGACAGAGTTTCGCTCTTGTTGCCCAGGCTGGAGTGCAATGGCACGATCTCGGCTCTCTGCAAGCTCTGCCTCCCAGGTTCAAGCGATTCTCCTGCCTCAGCCTCTCGAGTAGCTGGGATTACAGGCATGCGCCACTATGCCCAGTTAATTTTGTATTTTTAGTAGAGACGGGGTTTCACCATGTTGGTCAGGCTGGTCTCAAACTCCCGACCTCAGCCGATCTGCCCACCTGGGCCTCCCAAAGTGCTGGGATTACAGGCATGAGCCACTGCATCCGGCCTGTTATATATGTCTTAAGTACCCTTCTCCATGCAGTCAGAATGTTCAAGAGGACATTTCCTTTAAAAAGTTCAAGTTTCGCTGGGCGCGGTGGCTCACGCCTGTAATCCCAGCACTTTGGGAGGCCAAGGTGGGCGGATCACAAGGTCAGGAGATCGAGACCACCCTGGCAAACATGGTGAAACCCCGTTTCTACTAAAAATACAAAAAAATTAGCCGGATGTGGAGGTGGGTGCCTGTAGTCCCAGCTTCTCAGGAGGCTGAGGCAGGAGAATGGCGTGAACTCGGGAGGCAGAGCTTGCAGTGAGCCGAGATCGCGCCACTGCACTCCAGCCTGGGCGACAGAGTGAAACTCTGTCTTAAAAAAAAAAAAAAAAAAAAAAAGTTCAAGTTTCTTCTCTTACAATAGAGAGGTTTTTCCTATACTTATTGTCCTAAAATTCTATTTGGTCACTCTTACCTCTTTTGTGAAAGGCCACATCTTGCTAAAGTAGCAGCTACTGAACTGACCAGAAACAAACTCAAACACTGAATTTGACAAACCATCCTGCTGAATATAAGCAACTTTTTCTTAGATGAAATGTAAAAAAGAAAAAAAAAACAAAATAAAAAGCAACACCTTCTAGAAAGCCATTCGTCTTATCTCATAAAATTAATTCCCCAGAGTTATCTCATGTAGTAGCAGCATTATCAAATAGTGCAATTCTTCAAAACTGCTGTCAAATAATATCTTTCTAAAATAAATAAATTACATTTACTTACAGCTTTGCTTATAAAACCACAACTTAAAACACTTATCCCTCAAATGGGTAAGTTAATATAAGCAATAACTGTCTTGTCTACATGGTAATGAAATGCATGTGCACGCACACATATGTGTGTGTATCATTCAAGACCAAAGATACCACAACAAGGTAAAAACATGTAATATTAAATAAAAAGTAAACAGTATATAATGGAATTTTTAGTTTTGGTACTTCTAATCATATTCCCATCAATAATAAGAATTATAAATAGGTAATTGTTAAATTAAGCATCTATGTGAGAAAAGTCAAGGAGCTATATACTAAAGAACAGTGGTAATTTGTATGTTTCATGCTATATAACCTAGAAAGTACATGCAAAACAGCATGATCCTGAATTCCATATTTTGTAGTTAATTTACATAAATGTGGCACATACACAAATTTACAAATCTTAAAAGATTATGCTTTTTCCCCCGACTTTTCATCTTCTATTTATTAATCAGAAACTAGGCACTTTCATCTAAAAATTCGCTTTTTAAAAATGCGTTTTAGGAGTAAGACATGGTGGCACATGCATCTAGTATGAGGAGTTGGAGACTGCAGTGAGCTATGTATGATAGCACACTGCACTCCAGCCTGGGCAATAGAGCAAGACCCCGTCTCTTAAAAGAAGAAAAAAACCAGAGCATTTTAGGTCCTTTTGTGCAACTCACTCCTAAAATGAATAAAGCCCGTTTTAGGGGCAAAATCAATAAATCTAATCTACTTATACTGAGTTAGCCACTCCAAATAAGTGGTATATTATTTAGAAACAAAATTAATACAACTCTGACAGCATTTAATATACTCTTATAGAAGAACCCCACCCATAAAAACAATTCATTTGTTTGTAGATTTATCATAATGAACATGAAATATATACTTCCACATGATTAAAAATAGTTTTGCTTTACATTCAAGGGAGGAAAAAACCCTTCTTTAAAACGTCAGTAAGATTCAAAATATGAATATTTTAAAAACATGGGCATAATATGACAAATTCCCACTGGGCTGAGTTTTCTGTGGGAATAACTAAAAGGAAGTTTTGTAGGAGAAAGGAGAAATTATTTTACTGTACCAAGTTTCATACCTTCAGATGTTGACAGTCTTCAAATAACACTAAATTTTAAATTGCCTTTATTAATTAATAAATGCTATCTTTTTAATCAATATTCATTCCAGGGAAAAATGCTCTAATGTATAAAAAGAAAGTTCTTCAGTCTCTCTGTAACTTACAGGACCAACAGTAACATATTTTGGAAACTACAGTTAATATAAATTTGTAAATTGTGAATTTCTCAGTGTCAATTCATTTAAATGTTTTATTTGTTTTATTTATTCACTTTTGAGATAGGGTCTTGCTGTCACCCAGGGTGACGTGCAGTGGTGCAATCATGGCTCATGACAGCCTTGACCTTCTGGACTCAAGTGATCCTCCCACCTCAGCCTCCCAAGTAGCTGGGACCACAGACACATGCCACCACACCCAACTAATTTAATTAAATTATTTATTTTTTGAGATGGAGTCTTACTTTGTTGCCCAGGCTGGAGTGCAGTAGTGCGATCTCGGCTCACTGCAACCTCCACTTCCTGGGTTCAAGCAATACTCCTGTCTCAGCCTCCCTAGTAGCTGGGACTACAGGCGCCCGCTACCACACCTGGCTAATTTTTGTATTTTTAGTAGAGACGGGGTTTCACCATATTGGTGAGGCTGGTCTCGAACATCTGACCTCAGGTGATCCGCCCACCTTGGCCTCCCAAAGTGCTAGGATTACAGGCATGAACCACTAAGCCCGGCCTATTTTTATTTTTACTTTTAAATTTTAATATTTCCATGGAACTCTGCTTGATACCAGCTAATTTATTTTTATTTTGTTGTAGAGACAGGCATCTCCTCATGTTGTCCAGGCTAGTCTCAACCTTCTAGCCTCAAACTACCCTCCTGCCTCAGCCTCCCGAGTATTACAGGCATGAGCCACTACAAGTGGCCCATTTAAATAGTCTATAACAATATTCAGTGATTACAATTTCTTTGATTCAAATACATAAGCAAATGCACAAGCAATAATGTATGCAGTACATGTTAAACATCGTTACTGCCTAAACTTGATTAAACAAATAACTTTATAATTAAAAATATGTTTCTAGGCAAAGTTAAATATACTGACACTAGGAGTAATATATTCTTTCATGTGTGGGCCACAAAGATCTTGGCTAAAGTGTACATTTTAAAGGTGCAAAACATAAAAACAGAGCTTTTGAGAATGACAGCTTCAAGAAGACAAACCAATTAACTCCCAAATATTGGCTTCAATTCAAGCAATATTTCTGTAAAAGATACATTTCACAACTTTGATTATTACCTAATAAGTGCAAAAAGCCACTATGACTACACTACACAGGAATTCAATGACAGAACTTCTGTATAAATACAGTATAGTTGCTCATTTTTTACTAGATTTTTTTTCCTCCTGAATCCACATGCACCAATTCTGTTGATTCTGTAATATATGTTACAAAATCAATAGTTACCTTAAAATATTTCATAGCACACTCAAATTGCATGATTCTTATGGTACTTATTGTACTTTGGCTTCCAGTAGCCCAGTGGACATAACATGACCATGACTACTTAGACAACTACTCGTATGCCTCAGGGCATCTGCTTCAAGATAGGCCATTAAAAGCTCAGTGCGGCGAATGAGTAACTGCATGAGGTCTTCAGCTAAAGTTTCTGTACTTGAATAACGCACCTTCTCAAAGTCAAAAATGTCTTTGAGAAATAAAAGAACTTGATTCTGGAAAATGAACATAAAACAAATTGGCATTTATTAGACCAAAGTTATGTTACATTGAAAAAGCTTCTAATATTATAATGAGCATTGAATCAGGAATCAGAAGACCTGACTTCCAGTGCTAGTTTCATACCTCATTAGAAAAGGGACCTTGCACAAGTGATTTAACCTTTCCTTTTTTGGGGCTCATTGTCTTTTTCTGTGAAATAGGGCTAATACCACCCATCCTACTTACTACTCAGGGATGACATGATGATCAAAAAAGATAACCTATGTGATACCATGAAGAGGTGGGGAAACATTTTAAAAAGATAATCTATAAGAAGTGCTTGTAAACTCTAAAGCACTGTTTAAATGTAAGGGGTTATAGTCCTTTTCCTTCAATGTGACCTTTGAGCATTGCCTCTACTCTAAGACAGAAAAATAAACTATTCTAGTAATAGTTTTAAATAAATAATAATAAAATAATACATTATAATTTTAAATGTGCTTTTTTTGTACAAGAAAAACCCTTAAGGCACATGAAAAACAAAGAACATTTCAGGTCTCAAATCAGTGGTAGATCCTGAAGGATATTTCATTTCAGTAAGTTATTATATACACTGAAACTCACTGTAAGCAAACTGCCTACTAATAAGTATTAAGTCTCAGCTGTTATGTCACCATAATAGAAAAAAAAGTAATTTCAAAGAGTGAAAAACAGGAATATTTAATTTGTCTTCTTTCTTAATAACATATCTTCCAAACGTTATTAAGAAGTACTAAGAAGACACACTTCACTGATTCACTAGATTTTTTTTTTTTTTTTTGAGATGGAATCTCGCTCTGTCACCCAGGCTGGAGTGCAGTGGCGCGATCTCGGCTCACTGCAAGCTCCGCCTCCCGGGTTCACGCCATTCTCCTGCCTCAGCTTCCCGAGTAGCTGGGACTACAGGCACCCACCACCACGCCCCGCTAATTTTTTGTATTTTTAGTAGAGACGGGGTTTCACTGTGTTAGCCAGGATGGTCTCCATCTCCTGACCTTGGGATCCGCCCGCCTCGGCCTCCCAAAGTGCTGGGATTACAGGCGTGAGCCACCGCGCCCGGCTGATTCACTAGATTTTATATCTGAAAGGGTCATTAGCAATCAACCTGTTAGGTCCCCTCATTTTATAGATAAAGAAAAGGAACAGCAAAGAATGATTTGCCCCAAGTCAGAATGCTCACTGATGACAGACTTAATTCCCAATCCCTAAAACACATACCTTACATTTGGGTGGTCAAGTAAACTACAAAAACCAATGTGTTCTGAATGAGAGTAAAATAAACATTTTCTAAACCATTTATAAAAATATTACCTTGACAACACATAAACATAATTTAAAAAAAAGAATGGTACAGTAAAACATCCAGACTTTCAAATTCATACAGTCATGGCTCACTGCAGCCTCACCTTCCCAAGCTTGAGCGATCCTCCCACCTCAAAATCCCAGGTAGCTGGAACCACACGTGCATGCCACCCCTCCCGGCTAATTTTTTCTATTTTTAGTAGAAACAGGTCTCACTGTGTTGCTCAAGCTTGGGTATCCCCTGCATTAGGGAACTGATAAGGTGAATGGATATGCTGAGCCTACTCCACAATAAAGCACCAAATCTATAAAATACTGGTCCATTATAATAATAGTGGTATTATAAAATGCCAAAAATAGTTAATACTGGCATTTAAATGCTGAATTTAGGTGACTTTTATAAATTTACTCTTAAATAACAGTTGTTCTTCTACAAAAGCAAAACAGAATAAAACTGTATCTCCTCTTTGATTTAGAAAAAAAAGAGAAAATTACTCAATGACTGAACATACCTTAAAAAAGCAACATAAATCATAGAGAGAATTTCTAGGACCCAAAAAGCCCCAGGCTAGGACAGGACTGATGTGTTCACAAATGGCATAAAAATGGGCAAAAAATCCATCTGGGATCTGTTGGGAAGTAAAGGAGAATCAAGTTATTTCTACCTTCTTGTTATTTGCTTTCTCTAGTACAGAAACTGAAGTTGATATTCATTATATGACCAGTGGGAGTTTAAGAAAATTTGCTTTTTAGACCAGAGTCTAGCAACACCTCAAACTCCTGGTCTCACGCAATCCCCCTGCTTTAGCTTCCTGAGCAGTGGGGACTACAGGTGCACACTACAGTGCAAGGCTCATGACTACTGTTTTTGAGGGCAAACCAAGAGTCAATCATCAGCCATGCTATTAAGAAAGTTAATAAGGTTACAAGAAACCTTTAGAGTCATAGAGTGTTTTATGTAAACTAGTTTATAGTTTTCATATCCTAGTCAATAGTTTAATATGTGCTGAGACACATTTCTTTCTTTGTTGTTTGTTTTTTTGAGACAGGGTCTCACTCTGTAGCCCAGGGTGAAGCGCACTGGTGCAGTCATGGCTCACTGCAGCCTCACCTTCCCAAGCTTGAGCGATCCTCCCACCTCAAAATCCCAGGTAGCGGCCGGGCGTGGTGGCTCAAGCCTGTAATCCCAGCACTTTGGGAGGCCGAGACGGGCAGATCACGAGGTCAGGAGATTGAGACCATCCTGACTAACACGGTGAAACCCCGTCTCTACTAAAAAAATACAAAAAGCTAGCCAGGCGAGGTGGCGGGCGCCTGTAGTCCCAGCTACTCGGGAGGCTGAGGCAGGAGAATGGCGTAAACCCGGGAGGCGGAGCTTGCAGTGAGCTGAGATCCGGCCACTGCACCCCAGCCTGGGCGACAGAGCCAGACTCTGTCTCAAAAAAAAAAAAAAAAAAATCCCAGGTAGCTGGAACCACACGTGCATGCCACCCCTCCTGGCTAATTTTTTCTGTTTTTAGTAGAAATAGGTCTCACTATGTTGCTCAGGCTGGTCTTGAACTCCTGGGCTCAAGCAATCCTCCCTACTTGGCCTCCCAAAGTGCTGGGATTACAGGCATGAGCTGCCATATCCCGCCCTTAAAAGTTGTTTTTACATCATAAAAATGCTTCATAAAAAAGCCATCCAGCCAGGCATGGTGGCTCATGCCTATAATCTCAACACTTTTGGGAGGCCAAGGCAGGTGGATCCCTTGACCCTAGGAGTTCGAGACCAGCCTGGACAACATGGTGAAATCTTGTCTTTGCAAAAAATACAAAAGTTAGCCAGGCGTGAGTGGTGGTGTGTACCTATAGTCCCAGCTACTTAGGAGGCTGAGGTGGGAGGATCATTTGAGCCCAGGAGTTGGAGGGTGCAGTGAGCCAAGATAATACCACTGTACTCCAGCCTGGGTGACAAAGTAAGACTCTGTCTCAAAAAAAAAAAAAGGCAATCATATCAGCTTTGCAACCAGGCAACAACAAGAATGCTACAGTGTTCCTTAGTTGTATAAGTTTTATGATAAGACTATCATAGTTTTAGCTATTAAAAGCCCAACTCAATCACTTAATTATATTAACTGACAAACAACAACAACAACAACAACTAGTAAAATGATTAAGCTACTCTTACTAGAATCCTAACTTTTAATTAAGGAACCCTATATCATTTAAGTATTTAATTGTGTAATTGCCTCTTCCTGTGAAGTATCACTTCATATAGCTGTGTTTTAGGAAACTCTAAGTTTATAACTTTTTGAATTTCCCTTGTTAAGTAACACACTGTGGGATTTGTTATACAGCACTGACGAGAGAAAACTACGCCTTAAGATTCTGTCTCCTGGGGGGGTTATTTTCTATTTTACAGTCTCCAAGACAATCTTCTAAACCTCATTTTCTTTTCTTTTTTTTTTCTGAGATGGAGTCTCACTCTGTCACCCAGGCTAGAGTGCAGTGGCACCATCTTGGCTCACTGCAACCTCTGCCTCCCAGGTTCAAGCAATTCTCCTTCCTCAGCCTCCTGAGTAGCTGGGATTACAAGCGTGCACCACCATGCCCAGCTAATTTTTGTATTTTTAGTAGAGACGGGGTTTCGCCATGTTGGCCAGGCTGGTCTCGAACTCTGACTTCAGGTGATCCACCCACTCTGGCCTCCCAAAGTGCTAGGATTACATGCAAGAGCCACTGTGCCGGGCCTAAACCTCATTTTTAAAATATAAGATAGCAGCAGTTACCATTTAATGAGTACCCACTATATTCTAGAAAATGTGCTAGTTTCTATTTAATTTACTAAAACATTCCTTCAAAAGTATGTCACGTTAACATCATTTTAAACATGTGAAAAGTGATATTGGAGAGGGGTTAAATAAACTGCGCTAATTCACACACAGCTAGTTAGTGAGGGCCAAAAAGTTATGTTCTACATATAGTAAAGTTCTAAATACCATACAGACTTGAAGTGTATTATGAGGTCAGAGAAGTGGGAACTTAGTGTGGGCTGAAGCAGACTAGATAAACTTTAGCAAGGAATTATGTGAGCTGAGCTCAATGATGGGTAAGATTTATTTTAGTACAGAGGGAATTTGGCATTTCAGGTATAGGAGATAGTTCCCAAGAGGTGAGACATATAGGTATCTATGGATATAGAAAGTAGACTTAGGTCGGGCACACTGGCTCAGGCCTGAAATCCCAGCACTTTGGGAGGCCAAGGCAGGTGGATGACTTGAGGTCGGGAGTTTGAGACTTGCCTGGCCAACATGATGAAACCCCGTCTCTATCAAAAATATACAAATTAACCAGGCATGGTGGCGGGCGCCTGTAATCCCAGCTACTTGAGAGGCTGAGGCAGAAGAATCGCTTGAACCTGGAAGGTGGAGGTTGTAGCGAGCTGAGATCGTGCCATTGCACTCCAGCCTGGGCGACAGAGTGACTCTGTCTCAAAAAGAAAAAAAAAGTACAATATTTATTCTAAGAAGTAGAAAAATAAAGTTAGACATGTTAATAATATCATTATTATTATAACTACCACTTACTAAACTCTTTAAATGTTTAATGTTTAAATTAAGCTGGTTGATATTGCTTTCATCCTTACCACAGTCCTATTAAGTAGGCATTAACACCGTTTTGCACATGGGAAAACTGAGGGTCAGTTGATGGTCAGTAACTTACTGTAATCATGCTAGTTAGTGTGAGAATCAAACCCACATCTACAAGTCTGTTCCTAGTCCTAACGTTAGAGTTCATCATCATCATTAAGGAAACTTGCTTAAAATATGGGTCTCTGGAATCATTTTAAATAAGAATTATCCAAATATGGGGCTCCAGAATCATTTCTAACAGCACATTCTGAAGATGCTGTGAGGACCATACTTTAAAATCACTGCAACTGGCAATACTGTCTCAAAGTTATAAGATTGGAAAATATGGATGTGATAAAATACTGTATATCCTTGGGCAAATAATAATGTTGTAATTGTCAATACTTGTTTACTGCACTATGCCAAGCACTGTTCTAAGCACTTCATATTGAATCTTCAAAAACCCTATGAGGGCTAGGCACAGTGGCTCACGCCTGTAATCCCAATACTTTGGGAGGCCGAGACTGGAAGATCACTTGAGGCCAGGAGTTAAAGGCCAGCCTGGGCAACATAGCAAGACCCCATCTGTAAAAAATAAAAATAAAAAATCAGCCAGGCATGGTGCTGTGCACCTGTAGTCGTAGCAACTCAGGGAGGATGAGGCAGGAAGATTGCTTAAGCCCAGGAGTTAAGAGGCTGCAGTGAGCTATGATCATGCCACTGCACTCCAGCCTGAATGACAGAGCAAGACCCTATCTCTAAAACAAAACAAAACAAAACACTATGAGGTAGATACTATTACTATTCTTAGAGATGAGGAAACTGAGGCATAGAGAGGGTAAGCAACTTGCCTAAGGTCACATAGCTAGTATGTGGCATTTGAACCCAACAGTCTCACTTGAGAGTCCTTGCCCTTTACTACTAGGAGTGTATGAGAAAAACAATGCTTAGCAGGTAAGACAGGTTACAGGGTGTGAGGCATGGAGGCAGGATATAAACTCTAAGACTTTTTATTTGTAGGGGCTCCAAATTGAATAAAGCAGCTATTAGAATCAAATGTTTATTTCTTAATTGGATTAAATTAAGTGGAATCCACTATATTAAAGAACTGTAAAAAATACTGGCCAGGTGCAGTGGCTCACGCCTGTAATCCCAGCACTTTGGGAGGCTGAGGCAGGCAGATCACTTGAGGTCAGAAGTTTGAGACCAGCCTGGCCAACATGGTGAAACCTGGTCTCTACTAAAAATACAAAAATTAGCTGGGTGGGGTGGCGGGCGCCTATAGTCCCAGCTACTCGGGAGGCTGAGGCAGGAGAATCACTTGAAAGGTGAAGGTTGCAGTAAGCCAGGATCACACCACTGCACTCCAGCCAGGGTGACAGAAACAGACTGTCTTAAAAAAAAAATAAATAAATAAATAATAATAATAATAATATCATTAAGAGAAAAAACAAAAACCTAAAACTTATCAGAGCTGTTTCCAACTTTAAACCCCTCTCCCAGTTAGCTGAAATACCACGCACGCCTCAATAACTGCTATATGAAACTACATCAAATATTAAGGATGAGAAAGAAGGCCTTCAAAAAAGAAGCCAACCCACCACCAGTAAGTCACTCATCTAGCCTGAGGGACAGTCCCTCCTACCCCTCCTACAGCTGCCAATTCCCACCAGAGAAGTGACTCAGAAGCTTCTTTGACAGAATCCTTAAATGATTTAACAAAGGAATTCAGGTCTTAATGAATTTTACCTTCATCTGTTGTCTTTTCTGTTTCAGCACCGACCAACAACTTGAAGCCACGGCCTAAATACATGCAGAGAAAAGAAAGATTCATATACAGCAATATAAACATTTCCATTTTTATTAGAAGTTCAGCCTGGTGTGGTGGCTCACGCTTGTAATCCCAGCACTTTGGGAGGCTGAGGCAGGTGGATCACGAGGTCAGGAGATGGAGACCATCCTGGCTAGCATGGTGAAACCCCGTCTCTACTAAAAATACAAAAAATTAGCCGGGCATGGTGGAGGGTGCCTGTAGTCCCAGCTACTCAGGAAGCTGAGGCAGAAGAATGGCATGAACCCGGGAAGCGGGGCTTGCAGTGAGCCAAGATCACGCCACTGCACACCAGCCTGGGCGACAGAGCAAGACTACGTCTCAGAAAAAAAAAAAAGGTTCCAAGTTTATGGGTCTAAAATGTTCAATACATTCATTACTAATAAGAACTAGTCGGTCGGGCGTGGTGGCTCACACCTGTAATCCCAGCACTTTGGGAGGCTGAGGCGGGTGGATCACGAGGTCAAGAGATAGAGACCATCCTGGCCAAGATGGTGAAACCCCATCTCTACTAAAAATGCAAAACAAAATTAGCTGGGCATGGTAGCGCACGCCTGTAGACCCAGACACTCGGGAGGCTGAGGCAGGAGAATTGCTTGAACCCGGGAGACGGAGGTTGAAGTAAGCAGAGATCACGCCACTGCACTCTAGCCTGGCGACAGAGCGAGACTTTTGTCTCAAAACAAACAAACAAACAAACAAAAAAAACTAGTCAGGGTCCTCACATTGTTTGAAAATATTAATGCAAAGGTACTTCATTATTTAAATTTTTAAATCATGAGCAAAGTTGTATGTTGTAAGGTCAAAAAAAAAAAGTAAAATAATATTAAAAAAATTAAACACAAAGCCACTAAAGGAAAAAGACTGTACTCTGGAACAAAGAAGATTCCATTTTCAGAGTTTTAAAGTTCTGTTCCTTAAGGGAAAAAAGTGAAAATATGTGTATATAGAATTCACATCCACAAATAAATATTCTGTGTGTAATAATAAAGTATTCTTCTTTTTTTTTTTTTTTTGAGACAGGGTTTCACTCCCATCGCCTAGGCTGAAGTGCAAAGGAGTGATCTTGGTTCACTGCAACCTCCGCCTCCAAGGCTCAAGTGAACCTCCCACCTCAGCCTCCTGAGTAACTGAAACTAGAGGCATGCACCACTGCACCTGGCAAATTTTTGTATTTTATTTTGTAGAGACGAGGTGTCACCATGTTGCCCAGGCTGGTCTCAAACTCCTGAGCTCAAATGATCCACCTGCCTCAGCCTCCCAAAGTGCTGAGATTATAGGCGTGAGCCACCACGCCTGGCTGACCACTTTTTTTTCCTTTTTTTTTTTTTATACTTTATGTTCTAGGGCACATGTGTACAACGTGCAACTTTGTTACATATGTATATATGTGCCATGTTGGTGTGCTGCACCCATTAACTCATCATTTACATTAGGTATATCTCCTAATGCTATCCCTCCCCACTTCCTCCACCGCTCAACAGGCCCTGGTGTGTGATGTTCCCCTTCCTGTGTCCAAGTGATCTCATTGTTCAATGTCCATCTGTGAGTGAGAACATGCGGTGTTTGGTTTTCTGTTCTTGCGATAATTTGCTGAGAATGATGGTTTCCAGCTGCATCCATGTCCCTACAAAGGACATGAACACATCCTTTTTTATGGCTGCATAGTATTCCAAGGTGTATATGTGCCACACTTTTTAATCAAACTTAAAAGGCTGAGAAAAGTAAACCACCACTTACTGTTTCTTTGAAGGATGAGTTTAGCCATCGATTATTTACTACATTCTGTATGGATGTGGGTGGGTTTTCCAAATCTTCAAAGGAATCCATTAATATAAAATCCAGAACAACATCATAAAAATTTAGATTTTTCACCTGCATTAAATTATGAGTTGAAACAAAAATTATTATTACATAGAGCTGAAATAAAATCTGAGCCAGGGCTTTATGGTTTTATAACAGCAGGGTTTTTTTTTTAATCAGCTTATTCAAAACTAAAAAATATAAGGAGAGACAAATATGAAAGCTCACCACTAAAAATTACGATTCACATTATCGCTGCTCCTTCCTAGATCTCAAGTGAAAATAATCTCTCCTCCCCTCTATTCTAGGAGTCCTTTGTTCATGCTTCTATTATAACATCCAGGATGCTCATTCTACCTTGTTATTTAGTTACTGGTATATGTGCCTGTCTTCCCCACCAGATCATGAACATCTTGCTCTTTCATTCCTTCATACACACTCTGCATACTGCATACTGTACCAGGTGCTCAGACTTCTAGAGTAAGCAAATTAGATGCCTAGAGTATAATGGGGAAAACAGCAACAAAATAATCCTGCAAATATCCAATTATGAACTGTGTGAAGCACAATAAAGGAAAAAGTATATTGTGCTGTATCATTTTGGCAGAAATGTGGGGAATGAAACAGAGAGGGGAAAGAATAAATGCAGGGAGGAAAAGAGTGAGCAGGGAATCAGGAAATATAAAGACTACTGACGTAGCCTAGAGAAAAGACAACAGGTACTTAAGCCAAGAGGGGTGACAGGAAGAGAGGAAAGTTGAAGAAACTGAAAGACATTTATGAGTTAAAACTGACAAACTTAGAGATGAATATGATAAAGTGGGTGAGGATCAGGGAGAGGTGAAGGATGAGTCTCAGGTTGCTGGCCTGCAGAAGTATATGGATGCTGATTCCATTTCCTGAATAAAGGAACACTAGAAGAGGAAAGATTAAGTCTTCATGTATTTGCTGTACTCACTGTTTTCTCTGCCTAGAAGGCCTTTCAGCTCCTTGTAAACTCATTTTTTTTTTTTCTTTAGCTTCTGAGACAGAGTCTTGCTCCGCCACCCAGACTGGAGTGCACTGGCACGATCTTGGCTTACTGCAGCTCCCACCTCCTGGATTCAAGTGATTCTCTTGCCTCAGCCTCCTGAGTAGCTGGGATTACAGGTATGCACCACCATGCCTGGCTAATTTTTGTATTTTTAGTGGAGACATGGTTTCACCACGTCGGCCTGGCTGATCTCAAACTCCTGGCCTCAAGTGATCTACCTGCCTCGGCTTCCCAAAGTGCTAGGATTACAAGCATGCACCCAATGCCTGGCTAATTTTTGTATTTTTAGTAGAGACAGGTTTCACCATGTTGGTCAGGCTAGTCTTAAACTCCTGACCTCACAATCCGCCCGCCTCAGCTTCCCAAAGTGCTGGGATTACAGGAGTGAGCCACCATGGCTGGCCGATACCTATATCTATATATTTTTTTGAGACAGAGTCTCCTTCTGTCACCCAGGCTGGAGTACAGAGGCATGATCTCAGCTCACTGCCACCTCCACCTCCCAGGTTCAAGCAATTCTCATTCCTTAGCCTCCTGAGTAGTTGGGATTACAGGCGTGAGCCACTACGCCCAGCTAATTTTTGTATTTTCAGTAGAGACGAGGTTTTGCCATGTTGGCTAGGTTGGTCTCGAACTCCTGACCTCAGCTGATCCGCCCGCCTCAGCCTCCCAAAGTGCTGGGATTACAGGGATGAGCCACCACATCCGGACCTATATTTATTTCTATATCTGTATCTACATATATATTCTAAA
Organism: Papio anubis; assembly: GCF_008728515.1. Lineage (NCBI taxonomy): Eukaryota > Metazoa > Chordata > Mammalia > Primates > Cercopithecidae > Papio > Papio anubis. Next base: position 76,333,245 of record NC_044976.1, on the reverse strand, counting down.
CTGTGAACTCACACTGACAGCTCCAATTCCAATCCCAGCATTTTATACCTCCCTTCTCTCACAGGGAAAAGCTGGCTCTGATTTTTCTCAGTATACTTATTTGTTCAGTCCTGCGTATACAGTCAATTCCCCAGCCCTACTGAGCTGCTGCTGTTGTACCACCCAAAGCTGTCCTTGCATAGGCCACCATTCCTGCCCTGCTAGGGGTCTGCCAGTGACTTTTGGAGAGAAGGGAGAGAGGGAACAAGGGAAGGAGGACAGGAGGGAAGGAAGCAAGGAGCCAACAACAGCAAAAAAGGCTTGTTAGAAAACAATTTACAACTACTGCCCCAATGTATAAGGAGTGTGGTTTATGACTTTGTCAGAAAAAAAGATGTCCCACAACCATACAAGTGGCTTTACTGTATTTAACAAGGACAATGAAACAGTAGTCTCAACTCATGTAAAATTACATGCAAATAACTAAGAAAAATAAATATCACAAAAAACTTGAACTTACCCCTCTAGCAGCAAGTTCCATTTCAGTACTACCCCAGTGATCGGTCTGCTCTAAAAAATAGATCATTTCATCAAAAACATCTTCAAACTTCTTTGGATTCTGAAGAAGAAAACACATTTTAATCCTAAACTCAACTTTATAACAAGCTACAAAGAAAGTTACTCTTCAAGAAAGTCTGGTGGATCTTAATTCTACTAGGTAACTGAACTAAAATACATTTTAAAGGTATGCCACATTTATCTGGTTTACTACTTTGCTGTTGCAACATTTTGCAGAAGCCAAGATAAAGAATGTCAGTAAAATGTCACAAGCAAACTATTTATTACTCAAATATGTATGCCTATTTTGGTCTGTCCTTAAAATGAAAATCTGGTTATAGCAGACATTATGTGAGGCTTTTGTTGCAGTTCTGCTTCTTTTGGAGGAACCCTAGTTCAAATCACTGAGTTTATCTGTCATGAGAAGGCCAAGAAAGCAACACAAGACTTACATTGGGAATCGCACGTATTAATAGTATCATCTTACATATACTTAGCATTTTATGCTTCTTAACACTTTATTCTTTAAGTTACTTTCCCATTTATAATTTATTTAATCATCCTAAAAACCCTCTGAAATGAAGTAATATAAATGTAATTCTATTATATAAATGAAAGAATTAAAGTTCAAAGGGATTGAGTCTGAAAGCTAGGTGTGCAAATGGCTCAAGGAAGGCCTGTTTTGTTTTCTCATCATCTGGACAAACCTTGCATAAAGTAAGGTGGTTCCTTACAGTCTGAATGAAGTTCTTGTCATTGCTTCTGCCTCATTCTACTACATGAAGATGAGGCAGTTCAATTTATATTGTACTGAGACCTACACTATTTCCTGTAACCCTCTTCCTGAACAGGATTGAGGGAATAAAAGAGGAGGCATTAGTAATAACAATAGTGATGGCTATCGCAGCAGCTCTAATGATAATTCTCACCATGACATTTACAGACTTTATGGCAAATTGGAAATAATTTATGAGAAACAACTTGGTTGAAACAGTGTGGACTTTACAGATAGTTCAACCCGAGCATAACTTAATGCCCTTTGGGTTATTCATTTTTAAAATGGGAAACTTTGCAACTATCCACAAAAACTTTTTCTTCTATCAAAAATGTAACGTCTTAACATTCAGTTCAAAGGGTAAAAACAACTTTTGTAAATGGTAAAAACTTGCCAAAAGAACAAGTTTACCTTACGTGCTTTCACAATTAAAGCTGATAAAATTTTCCTTCCACTCTCAGCGAGGAATATCCTGTTGGCTGACTCTGAAAGAATTACCTGAAAAAATATTCATCCCCAAAGAAAAAAGAGACCTATAATGAATGTGAATGGACATTCAACTTAATAGCACAAATCATCCTAAAACAGTGAATGCACCGCATGTGGTGCTATTTCAACAGGCAGCTCACAGAGAAAGTCCTCATTTCCTAAAATAAAAAGAACTCTTGAAACTATCTATAGCCAAAAGATTAAAGGGAGTTAAATTTGAATTTAAATTCTGTTCAACATAATATTACAAAGTCTCAAATAAATTTCCTATAGCCCCAAAACATAAGAAAACAAATATATTTTTACTTTCTTTTTAGAAAATCAATTTTATAATGGACTCAAATCTCAAATACATACTAATTAATAATAAGAAAGAGGGTTTTTATTTTAAGCAGCTATTTTTACACTCCTGAAGTATCAAAATATCCTGTTTTGACAAAGTGTGGTGGGCCTGGGAAGTCGTGGGAGAGGATAATGAAATATGGAAACAAATGAAGGCAAGTAGTGGGGAGGAAAAATAAGTTTAGTGGACTTTATATTTGTCATTAGGAACAGGGATAATCAAGAGCAAAGAGCTGTCCTGTTTATTTGCACTGGACTCTACAGCATGAGGGTAGGGATGAGTGGCTGGGTGAAGTCACTTAATGTTAAAAAAATACCTGAAAAGCCTGTCGAATACAGTGAAGTTTGGCAAGAAAATCACTGTCTCCTAGGCACTCCAACATTTCAGTTCTATGTAATAAACAGGGGAGACAATTGTTAAACTACATTCAAGATCAAGCCTACTATAAATTTGGATTCAAACAAGGCTTAACCTCAGGACCTTAATATAAAACATGTTTTTTCAATACTGACAGAACATGTAAAAACAATTTTTTCTTTACTTGGACCTAAAAACATATTTTCTCCTATTCTCATAAGCATTTTTAATAAGTACCACACAAACACCTTAATATCCTTCATAAACATAAACAAAACTGAAATGGTACCTCAGTACTCTGGAGTAAATTTTTCCTTCTTCAACTAAATGCATGGCTTCCTCGTAAAATGGGCAGTGACAAAGGGACTCCAGGCTGTAGGTATGCCGTACTTCTCTGTGTTCTGCAAGCTAAGAGCACAGTGGGTTAGAACAGAATACAGGTGCTAGGTGTAGTGGCTCATGCCTGTAATTGCAATACTTTTTGGGAGGATCACTTGAACCCAGGAGTTTGAAACCAGCCTGGGTAACATGGTAAGACCCTGTCTCTACAAAAATTTTTAAAAAGTAGTCAGGTGTGGAGACAAGCACCTGTGGTCCTAGCTATCCAGGAGGTTGAGGTGGGGGTATCACTTGAGTACAGGAGGTTGAAGTTGCAGTGAGCTGTGATTGTATCACTGTATTCCAGGCTCGTTGGCAAAGCCAGACCCTGTCTCAAAAACAACAAAACAAAACAAAAACCCAGAAAACCAAAAAGCAGAATACACTGATATAAGATAAACTATAAAAGAAAGAAAATAGGATTTTGCTAACATCAATACAATAAATTTGATTAAACCATAAAAGCCATTTAATAGGATTTTATAGCTAATAAAATCTGAATTCATTTTATTTCAAAATTCAGTTGTTAAAAAGAGTAAAACTTTTAACAAGCTAGTTCATTCTGAATCCAATTACTTAAATCCACAGAACATACAGAAAAGCAAAATTATATCTCTTTTTTTTTTGAGACAGGGTCTCACTCTGTCACCCAGGCTGGAGTACAGTGGCAGGATCTTGGCTCACTGCAGCCTCCACCTCCCAGGTTCAATCCTGCCTCAGCCTCCAGAGTAGTTGGGATTACAGGTGCACGCCACCACATCCATCTAATTTTTATATTTTAGTAGAGATGGGGTTTTGCCATGTTGGCCAGGCTGGTCTTGAACTGGCCTCAAGCGATCCGCCTGCCTCAGCCTCCCAAAGTGCTGGGATTCAGGCGTGAGCCACCGTGTCTGATCAGCAATACTATATCTTATAGTTCACCAATAAGAACAACCGAGGAAGCATTTTTTAAAAAGAGGAGAATTTCATCATCCACAGAGTACTTACAAGTATTATAACCTATGATTATAATGAAGCAAAACTTAGTACAAAAACAACAAAATAAGCTCAATGTTGCTATTCTAAGAAATATTTCCTTGTATGTAGCTTTGATTAACTTTTGCATAACTGAAAGACAGTCGTGCTTTTGGCTAGCAGAACTCTACAAATGAAATTCCAATCTTCTGACAGCTCATTAAAAAACAATTGGAAACACTATAGGGTAGCCAGCTAAGCAAAAAAAAAAAAAACCCAGAAAACTTCTAGAGCGTTTTGTTTGGAAGAGACAGGATCTCGCTCTGTCACCCAAGCTGTAGTGCAGTGGCACTATCATAACTCTGCAGCCTCAAACTCCTGGGCTCAAGTGATCCTCTTGCCTCTGCCTCCCAAGTAGCTGGGGCTACAGGTATGCACCCACCACATCCTCTAATTTAAAAAATTAGGGGGGGCCAGGTGCGGTGACTCATGCCCGTAATCCCAGCACTTCCCAGCACTTTGGGAGGCTGGAGCAGGCGGATCACCTGAGGTCAGGAGTTCAAGACCAGCCTGGGCAACAAGCGTGAAACTCCAAGACTAAATAAATAAATAAATAAATAAATAAATACAAGTTACAAAGCAAAAACAAAAAAACCAAAGTACACAGGCAACAAAGAGCACGATGAATGTAATAGTACCTGACATTTCTTGCATTTACAAAAGAGTAACATTTATTATAATATACAATTTAATAATAGATTATTCTACCAAAAATTTGAGCCGCTCTTGTAATATTGGTAATATTTAGAGCTGTGTCCAAGGATTCCTCATAAAAAGCCGATTTAATTCCTTATTTCCACACTCTAAAAGTAGTAGGAGAGAGAGAAAACTGGCCATCTCAAACTAGTAACAGTACAAAAGATATTTCTCTATTAATGTTCATAATCTACATATTGATGTGTTATTGTCTGCACACCATCACTAAAAATATACTCTACTGAACTCTAGAAAATTATCTGTAATTTTTTTAAATTTATTTATTAATATTATATTGTGTTAGAGGCATAGCATAACGTAGGTTTTTACATATGTATACTTGTGCCCTTGTTGGTGTGCTTGCACCCATCAACTCGGCTATTTACATCAGGTATAACTCCCAATGGTGCAATCTGACATTTTCGGACACTAAAACTGAAATTATATCAAGCACTCTCTCAGACCACAGTGGAAAACTGGAAATCAACCTAAAGGGGACCTTCAAAACTATGCAAATACATAGAAATCAAATAACCTGCTTCTGAATAAGCACTGGGTCAAAAACAAAATCATGATGGAAATTTAAAAATTCTTCCAACTGAATGACAAAAATGACACAAAGTATCAAAACCTCCGAATATGCAGCTAAGGCAGCTAAGGCGGTGCTAAGAGGAAAGTTCATAGGCCTAAATGTCTACATCAAAAAGTCTGAAAGAGCACAAACAGACAATCTAAGGTCATACCTCAAGCAACTAGAGAAACAAGAACAAACCAAACCCAAACCCAGAAGAAGAAAGGAAATAACCAAGATCAGTTATTAAAATAAACCAATTTTCAATTTTATAAATAAAATTGAAACCAAAAAACCAATACAAAAGATAACTGAAACAAAAAGCTGGCCCTTTGAAAACACAAATAAAATTGATAGACCTTTAGCAAGATTAACCAAGAAAAGAAGAGAGAAAACCCCAATAACCTCACTAAGAAAAGAAACAGGAGATATTACAACTGACACCACGGAAATACAAAAGATCATTCAAGGTTACTATGAACACCTTTATGCACATAAACTAAAAAACCCAGAAGAGATTATAAATTCCTGGAAAAATATAATCTTCCTATCTTAAATCTTAAGAATTAGATACCTTGATCAGACCAATAACAAGCAGCAAGACTGAAATGGTAATTTAAAAATTACTGATAAAAAAAAAAGTGCAGGGGCCGGGCGCAGTGGCTCAAGCCTGTAATCCCAGCACTTTGGGAGGCCGAGATGGGCGGATCACGAGGTCAGGAGATCGAGACCATCCTGGCTAACACGGTGAAACCCCATCTCTACTAAGAAATACAAAAAATAGCCGGGCGAGGTGGCAGCGCCTGTAGTCCCAGCTACTCGGGAGGCTGAGGCAGGAGAATGGCGTGAACCCGGGAGGCGGAGCTTGCAGTGAGCTGAGATCTGGCCACTGCACTCCAGCCTGGGCTACAGAGCGAGACTCCGTCTCAAAAAAAAAAAAAAAAAAAAAAAGTGCAGGACCAGACGGATTCACAGGAGAATTCTACCAGACATTCAAAGAAGAATCGGTACCAATCCTTTTGACACTATTCCCCAGGATAGAGAAAGAGGGAACCCTCCCTAATTCAGCATCACCCTAATACCAAAACCAGAAAAGGACGTAACCAAAAAACAAAACTACAGACCGATATCCTTGATGAACATAGATGCTAAAATCCTTAACAAAATACTAGCTAATTGAATCCAACAACATATCAAAAAGATAATCCACTATGATCAAGTGGGTTTCATGTCAGGAATGCAGGGATGGCTTAACATACAGAAGTCAATAAATGTGACACACCACATAAACAGAATTAAAAACAAAAATCACATGATCACCTCAATAGATGCAGAAAAAGCATTTGACAAAATCCAGCATCCCTTTATGATTAGAACTCTCAGCAAAATTGGCATACAAGGGACATACCTTAATGTAATGAAAGCCATCTATGACAAACCCACAGCCAACATAATACAGAATGAGGAAAAGTTGAAAGCATTCCCTCTGAGAATGGGAACAAGACAAGGATGCCCACTCTCACCACTCCTCTTCAACACAGAACTGGAAGTTCTAGCCAGAGCAATCGGACAAGAGAAAGAAATAAAGGGCATCCAAATCAGTAAAGACAAAGTTAAACTGTCACTGTTTGCTGACAATATGATCGTTTACCTTGAAAACCCTAAGACAACTCTAGAAAGCTCCTAGAACTGATAAAAGAATTCAGCAGTTTCCAGATACAAGATTAATGTACACAAATCAGTAGCTCTTCTATATACCAACAAGCGACCAAGCAGAGAATCAAATCAAGAACTCAACCTCTTTTACAACAGCTACAAAACAAAAATAAAATAATTAGGAATATACTTAACCAAGGAGTCGAAAGACCTCTACAAGGAAAACTACAAAACACTGCTGAAAGAAATCACAGACAACCCAAACAAATGGAAACACATCCCATGCTCAAGGATGGGTAGAATCTATATTGTGAAAATGACCATACTGCCAAAAGCAATCTACAAATTCAATGCAATCCCCATCAGAATACCACCATCATTCTTCACAGAATTAGAAAAAACACTTCTAAAATTCATATGAAACCAAAAAAGAGCCTGCACAGCCAAAGCAAGACTAAGCAAAAAGAATACTGGAGGCATCACACAACCTGATTTCAAACTATACTATAAGGCCACAGTCACCAAAACAGTGTGGTACTGGTATAAAAATAGGCACATAGACCAATGGAACAGAAAAGAGAGAACACATAAATAAACCCAAACAGTTCAGCCAACTGATCTTTGACAAAACAAACAAAAACACAAAATGGGGAAAGGACACCCTTTTCAACAAACAGTGCTGGGATAATTGGCTAGCCACATGTAGGAGAATGAAACTGGATCCTCATCTCTCACCTTATACAAAAATCAACTCAAGATGGATTAAGGACTTAAACCTAAGACCTGAAACTACAAAAATTCTAGAAGGTAACATTGGAAAAACCCTTCCAGACATTGGCTTAGGCAAGGATTTCATGACCTAGAACCCAAAAGCAAATGCAATAAAAACAAAGAAATAGCTAGGACCTAATTAAACAAAAGAGCTTTTGCATGGCAAAAGGAACAGTTGACAAAGTAAACAGACAACCCACAGAGTGGGAGAAAATTTTCACAATCTCTACATCTGACAAAGGACTAATATCTAGAATCTACAATGAACTCAAATCAGAAAAAAACAATTCCATCAAAAAGTGGGCTAAGGACATGAATAGACAATTCTCAAAAGAAGATATACAAATGGCCAATGAACATATGAAAAAAATGCTCAACATCACTAATGATCAGGGAAATGCAAATCAAAACCACAATGCAATACCTACTTTACTCCTGCAAGAACGGCCATAATCAAAAAATAAAAAAAACAGTAGATGTTGGTGTGGATGCGGTGATCAGGGAACACTTCTACACTGCTGGTGGGAATGTAAACTAGTACAGCCACTATGGAAAACAGTGTGGAGATTCCTTAAAGAACTAAAAGTAGAACTACCATTTGATCCAGCAATCCCATTACTGGGTATCTACCTAGAGGAAAAGAAGTCATTATTCAAAAAAGGTACTTGCACATGCATGTTTATAGCAACACAGTTCACAATTGCAAAATTGTGAATCAAAATTGTAGAACCAACCCAAATGCCCATCGATTGACAAGTGGATAAAGAAACTGTGGTATGTATAGATGAAGGAATACTGTGCAGCCATAAAAAGGAATGAATTAACAGCATCTGCAGTGACCGGGATGAGACTGGAGACTATTATTCTAAGTGAAGTAACTCAGGAATGGAAAACCAAACATCATATGTTCTCACTGATACGTGGGAGCTAAGCTATGAGGACGCAAAGGCAAAAGAATGATACAATGGACTTTGGGGAATGGTGGGAGGGGGGTGAGGGATAAAAGACTACAAATATGGTGCAGTAATGGTGCAGTATATACTGCTCAGGTGATAGGTGAACCAAAGTCTCACAAATCACCACTAAAGAACTTATGTAACCACATATTACCTGTATCCCAATAACTTATGGAAAAATAAAACAAAGTAAGAAATAATCCTGACACCTCCATATTCTAGGAAAAAAACTTCATCCCCAACTTTCACACTAACTGGTTGAATCTCTCCAGTCTTTCCTTTAGAGCCTGATCCAACAGCAACAGCTATTACTGCTGCTTGCAATACTTTTCCTTGAGATTTTTCTGGAAGCATAATGCCTCCGTTGTGTGTGTGTGTGTAGGTTTTTCTGTTTTTGTCAGGTCACCCAGGCAGTAGTGCAGTGGCACAATCATGGTTCATTGCAGCCTTGACTTCCCAGGCTCAAGTGATCCTCCCGCTCATTTTTAAATTTCACAGTGCCTGACCATAATGCCTCCTTTGGTTGTAGTTTCTACAGCACACCTTTCAACCAATACTTGGTCAGGGTGGAAGAAACTTCCAAATGCTTGTCCTGCCATGAATCCTGACACTACAGCTTGTACTCTGCTCTCACACCCCAAAAATTTTTTTATTAAAAAGAAAGAGAGCAAATTAAAAATCCACAGAACTCACTGCTCTTATGGAGATTCAGCCATTTTACTTGATTCAGTGTTCTCCGAATTTTTGCAAGTCTTTCATCCATTTTCACTATTCTGAAAATTTTGTTTTTGACATTTTTTGCTTTGTGGAGGAGACTTTTGAATGTCTACTCTATAATTCTAGAAGTAACTCTCAAGGCTTTGGTTTTGGTATTTCACATGCAGCCAGTGCTGTGCTAATGCTTTCATTTGATTTATTTAATCCTTACAAAAGCTCATAAAGTAAGTACTATTATTCAAATTTTGCCGGGTGCAATGGCTCACACCTGTAATCCCAGCACTTTGGGAGGCCAAGGCAGGCGGATCACTTGAGGTCAGGAGTTGGAGACCAGCCTGGCCAGCATGGCGAAGCCCCACCTCTACTAAAAATATAAAAATCAGCCAGGTGTGGTGACGCATGCCTGTAATCCCAGCTACTTGGGAGGCTGAGGCAGAAGAATTACTTTAACCCAGGAGGTGGAGATTGCAGTGAGCCAAGATCGTACCACTGCACTCCAGCTTAGGAGACAGTGAGATTCTCTCTCTCAAACAAAGAAATAAATAAATAATCCACATTTTACAGACGAAGAAACAGAGATTAAATTAGCAGGAACCTACCCCAAATCCCACAACTAAATGATAAAATTTAAACCCAGGCACATTATTAAGCACCAAATTATACCCTTTCAGCCTTATCCAAAGAGCCAAGAGATAAGAAGTTTCAGCATCAGCAATATTTATAATGTATAAATATGTCCATTAGGCCAGATGCAAAAAAAAAAAGGTATGAAGAGATGACAGTATCTCACAGTATATATTCTCTAAGTAACATTTTCCCTCATATTTTAAGGAATATATGTTATGCTAAAAGGCAAAGTCTTCTTGAGGCTAAGAAAAACTAAACAGCTTTTTAAAAATAACTTAGAATGAAAATTCTTTAGATATTAAACCGTTTTAAATGTCTGTACTACTGTCAAAACAAATAGGACCCACATATACCTACTATTAGTATTCTCTATTCTCTATTCAAAAAAATTCCTAAGAAGTAAACTGGGGGCCAGGTGCGGTGGCTCACACCTGTAATCCCAGCACTTTCGGAGGCTGATGTGGGCAGATCACTTGAGGTTCGAGACCAGTCTGGCTATCATGGCGAAACCCCATCTCTACTAAAAATACAAAAATTAGCCAGGTATGGTGGCACATGCCTGTAATCCCAGCTACTTGGGAGGCTGAGGCAGAAGAATCACTTGAACCTGGGAGGTAGAGGTTGTAAGGTTGCAGTGAGCTGAGATCACACCACTACACTCCAACCT